>NW_028145442.1:2440000-2482500 GCF_977016875.1 Pavona decussata | reverse complement strand
CGCTGCACGTCAGAAGGCGCACAAGATTGTTCTATAGTGAAAGCGACGTAACTGGAAAATAAATGAAGCATTTTGATATGGCTCAAACCCTTTCTACTGACAAATGAAGTAAAATAAAACACTTAAAACATGGGAAAACGTATTTGACCGGAAAGTCGAATGGCCCTCGTTAGTCAAGCTTTACAGCGCCAATAACTCAGTTCGCCAGTGTTTGAACCTTACGCTCTGAACCGCTTTTTTAGTGAAAGACAAGAAAAACTTCTGGAAGGCCATAATCCCTCCTTCTACTCACCTTCAAATATCGGTGTTAACAGAAAGAGACGACGAAACAGTGGGTCTAACCTGTTTGTATTAATCTGTTAACGGTGGAAATCAATCGAAAATACCCGAACTTTTTCTTATGTAAAACAAGAGCAATGAGTTGGGCCTAAGGTTATATCGACACGTTCCATTCAGTGCCATGGCAATTTTTTATAAAACTGTCAAGATTAGTTATTGGATCGGTAGGAAATTTCACCAACGCATAGAAACCATTAATGAAGGAGTGCATTTACGAAGTACAGATCGAATATGTAGCGGTTGTGATTTTGGCGAGCTCTGAAATAAATTATTTATTTATCATTTTGACTGCAAAGCAACGTAGAATTGTTCAGTTAAAAAGACTTCTTACCGCAGAACACGTTGATCTTTTTAAAATACAATTTACGACACCTTAGAGTTTTACAAATTACCATAACATGTAGTTGCATTTATTGTTGTAATCTGCGATACGCACTTTGTTAAAAAAAAAAATTGACTACCACCATTATCACAATTTAAAAAAGATATTACACTTCTGATAACGAAGGATTTGGGAAACATTTCAGAATAAAAGGTAGCGAGATTAAAACATAACGTTTCGGCGAGGACATGTCACAATTATCAAATGTAAATTATCATAAGTTCAGTAACGTTATATAAAGAAAGGATGCTCCATCTCATTTTATTCTAATGTAGTTACACACCTTCCTTTCTTTACATAATGTTACTGAACTTATAATAATTTACATTTGATAATGGTGACATGTCGCCGAAACGTCATGTTTTAATCTCGCTACTTTTTATTCCGAAATATTACACTTCACGACGTTATTACAGGTCATGACAGTACACCGGACGTTATATGTTGTGCTGACATCAATGACCAATCTCAGCTCCAAAAATAACTAAAGATGGTTTTTAATTTTAACAGAAGTGGGTAATATATAATCAGACGGATTATGACTGACTGTAATCGAAAACTGATTAATAAATAACGGGTAAATTTGTAAAGATCAGTTTCTGTGACTTTTAGAACATCAGTCGAAGTTGGCCTGTGTTGAGGGTTGACTAGGGGCAGTAAAATGCTCATAAATACACACACCTGGTATCATTTTCTTTCAAATTTATTTGCCTTTTATACACTGGAAACAGCAAACCACTGGTATAAAATCACGTACATCGGTCGGAATACAAATTCACAAGTTTCCCATAACTACCAAGCAGTGGAAGAAGTTCTATTTTGATTTGCAAATCTCCACAGAAACTCCTCTGAGTTCCTCACATTACGTCATCATGACGTCACAACGAATGTCATGTTGCTAAGCAACGTTTCTGAAGATAACTGCGGGTTTAGGTAATTTTTCGGAGCAATTTCGCCTTCAATCGCACTTTGTTCCCGATTTTCAAGTAAACCTTAAGTGACAGAACCATTTGAATACCAACGGTGGTATTGAATGACAGCTGTCAGTCATCCAATTCAAATATTAAATCGTTTGTCAACCCAAAAGGTTTGTTAGCACTCTCCAAAAAACTCACTGATTCAGCGCTTTCATCACTGGCACCATTAATTTTAGATTTAGCCTGATCTGCCCCTTTATCTTTCAACACGGCCGCCGCTTCAAGATCAGCACCGTCCCCGCGGGATTCATCCCCAATCCCGTTCCATGCGGTTCCGTCATCAACGGGGGAGGTCCCGTTACTCTGTTCAGAGCCGCTTCCTTCGCTTTCCAGGGAATGTTTCCGGGCTTCAGCTTTGAGTCTTGCCTCTAGTTTCCTTTTCTTTTTGTCCTTTTTGTTGCTGAATACACGAACGTTCGGATTCAAATTGAACCGTACGTTTTTCCTGCCCGGGGACTCCGGTGTCCCGCTAAAGTCATTCTCATCCCCCAGGGACTCATCGGTGGATGTGCTAGAAGTCCGCCTCAAAATAGATCTCCTAGTTCTCACAGCGTTACTTATCACATCAATTGGCACAAAATTATCCCCCTTTTCACCCGAGGCTTCGTCACTGTCCACCATCTCCGGGTCGAAACTCGCAGATTCTTTCCCCTGATTATCAGACCGCTCGTTCTCGTACGTTTCGCTGCTAAATTTGTTCAACTCCGAGTTAACAGAATCAAGTTTAGTTCTTTGCAATTCATGAGCCAAGTCTGCGCCTCCTTCTTCACAAGAACTGATGTTTTCTCCCATGTGGTTCGGGTTTGAATTCTCGTGAAATCCCAACAGTTCCCTCTCATTAGTGTCTCTCAATGTAGTTTCCACCTCAAGACTAAGGCATTCATCGGTGAGAGACGCAACCTTCACATTTGCTCCTCCGTTTGGCGCCGCCTAAACCAGACAAGAGATAAGAAAACGAAAGATCAGGAACTAGACACAGTTCAGCCAGACAAAGCACCGTTCAAACGCCTCCTACATGGACCCACGTGTTGGAATTGCAAGTGGTGTATTATCTTAGCCCATTACAGGTACTAAGTTTAGTACCTGTTGAATCTACATATTAAAAATACATGAAAAACTAGAGACAAAATCATTACGGTCTTGTTCGGCACTGGCTGCGTTTTTGTTTGGGGTGGGGTGGGAGAGGGATTTGCAGGAATGATTTTAGCGACTCATACATACATACATAATTTATTTGGTAAAGCAGGTTGGGGAATTGGAGAGACATTAAGTCCTGATGTGGACCTGCACTGTCTAAAATGATTAACTCGTCAACAGATTACATTTGATCGGCATTCTCCCTTCCAACAAGTTAAGAACTCGGCAAATGCACACTTGTTCACAAGTTTTTAACCCTTTAAGCCCTAACAGTGATCGGTATCAAATTTCTCCTTGTAATATCAGTGCTTATTCAATCCCTGAGGTCATGAGAATTAAGGATATGATCATCCAAGGTGGATTTTCTTGATGTTTGAATAAGTTCTCCCCAGCACTTTTATGAGAAAAGTATGGGGACAAGATAGGAGAATTTGTTCTTTGACATCAGGGGCTAAAGGGTTAATTAATTAACCACGATCAAAACGCGTTTCTCAAGCACTTATAAATAATGTACTCACCCAAGGATCCTGTTCAGCAATTTCTTTCATCATCAGATCAACCGTATTCTCGGTTACAAAGAATTTGGTCTGTAACGTGAACAGGGCGAACATGTTATTATTTTATAGAGCATTGGATTTCATTGACTTCACAGAATGCCAAGCGATTGTGGGCAGTTTTCTATCCTAGATCACTGATAGCTCTCTTCATTTCTTGAAATACTTTATGATAAAAAGAAATCCTTAATTTCATCCCCGTCCGGTGCTACTCAGGATAGAACCGGTACTGTCTAATACTACCGAAAGCCCTGTTACAGGTCAAGGGTATTTAATCACCAATATGTCGGATACTAGAGTGGATTTCAATTGAGTGTTGTAAAACCAAAACCAAAGTAGTTTCTCTGGCCAATCATAACAGATATAAACAGCACAATTAGCCAATCAGAACTCGAAGCAAATACATGTAACCTACGTCAAGCGCGGGAAAACGTGTGCGACCAACCGCACGATTGGTTTTGGTTTGGCTCACTTTGGCTTCCCATTGGTTGAGAAAATGGCGCGAATTTTGCCAACCAATCATAGAGTCTAGTAAAGCAAAACCAAAGCAAACGCGAAATTACTTTCGACACTCAATTGAAAACCGCTGTAGAACTAGCTGATAATCAATTGCCCTATTCAATTTTCGTAGTACCGGCCTTCCATTTGAACAATTCTAACTACGCAGAGTTGACGTTTGCTGCGTTTAACGCAATGCTTAATCTTCTTAATTTGGCTCTTTTTGACATTAAAGAAGCAAACAGTTAACTGTAGACCAATTCAAGACCAACCTCCAAATTTTCTTCTCCAGAACCCGCCTGGAAACTGTCCCACGCGCCTTTGCACGCTTCCAGTTTGTGCAGCTTCAGAACGAGATTCTCCTCGCTGACGTCAATATTGCAGAGCTCTGTGTCGAGGTTATGATCATCCGGGAACTGAAGGTGCAGAGCGAAATCCGGGGAAGGCAGTTCTCCAGGGTGAGACGTCCCGGATGGAAAACTGATGTATGCCTAACAAAGCCGGGAAAGAAAGAAAAGAGGCTTTGTTGTCACAACGCCGTTGGCATGGTTTATGTGCTTTTATAAACTTTGTATTGAGTATTTGGTGGGTTTATAACCAAAAGATCCCCTGCAGGTGAATCAGAGGGTGGGAAGAGGGTTTTTTTTGTGAGCTTACTTGTTACAAAAAATTGGTGAGTAAAAACACCTAGACAGACTGACCTTGTTCTTGTTGAAACCGAGAGAGACTGAGTCCAGGGCGATATTTGGTACATCAATGACGAATGTGATGACGTCATTATCCTGGTGATAGCTGTAAGGCGGACAGGTAAAGAAAAAGGGGGAGGAGAAATCTGCAGAGGAAAATAGTCACGTGTTTGAGTATTAGTACATCAATGACGAATGGGATGACGTCATTATACGCTGGCGGGTAAAGAAACTAACTAACTTACTTACTAACTAACTAACTAAATAAATAAATAAATAAATAAATAAATAAATAAATAAATAAAGTAAACATACAAACAAACAAATAAATAAATAAAGTAAATGAAGAGTGAAAAACAAATTCAAGATTGATGTATACCCAAAGACGAGTTAGGAAGCCTGAATCTAATATCACTGTCAGCTGCAGCTTCATTATCCAATTGCATTTGATTGTTTCTCTCCGTTGCATTACCAGTGTCTTCGGGAGTAACCTGCAACTTTTCTTCCGTAACATCTTCCGACGTTTGGACGTTGCCGCTTCCATCTACATCCGTTTCTGCAATGTCTCCGCCATTTACAGACGAAGAAGGCTCGGCTGCACTCTGTGAATTTTCTACTTCTGTTTGTTCTTCTCTGTCTACCATCTCGTCCTGTAACGCAAGGAATAGAAGGTTTAACAAATCTTGGCAGTGATTACTCAGCAAATGTGGAGTAATGGCGACTGATGTACGTATGAAAAAACTGGTCAGCTTTAAAAAAATCATCCAGTACTGACGCCATGATGAATATACTTCAGGCTTTGTTTTGCTGATCAACTTCCTTAACGATAAAACGTTGAAAACTTTACAAGATTAAGGAACACAGTGGGTTATTTTGTACGGACTTCTACCAGCAATCCAGAGAAAACTGATTTGAGAGTTTTGAGAAACGGACCCCTCGTACCAAAATAACCCGATTCGCATTTCTGCTCACTAAACTACACTGGCCCGGTTGTTCGAAAGCTGATTAACGCTAATCCACGATTTTAAGTTAACCGAGGTTTTCATATTGCTGGTTAAAACTGTTTTTAAGGGTTAATTTTAAGCTAATGCCAAAGAAAAATCTAAATCAAAATTAAGAGACTAAAATCTTTTTGAGAAACCTTTATTGATTAGTAACTAGGCTTGAATCAGAGTTCACGCTAACCCAGTATTAGCTTAATCGGCCTTGGAACAACTGAGCCCAGAACTTGTCTCAGACACGACGGAAACCGAAATGACATTACCATGGCAAACAAATACCTTACCGTTTGCGCGTGGATGTTTGGCATCGGCGGAGGCAAAACGGGTAGCGTAACCACCAACCGTCTTTTGCTTTTGTCAAACTTGGCGGAACCGTTTTCTTCATCGACTGGGTAAGGGAGTGCTAAGTGCGCGGAGTTAAGTACATAAACGCTGTATGTTACTGATTAAATTGTTACGGAGACCAGTTAGAAAAAGTTCTCTTACTAAAGCCCGGGAAAAACAAGGGATGAAAATTATACCATTTGAGAAAATCAACACATGTGTCGACTTCAAAACAGCCGTTTTCTTGTTTCATTTTTTTCCTGCAAATTCGCGGAGGAAGACGAGAGGCGCCAAACGCGCGCAAAGCGTGGATTCTCGCGCGTGAATCTCCGCCTGCTTCAGTCTTTTGCTTCGAAGGCCGCTCGTGTTGCAGCCTAACGCATGAAAGTTAGAAAAGTTTAAACTTTCATTTATTTTGAATGGAAATTTGAGCAAATTCTCCTAGAGTGCACGAGAATCAGGCCTCACAAGAGCGAGCGGTAAAACACCGATGAAAATGCGGGCAGATTCAGTTTCTTCAAAAACGCGCGAAAGTCGGCTTGAATCGCCGAACGTGCCTGGAAGTTATAGGCCAAACCGGGGCGAAAATTCGTCAACTCTAACAGACTCAGGCTACTGTTTTTGCTCGTTCCAGCTAAACATGACAGTTGGAATTACGCCGTGACAAGGCGGGCTACAGTAAATAAAGGATATGTCTAAATGATAAGGCGGCTTCTTGCAGGTTAACAGAAGCTGTTTCTCTAGAATGTCCAAATCTACAGGAGCAGCAGAATCCTACGAAACAAGCAAATAGCAAAAATCAATATCACTGTTAAGCAGTTATGAAAATGTTTTGCGCTGCTAAAAAAGAAATAATGCCACGAGCAATATTTGCGACCAGCTACATATTAACTCAAATTTAGAACAAAAGGTACAAATTTGACAAAAATTCGCCGACTTTCATGAATTAAATACCAACACACCATCTGCTCTAAATCACACTAAATAAAATTTAACCTCAATCTAAAGAAATGAAAGGTAAATTAATTCCCAACTTCAACCGCACCACACCAGTGAAATAAATATGTTAGCATTATGAATGGCAAGTTTAGATGAAGTGATACAAACTCACCAGCTTAGGCAAATCAATGTAGATGACAAGTTCTTTAGGTCTTGTATTTGCATTAGCATCCCTGTATGAAACCACAACAGTAAGCATTGCTTTAAATGTTATTCAACTATCTAAACTGATTTTGTCGTTCATTGTCTTCTTCCCTTTGTTTCTTCCCCATTACTTTGTCTTCTCGTTATCTTAGCTCCTTGTTTTGTTGGTTCACCCGTTAGGCTCATAGCCAAGTAGGAATTTTAATATATCGGAATTGACCTATTGGGTTGTCTTTGGGATTAGTGGACAACGGTTGGAATAGGCGCAATGTTTATGCATTTCACAGGCAAAGGTGAAACACAAGGACAGCGTGATCTTGGAGCACAAACATGATGAGGAGAGTCCCCCATCATGCGTTGCTTGTGCCGTGTTCACCTTGTGTTCACTGTATGTGAAACGCATTAAAAATAGTACCTGTTCTGCAGGCTAACAATATAGTTATTGTCGGTGAAATATCTACAAATTTCATACATTTTACAAATAAACAAAATGACCAGCTCCCAGTTGTCTTGATAGCTCAGTTGGTAGAGCACTGCACCGGCATCGCAGAGGTCATGGGTTCGCATCCCGTTCAAGCCTGTCCAGTGAATGTTTTTCAGGTTTTCTTTTCGCAACTGCTTTAAAAGTTGCGTACAGTGATAACTGTGACAGTCACTCACAGATGTAGGTATGTTAGGCATAATAAGAAAGTTTCTAGAAGAAGGGGGTTTACAGTGTATGTACAACCTTGCATGTGTGAAGTTCTGAAAGTCAATATGTCCCCGATGCACGATTTTGTACTCTGGCACACTAGGATCAGACGCTGTTTTCTTTGGCTTCTCCTCATTCTTTGCTATGGTCTGTTTCTCCTCTTTACGGATGGCTGTAGGTTCATTACTGTAAGGATATGGGAATTTCTGGCCACCAACTGTCAACTCAGCAGATTCTTCAGGATCCTGGTCATACAAGAAAGCCAAACAAGTTTAATAATGCAACTTTGAATTAGCAACCCCTGTGAAATTCTGTTTCTTTAAGCCAAGTATTACTCAACATCAACTTGATCAGGAAGAACCTCATTTGCATTTACTTTTAACGCGCAATTTACATATGCAACTATAATAAAAATAGTTTCATCGAAAGACCTCATCAGTTGCTTGTCACTTTTCTTTTGAATCTGAAATGACTTTATGTAACAATACATGAAAAGTAACCTCAGCCCCCAGGTAACTTAAAACATGTAACAATATACATGTTACATGACGTTGTTTCAGGTTCCAAACAAACATGGTAGTTTTATACTTGCATATGAAATTGTGTTGAAAGTAAAATAATGCAAATGAGGTTTTTCCTGATCAAGATGATGAATTGCTAACATCATAACAAATGGATCCCACAAGCTTCCAAAGCTGAAGTGCACACTTAGCTGCAGCATCAGCTTATGCAATGTTTAAAACACGAGCAGCAGTGTTTTATTAGGATTTAAAACCACGAGGCGCAGCCGAGTAGTTTTAGACCTAACAAAACATGTGCTGCAAGTGTTTTGAACAGCTTCAAAAACATCCCTGGAAAAGCGTGTGTCAAGAGAGTTCACAACAATGATACTTTTGTGAACGTTGGAAATTAGCATACGAGAAAAAGATTAAACACTGCACACTGATAAGGAGGAGGTTTTATCGGGTTTTAAAGGGATCATCCGCTCCGACAACAAATGGATGGTAAATTGTTTAAAATAGTGTCTAAATTCTAAATTTTAGTTTTAAAGTAGAAATGACATTGAAGTGTGCTAAAAATTAAATATGATTGTCGCTTATTTTTGCTTTTAAATTTCCCGGGCGTCGCCATTTTGGATTTTATGACATCATATGGTTGCCGCTATTGTTAGTAAGCAGAGGTTCTTTTGTGTTAAACAATGGAGCAACTGTATTACGTTATGAAATCCAAGATGGTGGTGCCCGGGAAATTTAAAAGCGAAAATAGGCAACAATCACATCTTATTTTCAGCACACTTGACTGTTATTTCTACTTCTTAAACTAAAATTTAAAATTAAGACACTATTTCCAACAATTTACCGTCCATTTGTTTTCGGAGTGGAGGTTCCCTTTAAAACTACTGCATGTGGGTTGGGCTTATGAATTATAAATGAGTTTTTGAAGGAAGGTATAAATTGGGAGGCACTAGTTGTTTGTGTTAGCCACTGAAGTAACGGCAACCACTGATTGCCGACAATGTTCAGTTGTGATGTCAGGGACCAATTCTACCATCAACTGAGGATACACAATTAACTTGACTTTTATGATAACTTCCCCTCAGGCTATCAAAATGTCAGTCAGTTTCATCAACAACAGTCCTTCTCAGGACAACACTCACCCAGATAATCACACGTTAATGACTTAATGTTTAGTCGTCCACAGCATGTGACTGTTTATGTCATGACTAGGGTGTCTTACAAGGGGAATTCTGTGAATGTGCTGTTAGCGAAAAAATACATTAAAACTTTAACAACAAAGCAGAAAGTATACCCCATTCATCTTTGATCTTATAACTGTAGCTGTCTTGACTCCCTTAAACTTCATCTTTGGAAATTTTAGGTCTGGAAAATACAAAATAACGAGAAATGCATTGTGATACAAACTTGTGCCACAGGTAGCATACATGGGGTTGGAAGTTGGAAAATTGCTTGTTGCTATGGTTTTATGTCTGACTGAGATTGCCAAAGGTAACCCACTTGGCTAGAGTTATCCCATGCCATTAAGAATGCAGCTAATCAGAAAGTTAGGAATCCATTGCATATCAGAGAGGTCGTATTCATAAAATCATCCCAGCATTCTTCATTTTTCATTCAACTTATTTACATATTGCCTGGAGCGAGTTTGTAAACAACAACTGAACACTGGATGAAGAAAACCTGAATTTTCGTCTTCATTTGCACTTCTTCTAGGAGCCAAAGTCAAAGTGGACAAAGAAGCTGAAGAATTTATCAGAGAGCAACAAAACTCAAAACCTGCAAAGAAAACTGAGTTGAATTGTAAGAATTAAAAAAAAAAAAAAGCACCAGCCTTGTCGGCTGTCTATGCACTTTACTTTTTTTTCAAGCTGGTGCAAGTCACAACGTCATGGCTGAATTGCTGAGCTTGTGAAAGTGGAATCACATTTATTGTATAATTGTGGTAACAGATACAGTGTACATCCACTTACTTTTCCTGTCCAGTGTTCCTTTGAACTCTCTTTCTATCCCATCCATGGCAGTGTCAATCATCAGCTGTTTAAATCTTTTGTCCTAATGAGAGCAAAATCAACTTATTAATAATAATAATAATAATAATAATAATAATAATAATAATAATATAGGCTGAACATTTCCAGTTGGTAGATGTAATTTAAATCATCTTGTTGATAATAAGTTTGTATCTGGTGGAAAGTGAGGCAGTGAAATAAGACATGAAGTACAAAATGATTGGAGGAAAAAGAAAAAGAAAACAAAATTAAACAAACTCCTGGTTATCTTGTACACACCTCTTGCCCCTTGTTGTAGGTATCAGGGTGAAAGACGACATCATAAACAACACATTTCTTCCCAGCTGAAAAAATGCACCATATTTCATGGGTTAGTAATAATTATCACAAAAAGCTTTCTTATATAGGTGCAGAAGTTGTCACAATAGTATACAGTACAATAAAACTATGCTATTGATCCAAACATCTTGCAATTATATGAGTTACTTACAAGCCAAGTATTGTTAATTAATACTGTACTAATGTAACTTATTGGCTTAATTTCAGAACTCAACTTGATTTCTTGGAATAATGATTTTATTTAAAACAATGTTATTGATCCAAACATCTTCCAATTATATGAGTTACTTACTAGCCAAGTATTGTTAATACTGTACTTGTAACTTATCGGCTTAACTTCAGTACTCAACTTGATTTCTTAGAATAACAATTTTATTTCTTTTATTCCAATATGTTAGCATTGTAATTTACAAGAACATGGAGATATTAAAATATATTAAAAAATAAACAAGAAAAAGGCAATAACTTCAGGGGAGCTCCAACAGCATTAACCCAATTAGCACAGTCCTGAGTCAATGTTAACAAACGAGTGACCAATGGAACAAGCAAGTGACATTTCCCCATATTGCGATAACTCACTCATTAAGCATATGTGCATTCAGGAGTTAATAACAATGCTACAGCTACAAAACAAGGGCTAGAGGTCTACATGCAACAGATAATTGAATGAGTGAGACTACCAGAAGAATTGCATTTAAAACAAATAGATTTGAATGCACAAGGGCTATCGCAACTGTGGCAGGTTCTCAGTGCCATGAAATACAACTTATTAGCAAAATAATTTAACTAAATTAAGAGTTTAGCTAGACCACCATTAGATTGAGTTCAACAATGAAGGTGCTCCACATTATACAGGTGAATTCTGATAACAAAAGAATCTTTAGTAGATGGTTGTTTAATAGCATTAATTTTATGAATTTCAAATTTAGTTACATTACTAGATGATGATCTAATTGATCTAGTACACATGATAGGAAGAACGGGGGGCTTTACTCTTGCTAATCCTTGTGCTACCAGCATTTTTTAAAAAGAAGATCAAGTCCAAATATTTGTGCTAGTGAAAATTTGGCAAAAGGGTCAATGATGGTAACTGAGTACATCCCTTTAAGCAATAGTAGTGAATCAAGCTCAATAGGTTTAAATTTATTGTCATATACCTCTGTCAACATCATCTCTAGGCGGGGACAAGCTGTGAGGAATATTCCACTGATGGCCAGCTTTCCTAAAATTAAAAGAGGCATTAAACTTGTGAAGGATTAAGATTAATCAGCAGTTGTTTGTTGGAGAGACAAAACAAATTTAAGTGGAGCAAACCTGAACATCAAAACATTTACAAACAATCATGGCAATGATGAAAGGGTGTACCATTCTTTGGCTGCAGTTGTCCATTTTATGGTTGTGATGTCTAGCCTATTCTATTCAAAGGCCTGATCACCAAGAACACAACAGAAATGGGCTATTTACCATGAAGAAGGCCAGGTCCATAACACTTAATGCTGGAGATATCTCATCAATGTTGTTACACTTACATGTTTTAACAAGCTTTTTTAAGCTGACTTCAGTGATATATGTTTTAAACAGTGCATTGTAGCATCTGTTTCATTACTCTGTTGTAGAACATTGTAGAACTGCTGAGAAAAATCCAAAGTTTGCCCATATACAGTATTTCAATCTCCCTTAAGGAAAACACCATCTGGAGAGTAGTAAACCTTCACTCCCCATCCCCCCCCCCCCCCACTCATTGTTGCTTTGAAGGCCAGACGATTACCCAGCCATTTTTTCGGCAGCAGATCAACGCTGATGAGGGGGGAGGGGGAGGGGCACTGAGTTGTTGATGTATCACTTTAGCGGTGTTTTCTCTCTCACATCTAACACTAGTTACAGCTGGTGTTAAGTAATATTTATTGCTTTATGCAACTTTTTAAAGACGCTGTTTCAATCTGGTCAGTTACTTTTTTCCATTCTCCTCTCTCTCCATGTACTGTGAAGAGGCTGGCCCAATATGCTGATTCAAACACATGTTGATAAATGCTTTTACTCCGCTGCTACAATCAGTAGTCTTGATTACATAACCATCCTTCAAAAGAAGAGAAATTAACTTGTTGACATTCCAAGCACCAGATAAGATGTTGGCTTGAGATTCACAACAACCACTTGTGCCAAAATTGTAGGCCAGATACAATGTGTAAAAGTCCCAGAAAATATCCATCCACCCCCCCCCCCCCTCCCCACGGCTTCCTCTCACATAAGACACTGGAGATTTCAGGGAGGTAAGCCAAAAAACAAATGGCAGTATGCAGCCAAATTTAAGGGTGAAGGGGTAAAGGGGGTCTTCCAAAAAACCTGGGGGGAAGGGGGGGGGGGGGTATGAATGTTTCTAGAACTACACAAGAGAGAGAGAGACATTAAGAGAGAGACATTAAGCGCGGAGTGCTCTCCCCCTCGTCTCACGCTCTGCGCTGGTGAGTCGCGCCTTGCGCTTAATAACTCTCTCTTCCCGCTCAGCTCAATAAGTGCCTGTTACGCAGGCTATCACTTAGCTTTAATTCTTTGCCATTAAATTGTAATATATAAATAAATAAATAAATAAATAAATAAATAAATAAATAAACAACAGTCTTCACTTTTTGTCTTCAGTTCTTCCAACCACTGTTGGATTTAAAAATCAGAATCATCTTTATTCCACCTGAACTTATCTGCAACAAGTAAGTACTTTACCTCAGGATTAACGAATTTCACGTCCATTCCTCTCATTTTCTCCATCTGTGATATTTCCTCTTCATATTTCTGCAAATAAATAATGCAGCCAGAATGTTTGATTTGTTGGGGAAAATATGAAACAGGTGTGGGATCAAAATATGTGATTTTATTTATTACTCTCTGTTTTGACAATCACAGGTAGGATACACTACCCACATAAAACAAATTCTAAACCAGGCGAGTTGTGTAACAAATATTATGAATGAACAAGTAAAAATTACACAAGAATTTAACAAGTTTTTAACTAACTATTAATTATAGAAGACATTCACTCACAGGATATATGTACCTAACACATAAATTTTATTGTAACTTTTTTAACTTTGGAAGTAGAGAGGGAGTGTCAAGAACTTATCCTCATCTTTGAGCACTGCAAGTAGAAATTGGTGGATCATGCTCTTGAAAGGTCCTTCCCTAAGTTAATGCAGGTCAGGATGTAAGGAGTTACAAAATTTATCACATAATACTCCTCTCCAAATAATAGCCATATACTAAGGCCTAAGTGTACTGAAATGTGAGTACACTAATTCTTGTTTGAGCAGTTGACTTTTAATTCCCCTTTTACTAATGGCATAGAGTAGGGACAGCCATTTCAGAACATCGCAAATTTCTCAAGAAAGAAAGATTTCACAAGTTGTGTTTATTTTAAAATATAATATTGTCGAATTCATATATTTGTACAATTTATTTTATGACTAGAATTTTCAGTTTCATTTGCTTCTGGCATATTCATTTTTGGGAGACTGAATGAGGTGAGAAAAAAATTCATGCTGAATCTGCGTGGATTTGCACAGCTGTCTGGTTTGAAGCCTCTATAAGTAAGAAATTTATTTATCAAAATCAAAAGGCATCACAGCCCTCAGGAGCTAAATTACCCTGTGACATGCTAAACAGAGCTTAGTTACATGTCTACCTTCTTGTTCTCTGGGTCAGATATCTCTTGTGCATATTCTACCAACAGTTTACGAAACCCCTCGTCTTTCATGGCTTTTTCAAATTTGTCAAGCTCCTAGAAAGAAATAATAATAATTATTGCCTCTATAGATCAGCATATTTAGTATGTTAATTACTGGCAATTTTCAGGCTCCCCTGACCATCCTAAAATTTATTGGTAGAGGTACTCTTCTTGGACAGTGGGACCCCTCTAGTTGATTCTAATTATTTGTTTTATTTCAAGTCCTTGTCAAACGGTAATTTGAATAATTATCATGATTAAAATTAATTTGGATCAGGTCTCAGAAGGATAAACTTTCACAGCACCTAAGCGGTAATTGCATACTTCACTTTCAATAAAATGTTAATTAACACTACATTTTCTATAAGGCTCCTGAATGCTTAATCATGGTACAGAATCCAGTGTCAATGATAGTTAGTTAAGGCCAGTTTAAATGGTTTCAACATTTGCTAAAATTCGTTCAACAAAAGTTCAACAGATGTTGGGCAAAGGTTGGATGAATAGAATGTTCAAATGGTTTCAACGCCATCCAACATTTTCAAGAAGAAAGAAAACGTTGAATCAATGTTGAATGAAAGTTTAAACCAGTTTAAATTTGATTCCTGCCCCACGAACGTCTGTTTGTGGGGCAGGAAAGCGTGACGAACCCCTAAGAACGTCTGTGTGGAAGGCTATTTACATGTAAGTTCCAGCTAAGTAGGTTGCTTGCAGCTCATTGGTGTGATTTTACAAACTAAGGGGCTGTTTACATGAAGGGAGGAAGATCCTAGAAGGCGAAACAACATTTCACGTAGAAATTTCAGTCAGAGTGGTTACCAAGAGGAGAAGGAAAAGAAGAAAAATTGTCTGACTTTAGAAGCTGAACGCTCGGCTGCTGCCATTTTGTTCTTTTTTGTTCCTAGTACTAGGATCTTCCGAGCTAAGGTAGTTTACATGGAGCTAGGATCTTCCTATCTCTCAGCTAGGAAGATCCTATCTCTAGGAAGATCCTAGCACTAGGGTCAAGTACAACTTTTTGCATGTAAACTGAATACAGAAAACAATTATGGCGCTAGGATGATCCACCTTCTAGGATCTTCCTAGTGCTAGGATCTTCTTCCCTCCATGTAAACAGCCCCTAAGAAAGTTTAGATCTTCCAATCAGCTCTTCAACTACGAAACATTCTATTTTGACTGGCTTTGCCCTTCTACTCTACTTGTTCTGGGTTTCATCGAGCATTTCTAGCCAACTCACATGACCAAGGAGTTGGACCGAGTTTGGCTGGAAAAGGTATCATTTTCCAGGATTTTATTTGTGGTAAGGAATGGTTTGATAACACATCACTGTTAATATTCAACAGAATAACTGTTTGCTTTAACACACATGGATCATTAACGTTTTAAGCTATAAAATTATAGATGCTAATGAAATTTACGATTCAGCTGAGATTTAAATCACGTGTCGATCGAATTTCTAATTGCACACATTTTTACGTCTTGTACCCTAAATACAGCTTTTGTATTGGACTAATTTGCAGAAAAACTTGAAAGTAAACATTGGAAAAAAAAAAGGAAACACCTTGAGGTAGTTTATCCCGGCTGGTAGCTTAAAGCTGAGTTCGTTTTAGGAATTTAAGCTTAGAAGTTGGCAGCAGGAGACTCGGCAAAGCGCGCCTCAATTTTCGAAGAAATTTCAAGTAAGTGTTTATCTTACCTCTTTGGTCATTTTAAAGTCCTTATCACTGTTGGTTTGTGACATTTTGATTTTCGTTTACAAGAAAATAAAGCACAAAACAAGTGGATATCTCGGCGACTGTTTGTTTCTGTTTTGAAAAGCTTGGTAGCCAAATCAAATGTCGTTCCCAGTCTCTCCGAACGAGGCCATTCATGTCCGAACCCTGTTCCGCACTAAAGCTCCGAGTTCCGCGAAGCCGTGTACATGTGCAAAAACGAAAACTTTTGGAAACCTGTCCACTACAAATAGTCGAGACCATGAAGGGAAAATTTTCGGGGTAAAAAAGGTAAGCGCAAACATTTTTTTGGCTTGGTGTTTATTAATTTCTTGGCTGAAATTTTTGTATCCCGTTCTTACATTCGGCTGGGTCCGAATGTAACAAGCCTTACACGTTGAACATTTTTGACTTTTTCACGCAGAAAGTCCAAGGAAATGTGTCCTGACAGGAGGCTGCGTGTCTGGGTTCAAGTCCCGGTGCTACCTCATTAATATGGGTTCCGTTAATACTGTACATCCTTCATTTTGAATCTGGCTGCTTCCAAACTGCTGCATCTGAAAATTAGCAGTGAAAATTAACAAGACGGTTTATGGGTGTGATTACGAGAAGCACGCTCTGTGAAATCCTCACGGGAGAGACTGACCTGAGTCCTAAGAGGTATTAGCCCCTTGATGCAGAACAACAACAACAAGCGTTTTAACAAGGGAAATTTTAAGACCTAACGCTTTTTTCTCGAAATTAAGTTTGGATAGCTTTTCGGGCACGGTAAGTTTCTTTTCAAGTCCTTGTTCAAACCCATGTTTTTATCGTTTGGTGTGGGTTTTAAGTTTAAACTTGTCAACTTGCTTCGCCGCTAGGTCTACTAGCTGAAGGGATTTTAAAAGTTTAACTTTCATTATGATAAATAAAGATGTCTCTCTGTATTTCGTGAAACCTAATGCTGTGCTTCGGTCCCGGTAAATAGTCGGGGCTCTTAATTTGGTAAGACCAATGCCGGATCTTGTACAGACTTGGATCAGTAAAATACTTGAGGTAATACATTATAGACGGCAAGACTGATCCTTACAGCAGTAAAAATCAGACGAAAACAAAAAAAGTTGGATATATAAACTGAAAAAGAATGCATTTTTAAATATATTAAATGCAAAAAACAGCAAGGTCACGGAAATATATTTTTCCAATATTTCGAAAGGCACGGCCTTTCTTCTTCAAGGCATTTCAGAAACCGGTACTTTAATTTTGTCGAGGTGCACGTGGTCCTCACAAACAGACTTACTAATTTTTATACATTTATTTTTTTCAGTTTATATATCCAACTTTTTTGTTTTCGTCCTTTTTTACTGCCGAAAGGATCACTCTTATCTTTGGAAACAGGGTCAGAGGTACTGGTGTTAAGCATCCTCGGACACCCAGGGGCAGATAGTGGAGCCGAAGACGATGTCAAAACGGGCGGGAAAAAATTCGACGAGCAAAAGTACGAAAGAAAAATAGGAGCGGGGCTCTTGAACCCTTAGGTCTTAATAGGAGAGATGATACATGAACATTTTCCCCGTCTTTCAACAACAACAACAACAACAATTTATTTCATCCTCCTAAGTTATGTAAAAAAATTTTTGTGGCGTATTTTGGTTTTCGTTTTCCACGTTGTAACGTTAGCTATTTTGTCAGTTATACCTATTTACCAGTTGTATTTTCAGAATTTCAAATTGTAACGTTATTGTTTATGTTACTTTAGCCTATGTGTTTCAGGTATCTCAGTTTTGTAACTGTTTTAAATTGTAACGTCTCTTACCACAGGGTCAGTCTCAAACATACCCTGAAGAAGAAAGGCCGTGCCTTTCGAAATATTGAAAAATATACTTCCCTGACCGTGAAATCAGCCTTGCTCTTTTTTTTAGATTATTTGTTTTACAATTTTTTTGCTGATTAGATTCTTCACTACAGGATCCGTATTTTGTCGGGGTGGCCCTTGCAAACACAATTAATTACTGGTTTTTACTGAAATCCAAAGACGCCTCCTCGGGTAATTGCGTCTTGGTCAAAATCCTCCGCGGGCAATTAAGGCGGGCGAACGGTAAAGACTCACGCCCAGGTCGTGCCGATCAAAAGCAACCATGCTGCAAGTGGGAGAATGGAGAGAGACTTACCATCAATGGTATCCAGTCCTCTAGGGGGTCACGTCCAGACAAAGGAATTCTTGCAAGTACACACGCTGCACCAGGTCGCAACTTGATTGGTTCTTTTGAGAAGGTCAACGCCTTGCGCTTTATGTGGGTAATATACCAGGAAGACAATAGAAACTGAATCTTAATTCTGAAGAAAATTCTTTTTCGCCATTACGTGCACGCCATGAGGAATTCAGATACAGATATGCCGTCTAGTAGCGCCGGTAACACCAATATACCTGGTAAGAACATTTTTTTTCTGTAATAGGTTAACGAACTGGAAAAAAAATACTTCGCAACGAAGTTTGATTAGTTGTATAGATGACTCGACAAAACTACGGCGAAAGTCAGTTATGATTTTAGGCTTAAATTTTCTCATTTTAGAAAAATTCGCGTAAGATTTATTTTCTGAATTTTGTTTTAGTTTTCTTTGATGTAAGTTGTCCGCTTTCATACTAAACTTGCCAGGAAGTAACAAAATAAATTCACGATTTTCAAAATGGCAACACCAGCAACTTGTACAGGCCGATGTAATAGTTTTAGTATGTTCTTATATATCGTTAGAGTATGTCATTGGTAAATACAAAGTGATTACCATTAATAATTGCTACCCTGCGAGAAAATTTTCAGTGCTGTAAGTATTTGTAGTGAAGTAATGTCAGTTTCGCTGTTTTCAACGCAAAATAATTAAACCGGCCCCATTCGAAGAAAATAAACTGAAAAGTCACATTTAATTTAATGACTTGCCGTGTAAAATATGTTGATATACTCACGAAGCAATGTACACGCCGTATCATGTATTATATTTATATTTTTAGTACTCCATTACATCAGTTTCAATATATAACACTTTTCAGAAGAAACGCAACCAGGCAGTATTTCTATCATGTATTATATTTATAGCAACTCCACCGACTAATTATGGTTAAAAAAAAAAATAACCAACAGAGAAAGAAAAGAGCAATATTTTCGGCATTTAGCAATCAAAACTTCACCATCATTATCATCTCGATTAGGTCGGTAAAAGTTGATTATGCAACACACCAACCACTTACAAAATGTAAAAGTAAAAATTACATGCCACAATAGTTAGAATACAGAATAAAAATTAACTATTCATATTGACACTTTTCTTATTAAGCTAATACACTAACTAGGTAATTCTTAAATTCGACAAGAGATGTAATATATAGTTATGTCAGAAATTAAGGCGAGAAATGAATACTAGCAGTCCCCACTTATTGTTCGATTATGCAACACTAAAAGACAAAAATCACAAGCTGCTAGTGTCTCTGTCTATTATGCAATTTAAAGTTCTGCCTCTTTAGAAGTCTGTCTTTAATACACGTTATAAATTTGTTTCTTATAATTAACTATACGGTATGTTTCTGAGAACGCCTTACGGTAAAATCAAGAGATCCCTTTGTTGATTGCATACAACTCGGAAAAACTCGACGACATCTCAAATATGCAAATACAAAAAAACTATGAAAATTTTTTGTGCGGGCCTTCCATCCCGGGCCTGGTGACAGTGCTTTAAAATGGCTGCTTTGGTTATCAAATAATCCTTTTTTAAAGGCGGTGTCTACGGATGTTAGCGGTTAAAATAAAATAAAAGAAGGAATAAGTAAGTTCGGTTCAGCTTTTCTTGTCCTATACCACTATGAGACTGTTTGATTGCTACCGATTTCCGTCTCTCTCACCCGCATCACTGATTTTTTATGATTTTAAAAGTTTTCTTTTATTATTCGATTTAACAGCTTCTCAGCCAACCTTAAGTCGCAAATCGGACAGTGAAGGAGAAAATACAGTGGATGACTTAGGGTCCTTCGACATCGATGATCGAGAAGATTTTAACATGGATGAATCCGTGTACACGTTTTGCGGCTCCTGTAAGAATCACGTGATGACTGTGGTGACGTACAGGGTTGGTAAAATGACGATCGCGTTTGCCGCAGCGCTGTGCCTACTGGGATGCTTCGGGGGATGCTGTCTCGTGCCGTTTCTATGGAAACGGTTTCAAGATGTGGAGCATGTTTGTCCAAACTGCCGGTTAAAACTGGGAAAGTATCGACGACCGACAAAAAACATCTGCTGCAAGGTGAGAGCTGTTTATAGAGCTTAGATCTTCTTTTTAGTTGTTTCAAAAAGGTGAAGTAAAAGGAAATATTGTTTCTCACCTGTCGTGCACCATTGGAAAGTTTCAAGTTACGGCTTGTTTATGAAGAATGAAAAATGAAATTCTAAGGACAGTACCCCTTTTGCTACTGCGCATCCCCAGATGGTCCGAGTTATTTTTACGCCGTTTGTGGCTATGCAGGAAAAGAAGATCTTAAGTATTATTGGAATCCATGAAGAAAACTGGAGGCAACCACGCATATTTCAGAGATAATTAAGCTTCAATTAGGAAAAAAATCTTTACATTGTTTTGTGTTAAGCGGCCTTCACACGGTAAACTAAAGTTGGCAAACTCGTGCCTTCACACGTCAAACTCGCGTCAAAACACAACACGCTAAATTTGCAAAATGGCCGACGTAGTGCAGTGGCACTCACGAAGAGTTGCCGCTTGTGTGTTGGTCCTATTGTATGTTAATCGCCGAAGAAGAAACAGAAAGCGCTGGCAAAATAATAGGTTTGGACGAAACCTTATATCAGTAGAAATCCCACCCTTGGAGCGTACAACACGCTCTTCCAAGAGCTTCGCGCCTTTTAACCCCAGTTTCTCCGCCAGCTCTTCCATTTTCGTCCCACAGATTGAAAAGTTACACGTTCGTCTTCACATCCGTCCGCCATTTTGTGAAGTGTCATGCAAATCACGTGAATAGAGCGCGTGTTTTGACAGTCACCAACACACATTTGCCAACCGTTCACACGTCAAATACGATTTTACCAACACGAAAAAGTTGGTGAAAAAGTTGGCGAGAATAGAGGCAAGCTCTATTGGTCGCCAAAAGTTTACCAACTTGTTTGCCGATTGTTTTTGTGCCGTTCACACACACCAACTTGAGTATGCCAACACGAGTTTGCCAACTTTAGTTTGCCGTGTGAAGGCCTCTTTAAAATTATGCGTGGTTACCCCCAATTTTCTTTTTGGATTCCAGTATCCCTTGCTTAGATCTGCTTTTCCCGCATAGTGATAAACAGCACCAGGCTAGTGGCGCGCTCTGATTGGCTACTCAGTTGAGACTGCGTTTTGATTGGCTACTCAACTGAGAATACGCTCTTTTTTCAATTCAATCTTTATTTACACACGGTTAAAAAATTTATCAAGTCGATACGTATACGATACAAAACTACAAAATAAACTATCAATATCAAAATTTATATGAATATATAAAAATCCTAATCCTAAACAATAATACAAAGAACTAAAGAATGTCGTGTCTCAACTTTCCTAAAATGGCGATTAAGTAGTTGCTTAAATTGATTACTGAAGTGATTCAGCCGCTTTGATAGCCTTACTTCTGCTAATTTGTCAATTTGACATAAATAAAAAGACTCTTTGGCCGGCTGGCTATCCACTGGTTCGGTATATACTAAATTTTAGCTAAAAAAATTATTCCGCGACCTCAATGTCGGTCTCCTTTCGGTAGTTAGTATAAATCTACTAGCATTCTTTCACGAATGCTATTCTCTTATTGGCTACGCTACTCACAATCTATTCTGTGATAGATATAGTGAGTAGAGTGAGTAGTGCCTGGCGTGACTTATTTATATCATTATTCAATAAAAACGTAAATCTTTCTCGTTGTTACATTTTGAACGACTAGTAGATTTACACTAAAACAATTAGCTCTCAATTTCTATCGCGTAATAGCTGATTCGGGCTTCGCCGTCATCAACTATCACGCGATAGAAATTTCGAGCTCATAACTAATTGTTAAGTATAAAGGAGCTTAAGCAGAGACAACTACGACGCTAACGAAAACGTATCTAACTTAAAATTTAAATTCGCTTTCTCGGAATATCTTTGCGATTAATCCCAACTCATTTTGTTTATGTAATGTGCTTGAACTATCCAGGAGCTCAATTCTTGGGAGGCCTTAAAAAGAAAGGCCGAAAATTGTTAGCATGTGTGCACGTTCTCCATAAAGCCTTGAATTTGGTCACTTCACCTGATTTCGCGTTGTTATTTTGCAGAGAACGTCAACATGAGAAATCTACCATGCAAAGCGGATAACGTACGTGCAGAGCCAGTGTTTTTCCATTTAATACCTATGTTTGACGTTTTTGTTGCCGTCTTTTTCGTCGCTGCTTAAGGTCCCTATGTGCGTGGATGAAATCCTACATTTAAAGTGAAGTGAAATGTTACTGACACCATTCAAATGAAAATCTAGTGTTAATTTCACTGAACAAGGTGGCCCTAACTTTTGAGTGTGTGCATAAAATCCGGGACCGTTCCGCAAGAGAATGCTAATGAGCAGATCCTCCTTGTGGGCCTGTTGGTTTCTCAGCGGGGAAAATAAAATTCGACACATTTCACTATTTATGGGTACTCTTTAAAATTAAAGGGGAAATCTCAATGGGAGAACTGTCATTCACTCACCTTTCTTTGTTGATTCCTTTACAGAAATAGGCCAACAAAAATTCTACAGCAACCCTGGTACCATGACACATGATGAAACTTCATCATACGCCATCGCTCTTGCAAGAAGATTTGTCTTAAATGTATATTAATTTTTTTCTGTTCCATTTTATGCTATCTCTATTAATTTTAACTGATTGTTGTTGTAATTAATAATGGTAATCGAGTATGGCGCGCGCCATAGTATTGAGTGGAGAGCAGTTTGGTCTGAAATCATACGTGTGATTTCTAAATCGATTTGAAATCACAAGTATGATTTCAGACCAAAATTGCACGACAGGAAGTTCAGTTAACACTTTATTACACCCATTTTTGAAATCACACAGGTTTTTTTCTTGTCAATATTACTATTTATTTCAGTCTCCAGTCTCGATTTAGATAAAAAAAAAATAGTGCGATTCGTGAATAAATCGCACTGTTGTGAACCAATCAGATTGCAAGGATCACCAGTGATTTCAAAATGGGTGTAATAACGAAATATATTTGTCTGTATTTTCTTATACCGGTAGGTAAGAAAAGTGGATTAGTTTCGAAAGAAGCTGTGGTGTTGCGTCGGTGGGGAGTGAAAACAAACGTTTGGCTTGACAGTGACCAAATTACCTTATTATAGATTATTATTTTTATATTTTCTTATAGCCTATCTGAAGTTAAAAATCGCTATCAAGAGCTACTAGGAGCCCATGACTTGGAGCCGCATACAAAGCCTTAGAGCCAATCCTTTCCCGGTAGATTTATTATTAGAACGAGTCTCAGGGACCTTTGGAGCTTCCATAGTTCAAATACCCAATCAAAGAACACCGATGACAGTTATAAATTGTCATTCGTCAAACCTTTTCGCGGGAAAACCATTTTAAAAATAAATCGACTCGGGAAAAGGTTGACTCAAGGAATTAGTACAGATAGAGGCTCCTAGTCGTGAGGTTCTAGAGCTACTTAACACTGACTTGTTTACAGTCAGGTTTATCCCTTTCTTAAATGATTAACTTGAGCCCCTGTCCCCATCCACACCAACAAAACATGTTTAATCAAACCACGTTAACAAAATGAAAATTGGTAACAGAAAGCTGAACCATTGGCTTTGACATAGGATTCAAGTAAATCTTAACTTATGCTTTTATCCGTGTTAAATCTGTATAGTCGACAAAAGTCCGAAAGCAGCTTTTATGAAGGAAACAATTTTAAACTGTGTTTAACTAAACAGCTTTTAAACGTGTTTTAGCCTTGGCGGGAATTGGGCATTGAAATTCGTTTGAATGAATAGGCCTTATTCGTATACCCGGACGGAATGGGGGAGAGTGCACCTTTGTTTTACAAAAAGAACCTCTTTATTTCAGCTTTTGGAAAATCTTTAAAAAGCCAAGTCGACGACCTCCGGTTTTTTAATTTTGCTTTTTCGGAAAGCTTCACATCTTTGGCAGAACGTTAGCCAGTAGAACTTGTGATATATCAAAAGAGACATTAATTCTCTGAATTACGTAACTATACAGAAAATTTTGACCACACCTTTCTTTTTATTTGAAGTGGATTATCAACGGTGTGTGAAGGACCACCTAGTATTGAAACATCATTAGCGACAAGTTCTCCTCAAATTTGAGGGAGGACAGCCATAAAACAGAAATTTGATGAATGTGTTTCATAATTTGCGTTTATTTAAGCACTTGTTTCACCAAGAAATTAAAACTCACTAAACAAATTACCGTAACTTCTAAAAGCTCCAGCGAGGAATACAAACGTTGTGGAAAAATTGTTTCCCCAAGAGCCTAGCTAAAATAGGGATCATTCCTCTGCACGCAAATGCTCATTTTGCAAGCTTAGCCGCACAAGGAACTTGTCCCGGAAGCAAATTTGTGTCTCAAAAGCAATAAATGCTTTCTTTTGTTTTCCGGACGCAAATTTTACTTCTGAAACAGTATGTCCTCGTTTTGCGCGAGCATTGAAGACTTCCTATGTATTTACAACTGTACAATAATAAATAAACTTAAATAAACAACTCAGCTCAACGGTTACATTGAACTAGATTTTGACATAAATAAATAAATAAACCCATCAAAGTGTTCTCAACTAAAAATAACAACAAAATATCGTTTTCCCACTTTAGTTTAAATTTTTGCCGTGGCGTTCGCTTTAGTGTGGCTGACTTATGAAAGCGAAAGCTCTGCGAGTGTAGTTTTTCTTTATGCAAAGAGACGACCTTCATTGAAAAGGCTGGACTTGTGGCGACGAAATTTGCGAGCTGAACCTCTCACTCTTACAGGCCATCTCTGAGTCCTACAAAATACTTTTAACGTTGGAGTCCGTGGATGAAATCCTTAAGTGTGACCATTCAAATGAAAGCTACTGAGTAGCATTTTCCAGTGGTGCTGTTTATTATGCTGTACAAGATGGTTCTAACTTTTGAGTTTGTGGATAAAATCGTTCAAATGAAAGTTCTTAAGCACTCCTTTCAAACTGACAACAAAATTAGAATCAGCAATACTACGTACAATGGAAACGGCGCTTAAGTTGTATTTAAGTGATAACCATCAAAATCTTAATTGTACTGACGTATAATCGGGGAATCGAAATTTTACAAATATTTACACATTATACCCCAAAACTTGAAAGTTTCATGCGATAGTTAAATCTGTGTTACCCCACTTTTCAATGGCACGCAAACACTGAATTTCAAAACTAAGCTAAAGCTTGCTATTTACCTTACTGCCGTCAGCGACTTTTTTTAGTCGCCGAACTAATCGTTCATTTCCTGGTACAGTCATTATTAATAACAGCGTAAAACGCGCCTTGATGTTAACGAGTTTCAGCATCAGAGTTTGCGTGTAATTGAAAGGCGCAACGCTAAAAAAGTTTAACCGTGCTAAGATTTGCAGTCTTTAAATCGAAATCTTTACCTCTTTACACTTTGTGTCTCATACAGTACAAAAGTTTCAGACCAAAGCTAATTTTCCAAGGTTCTTATTGAACCAACAACACATGATCTCAAACTCTGAAATTCAAAATCTAATATTGCCTTATTGAAAGGAACGGTATAAAATGTAATCACACTTAGACTTACTTTTGCTAAATCGAAGTTTTTACATATTGACACGTTGTGCCTCAAGATGTACGAAGTTTTTGACGACAGCTGACGAAAGCTGCTCAGAGTGGAAAGTTTTCAAACAGCCGTTTTCGGAACCGATGAGATGACA
The DNA here is from genome assembly GCF_977016875.1 of Pavona decussata. NCBI lineage: Eukaryota > Metazoa > Cnidaria > Anthozoa > Scleractinia > Agariciidae > Pavona > Pavona decussata. Next base: position 2,456,543 of record NW_028145442.1, on the reverse strand, counting down.
ACATTGCCGCACTGAACAGGGTCTCTAAGGTAACGCAGGCATTTTAAATCGTATACACGTGAGTAACGAGAACGACGGGACACGAATGTCTGTAGACGCAAAACGATTTGTAAACGCATTTAAAGACATTTTTTCTGAAAACATGCTACAAGTTACAAAGTTACTTCCTTCGAAGCGAAAAGTAGAGGACTAGTCTAATTTTCCTGAAACTTGCAATGCAATTTTTGTCGCGAGACTAATTGCGAAGGGGGAGTGGTACACATGCAATTTTGTCCGAAACTTCAGAAACTTGTCTTGCCAGGAAGCTGCATTGCAAGTTGTAGAAACATTCTCTCGTGTCACAACACCTTTAAAATGCTCGTACCTTATTACAGGAAATTTGTTGCGAAATCAAAATTTTATCTTTCATGCGATTTTCTAGTTCAAATCGTGAGAATTTGATTTGATGTCGCGAAAAACGAATTTCGCTCATTTATCCACAGCAAGTTTAGTATCGTGAAATATATCCTGGCAATATCGTGAAATGACGTTCTCGGGAAAGTTTCTTGTAATAAGGTAGACATGTGGACAGTACGTTTCCGTGATAAGCAATAACAATAATCTAAGAAGTTCTTTTTTGGCTAATCCGATTACCTTTCACCCTGGCTGTCTTCAATCACACGTACATTCCAGAACCTAGCGAACCAATCAAAACCTCTGATTGAGACCTGCGCTGCTGACGATCTTCCGCTGACCTTTTCTCGCCGTCTTTGCCGAGCAGCCGCTCCCTTGTATCCAAATGACGCGCGGAATCGTGGGTGAAGTCGTAAGTATGCCTTTTATTGGGAACAGAATCAAGTTCCCTGTTGTCATGGTTGCGTGCATTGTTTTCTGCATTCTTGAAGAGAATAGCATTTTGAGAATTCTTTATATACTTTACTATGGCTTTCTCGGGGTTCTGTTTGTTGTGAGTCAGGCCAGAGTATTTAACGTTAGGAAGGCTCGTAGTTTTCCCGCTAAATTCTTTTCGCTTAGTTCCGCTACTTGTCCTTCGATGATGATTACTGCTTAAATGGCGACTCGGCAAGCTATCTACAGACATGTGTTGCCTGCCTCCCAACTCATTTTCTTGAAGGAAAAGCTGAAAATTTTCGTCTGAAGGACAACTCTCGCTGGAACGTCTCACGGAAGAGAATCTGCCCGGTGCGAGCTCTTTGGAAAGGAATCTTTTTAAACGCTTCCTTCTCATAAAGCTCTCTCGCGCAGATACGCTGCTGTTGATTTGCGGTTCAAACAGACGCGGATTTGAGCTTTCTACACTAGAATTTAACTCATGGTTTTTAGCGGAACTGTCATTTTCCGTTTTTGCAGGTAATTCGTCGGTTGGTGTGTCAGGCTGATTTGGTGACGAAAGGTCCTCGTATTCAGGTATGCACGCATTTAAAGCTGCTTCAGTGTTCAGTAAAAACGTTTCCTCTGCATCCTCCTGAATTCTCGCCATCCGATCGATCGAGCGCCGAAGCGAACCGTACTTCCCCGGCCTGAGGGTCGTCACAACAAAGTTGTCGAAATCTTTTCTCTTGCTTCGTCGATATTTGCGGTCTCTTCTTCGTTTCCCGGGTGATCGAGGGCCCTTTGACAACTGCGAAAAGTCGAACGTGTGTCGTTTATTAGTCTCTTCCGCGTCCGGGGAAGACTTGACACCACTTGCCCCAGTCTCTATCTCGTCGCACGAGCGATGCCGCGTTCTTATATGACTGCTATCACTGCTAATGTCGGTAGACTCACTTTCGTGCCCGTCCTCACGCTCGGACACAGACCCCTCTCGCACAGCTCTTGGCTCGTCCTCGCCTACTTCTGCTTTTTCTTCAGATGACAAGCTACTGCCTACCTCCCTGTTTCTTCTTTTCAAGCTGGAGGACGGCGTTGACGGAGCGTCCATTAGCAACTCTACCAGCTCATATCCGTCTTCATTTGATGCTGAGGTCAATCGTAATTTCCCTGGTGATGCTGTGAACTGCTCTCCTTTGAACGTATCTCGTTTGTCGTCGTTCCCTAAAACAGGAAACTGAGCGTTGACTCTTCTTTTCTGTGGCGTGGACGCTTCGGAATTCACATCTGGATCATCAGAAGCGCTAACGTTAGCTTTCAATGGCGAATCCCGCTCATCAGAAAATATTCCTTCGTCTGCGGCCCTCGGAGTAAACACGCCTGAACAGGACTTACGAATATGAACACCGGAACATCCAGGACCCTCATCAGCAAACACGATGCTGTCTAGCGAACTTCGAGAGCTTTCGGACGACAGCGAGATACAGTCGGAAGACACGAGGCTGTATCGATTTCCAAAGCTCAACGAACCGTAATTGATTTTTTCGGGTTTTTCTTCGCCTTCGTCTAAAGAATCGTCACCGTAGGCGTTTTGGTCTGGTCGAAACCAGCCGATGATTTCCCGTGAAGTGGGACTTTTTGGCGAGGTTGGGTTTGTGTTGATGTCATTTTGAAAATCTAAACCTCGTCGAGTTTCGAAGTTCTCCTTCTCTTTGCTCCAATCAAGGTTTTCCTTAGGTGTTGTAGAAACATCATCCTCTCCATCGCCGTTCGCTATCCCTCCAGCCAAGCTTGTTGATGGTTTTTGTGAGCGCTGTACCACCTCGTCTAGAGTTTCTATGTCAACATCTTTGAACGTGAACAAGGAGGAGTTTGAAACAGGACTCATCACTTCAGGAGTTGCGCCAGTCACAGTGATCCTAGGCACTTCATTTATGATCAGCGGATGTCTGGCGTGCGAACCAGACGTGTTCAGAGGACGCGCAGGTGTGCTGTGAATAAGTGTGGAAGAGTCTGGACAAGAGATCCACTCATATGACCCCGCGCGACTTCCTGTCCCTTCAACTTCTTGTAAAATCTCCCGCGACGCGCTACGTGGGAGAATTTCTAGTTCGAGGGCCGGGTATGCCTGGCGGTTTTCCCTGTGATTTACGTTTGTTATCAGACCTTCCCCTGCAATTGTATCTTCCTTTGATTCCTTTACGCGGCAGCAACAACAGCAAACCCAAGTATGGGTCTTCTGGCCTTCAAGATCAAACGTTCTCTTTTGCAGAATGATTCCTTGCACTGGTAAACTGGGATGGTAAAAGCGATAGTACAATATCATACAGAGTATACCGAACACAAGTCCTCCCCACACCACCCCTAAGGCTGAGAAAGCCGCTACGCCCTGGAACGTCCTATGCGGATACCACATAGAAACCAACAGTGAATTCTCGACTAAGATAATAGAGTAGAACAGTACCACGCGCTTTCGAGTCATGCCTTCTCTTGTGTTGAAAAAGCAAAATATGTACATGAACCCGATCACAGCGCAAAACAGTTTCTCGCGACACGGATGCTCCTTGCCATCTTCATCGGTGCAGAATCGCGTCCTCTGACAAATCAACCACGTGGTCATTAAAAGCCAGTGCGTACCCAAGGCTACGAAAAGCCAGTTTTGGAAAGATGACGCAAACAGCACCATGGCAACCACGCGTGAAGTCACCATGGAGATACGCCATAGTAACTGGAAGAGCAAGCCGGGAAGTGAAAGCTTATACCCTTGTTTTCTAAAGTCACGTAAAGATTTACTGTAGGCTAGGATGGCCCAGATCATAGATAGCAAAGACGAACCCGCAGCGCTGGCAATCAACCAGTCAGTTCTCCACTCAAACGGATGTGATCGCTGAAGCAAGATGTAGAGTTGAAGAACTAGTTGAGGCGCGGATTCTAAGAAAGCCTGAAGAAGTCTTAACATGCTTATGTCGCGCCATTCTCCCAGGAAGGCGGCAAAATCCAAAATGTTTGCATTCTTTTTACGTGCTTTCCAGCAAGTCTTGACAACGTTCCAATACCTACAAAATGAAACAAAACAAAAATGGTACATCTTAGGCTTATGGATTTGCTCTTTCATACTGCACAAGTCTACTGTACGGCTTTTGAGACAAAACGCAAACAAACAAAAAACAAGCAAAAATCAAACAAACTAAAAAGATTTCGTCAATCACCGCGAACACAATGAGCCAGTTGGAATTTGAAGTAAAAATATGCTATGGGAAGTCGGTGCAGAAGAACTTGAAACCAGTGCGCAGCGCGGGAAAATAGGTAACCGGTGCTAAACGCGGGAAAACATAAAAACTTGTTTGGTGTTGCTGTTGAGTAAGAGCACTATGTATAAACTTTATACTGAAGTCACTCACTGCCTTCCCCCCTCCACTTCTATAAGACCATGCAGTATCAAAATAATAATATAATAATAATAATAATAATAATAATAATAATAATAATAATAATAATAATAATAATAATAATAATAATAATAATTTATTCGCTTATATTGCGCATTTTCCATGACAAGATGATCAAATGCGCATTATAATAATTACAAAAGCACAGCATGTATATATATGTTACGTGTGACAGCAGTATTGAAATGACGAATCCTCTATGTATTCTATATTCTATTCTATTCTGTATCCTGGATCATTGCAATATAAAACTGCCATATTTCACTTTCATTTCATTACCTGTACAGATATACTTCGAACTCACAAATTGACCAGCTCTAAGTTGACTTGATAGCTCAGTTGGTAGAGTACTGCACGGGTTTGTTTGACAGGAGGGGGCGCAAAAAGTGCGAACGAGATCAACAAACGTATTCTAAGCGCTAATATTTAAAAACAATTCAACAAATCGGAGGGGGATGTTTTTGAAGCCGTGAAGCAGTAATGGAAATATCCACCAGTGACCACTAATCACAAGCTTATAACTGTTTTAGTATATTTCCGGCAGTCTCAATTAGTCACTTTATTTCTGAGAAAATGGCGAAAATATTCGTACGCGAAATCGAGGACGATGCTGGGAGGTGAATAGCCAATCAGAGCGCGCGAATAAACAATATTCCACTGGTTTGGTTTGTATTGAACCAAAGATGTAATTTTGTATCTGTAATCATGCGTGTAACCACAGGTCACCAAAGCGTATGTGACACAGGTTACCATGCAAGCGTGATTTAAGAGTTTGTATGGAGTTAAAATTAAATCGAAATTTAGTCAACAATTTTCCCTAAAAAAAAAACCCACAAAAAATATACTTAAGTCTGAAAAAGCTTACCCGGTGTGTTTTGCTGTGTTTCCAATGCTTCTCAGTGCTTCCAAACGCTGTTTTGAGCGGTTTTATCTCTCAGCAGCTAGTCCACGTGCATCACTGTATTATGTTAATGACAAGGTAGGAAACTACAAGTCGAATTTCAATGAAATTTGGCCCGTCATTTAAGGAGAACACTTCGAAAACCTCGCTAAAATTTGCTTGAAACTTAAGTTCTCGCTTACCTGCCTCGACATATGGCAAGAAGGATGATGTGCGGTCCCTCCTGGGTAGCTCATTTACGGAAGAGTTCATTTATTGAGACACGAGCCTTCGTTGAAAACAAAGTTCATTTCAAATCGGGTGCCATTTTTGCCGCCGACAGAGCCGTGTCGCTGGAATGTTGGAACAAACTCACGGTCAAACCTAGGCACGAGTACTAAAATGTGCCCAGCCGGGGAAATCCACGGGAAGCCTTTGGCACGTAACAAACCACACACACCCCCTCCCGGCTAAGTACAGTTCTGTACAAGCCAGCCGTGCTTGCCGTGACAGCAAGAAACGTCTCTTGAGAACATGAATTGACTTTTGTATTATTAATTTTTTTTTATTATGAATTGACTTCGCAATTTTCCAACTCGTTAACTTACGAGTTGGCTTTTATTGAATAAAAGCTGACTGAAAGAAACTGAAAATTTGTCTTTGTATACACGCTCTCCAAAAAATCTTGAATTTCGCAAAGTTGTTGTTTTGCCGAGAACAGCAACATTTTTTAAAAAACGTGTAAGGTCAACGTTTTGCTCATTAAACCTTTTGTCTTTCGAAGTCTCATTACCGGTTTATTCCTTGCGAGCAGGAGGGCAGGAAGAAAAAATAATCTAAGTCGTTTGACAAGATCTGGCGATGAGTGTTTAGTCGTTTTCGGTAGGTCACAGTCAATACAATCAAATTTTGGTACGAAGTTACATCCGCTGGAAGATGTAGTTACTTTCGTGGATGAGCAAATATGTCGAGGTAATTCGGTATAAGTTGTATATTTATTTATATTTTCTTGTCACGTAAATGCGAACCTAGCTCAATTATATATACCATCTTGCAGGCTAACTGATGAACGAAATAATGTTTTACGCGTTACTGAAAAAAGCCACAACAAGGTCGGCTGGCTGGTACAGAACTGCACTTAGCCGTGAGGGGGTGTGTGTGGTTTGTTACGTGCCAAAGGCTTCCCGTGGATTTCCCCGGCTGGGCACATTTTAGTACTCGTGCCTAGGTTTGACCGTGAGTTTGTTCCAACATTCCAGCGACACGGCTCTGTCGGCGGCAAAAATGGCACCCGATTTGAAATGAACTTTGTTTTCAACGAAGGCCCGTGTCTCAATAAATGAACTCTTCCGTAAATGAGCTACCCAGGAGGGACCGCACATCATCCTTCTTGCCATATGTCGAGGCAGGTAAGCGAGAGCTTAAGTTTCAAGCAAATTTTAGCGAGGTTTTCGAAGTGCTCTCCTTAAATGACGGGCCAAATTTCATTGAAATTCGACTTGTAGTTTCCTACCTTGTCATTAACATAATACAGTGATGCACGTGGACTAGCTGCTGAGAGATAAAACCGCTCAAAACAGCGTTTGGAAGCACTGAGAAGCATTGGAAACACAGCAAAACACACCGGGTAAGCTTTTTCAGACTTAAGTATATTTTTTGTGGGTTTTTTTTTAGAGAAAATTGTTGTCTAAATTTCGATTTAATTTTAACTCCATACAAACTCTTAAATCACGCTTGCATGGTAACCTGTGTCACATACGCTTTGGTGACCTGTGGTGTAACTTTTTTTTCCTCTGGTATACGCATTGTTGAAGAGTGCGATACGCTGTACTAGTTTTGAGCGTGTTTTTAACTTTTTGCTTATGCAATGCTTTCGAGTGGTATACCGTGAAAAATCCCACGAGTGACTTGATCTTTCTTAGCATACACACGAGCCTTTAGGCTAGTGTGTATACAAAGAAAAATCAAGTCACGAGTGGGATATTCACGGTATACCACGAGAAAGCACTGCATGACTAATTTATCCCACGCCACTCATTGAATTAACTTTTCTGTTCGACGTCTGGTTCCAGGATTCCAAAATTAAGGTCAAAACTGGGGTATTCTTCTTCCATGTTTTAGTTGTCGACAGTAATTTTTTCTGAATGAAAATTTTGACCAGTTGCAGGCTCTTCAATCGTATCTCGTGGAATACTACCCGTTGCATACCGCAGAATATGCAACGGGTTTCTAGCGTTCTGATTGGCTGTATTCTCTATGGCAAATATGTTTGCACAGCAAATCGCTGTTCCGATATTAACACCCCAACATGTATCAAGAAACGGTGGCTTTTGATTGATGAATGGCGTGAAACTTGCAGGTGTGTAAGGTTCTATTAGCTCCACAGTCCCAAGGTCACTTTACCGAGGAAACATGTTCTCTTCTTCATAGAGAAGACCGGTTCACTGTAGTCTTTGCTCGGACATCGGTGCTTTCCTAGTGAGTCACTCCTATTTTGTGTTGCAGTTTCATTAACGGATCAGCCTATTATTAAAATCACACCTCAGCTGTTGGCTGGGTGCCGGAATAAGCTATCATGCATGGCAGAAAATTAAATTGTTTTAAAACAAACGTCCCGGCAAATATTTGATCATAAATGAAAGCGACATAATCACAAACTAACACACTCCGATTAAGAGCAACAAATTGTTGTCTCTTTGATCGCCATCTCACCGTCCTTTATTAATCGGTTCAGATAAAACCACCACTTTAACTATAGTCTCGATCAACACTGATTTCAGTACGACTACAATTATGAAAAGAAACAGCTTTCAGCGAAGAACAAAGGCCTTCGCTGCTCGACCGAATAATTACAAAGCGGTACTTAACAATCATTATTCAGATAACTGATAATAGAAGTGGCTCGTAGTGACATGCAAAACATACGAGAGAACGATAACTAAGCTGGCAAAAACCTTTGGACAAGGGCAAAATTATAAGTAAATTTTAACTTGTTTAAAGGGACTACAAAATGTTTGTAAAACGACCACGGATACATTTTTGCATATTAGCACAACAGAATTTGCGGCTTAGTTTTTCCGGGTCACTATAAAAATGTAATAAATAAAATAACAGATGTACACCACAGAGACAAAAAATTGTCTTTCCGGCGCTGACTTTGTGTTTGTAGCGCTTTCGTGTTTGGGAAAATGGGTGCCAAATAACAATGGTAGATAAAAAAAATAAAAAACAATTGAAGTGACAAAACGATGCAAGTTAGAGTGTGGGTACTGATTTGCATCAAACCAGACCAAACATTGGTCAATGTAAGTCAAGAAGCGAATTTGCATTCAAATGAACTCACACCACCTCAATTAAAGCTCGTAGCCATTTTTGCATATTATTCTCGCGCGTGTTAAAATGTTCGAAGCAAACCTATTTGTTCGTTGCCTTTGCATTGGTAGTTTTCACGTTAACAAGCTGTGAAAGGCGGTCAATGCAACCGTTCAACGTAAATCGCGCGTGTAATCAGTCCACTGATAACAACACAAGACACCACTTATAAATATTCATGTTGGCGTCCTGCAGGAAGCCCTAATAATCTTTTTGTTTGATAAAGAAAGATCAAGAGCGCACGAATTTTTACGTTGCGCGAGAAAAATAATCCTCCCTTGTGAAATGCCCATCTTTGGTCCAAGCGGTTTACATTGTTTTCACGCAGGAAACCTGAAGATCTTTGCTAAAATTGACGCGAGACTTTTCTTATAACACATCAGCGCAGTTTTGCTACCTCAACGGAGTTCATTTATTAAAAGACGACACGACACTAATTCCAACAATATACAGCGTGGGCCAAGTGATATTCTGTTAAAAAATAATAATAAAAAAAAAAAAAACTGCGCGAGAATAGGGCAGGCGCATCGCATCTGCCTCTCGTAATTTTCGCCAAGATGTCAAGCTCTAAGATTAATAACACGGCATTCCATCGAACGAAATGATGATCGCTATTCAAGAATAAGGGAGTCTTTTTTTGGTACATGAAAGCAGCGAAGCCATATTTGAAACTCGATTGTATAGGGACACCAAGGTTATCCGTTATATTCATTGCTTTTGAAAGTGAGAAAGAATGTGTTTGAGTAATGCGCTTTACTGAATTCCAATAAGTTTATTTTAGACAAACAACGCTACACAAAACCAATGTTATTCTCCAAACAAGCGTACATTGTCCGCTGGTTGATGCGAAAAATAAAAGTTTGGAATTTTAGAATTTCAGGTTTTTGTAGCTTGAAAATCGTCATATTAAGTTATACTGGGGAACGTAGTGCGAATTAATAGCTTTTTCAAAGTCTTAATTTTCCAGTGAAAATGCAAATGAGGAGGAAAAAAAATTTATATCAACGTTTTGCGATGTATCTGATCTATAACACAGTACCGTTGTTACAATCCAATTAAGGACCGTGCATATCTATGTTGATGTTTGTCTGAGTCAACTTTCAAAAGTCAATTCTTAACAAGGCTCTCTTGTGAAAGTAATGGCATAGTGAAGTAAGAAATGCGTTAATTACCTTGCTATATTGATCACGGCTAGCTTGGTCTGTAATTAGGAGTACACCAATCGAGCGAAAAGTTAAGTGTTTCCGGATATTCTCTGGCCGTGAGAATGGAATGGAGTTGTAACACAAGTTTCCGATGTCAGGAAATAACTTAAGGTTCACAAATAAAGTTATTTTCGATTTCTCCTCTGAAACCCTGCGCGAATTCAAGGTGAAACGTGGCTTGCAATTTTAATTTTCAAAACACGCTTCGTGTCTTACCTCCAGACGGGTCCAAGTTGTAGAAGATGAAGAATATACGTGAAGCAAGATTGTCTTTTGCCATCTTCCAAAAGCCATTTTACCGAGAACAACTGCATTGCAAATGAAGCTATAGCCAAGAAACCAAGTGTAAGACCAAACCACCAGATATCATTGTCTCTATAATACCTGACACATACAAGCAAATCCGTCAAGACGTCCGCCAGAAATGTTATAATCGAGACATATGTCCACAAGTCGTCAGCGCAGTGTGTCGTGCGTCCTTCGAAGGGATTTCTTGAGTTCACTAGTTTCGGAGTTGTTTCTTCATTCTGTTCTTCTTTTCCGCCGTGGGAATTGAGCTTATTTGTGGTAGCACCATTACTGTTAGGATACCTAACTGCCTTTTCACTCTCCATCGTTAGCACTATCCGCGCTTTGCATTTTTAACGGCGACTGTATACATTTTTTAAAAACATGGTCAGCGGTTTTCTAACTCAATAAACAGTTTTTTATGATTACAGCTTCAAATGTCCTTGACAACTCAGATCACAATCATCCCCTCAATCAACTTAACAGAAGAAAATAAAAATCACTACAGATTTTGTACGGCACATAAGTCGCAAGGGTACGTCTTTTGTAAATACGCAATATTGAAGGTGGGGGGGGGGGGAGTTTTTCATTGTGCCTTTTTTACAAATAAACACCGGCCCCCTCTTAACCCTTTAACCCCTGAAGCAAAACGACATTTTCTCCAGATCCAAGACTACAAACTCAATGTCCATGTTTGATATACCATTTTAAAGCTACTCATGAGTGTATTCATAACTGATATAATTATGAATAAGCAAAGTTATGGCTTTGAGATAAATGGCCTTAAAACGCAAAAATTTTAAACTTCAAAAATGCCCCAATCCTTGTGTATTTTAGGTATACCCCTAAACTATAGCTTATTTTGCAGGTCTCAACATCTTCATTTATGTGAGAGATGTCTTAAGACCCACAACTTCTAGGGGAAAAAAGTTGAAAAGTTATAGGGGTGGTCAACCATATCACATATGGGAGGGAGTTAAGTTTTTATCCTTTTAATGAGTAGATCTTGACAAGACCATTGATAGAAATCTGTCAAATACTGACAGAGTTGTGGCATTATGTGCCAAATGGCACTCTTAGGGATTAGAGGGTTAACTCTTATACCAAGTAATGGGTGTTGTTCTATACATTGTCATTCGTAACCAAGTCTATTGCTGTCCTTCGATTCTGTCTAGATATACGTATTTAGAGACTCAGTATGTATGTGGTTTAACCAGGGTCATGGGCTATATAGTTTTGATAAAATGCCTTTGTGATAACGGGAAGCAGGTATAAATTTTACAATGTAAGAGAAAAACGTAACACTCCTTAATTTCTGACTTTAATTTTGAGATCAGTTCAGCACTTTTCACTGCCACTATTCTGATGTGGCAGTTCAAACATGACAACAATAAAGTGTTTTTTTTTTTTCAATAACAGCATGTGTCAACAAAGAAAAAGAAATAATGTAAAGGACAGGAAAATTCCCATGATAGTCCAACGTTAGCCCAAAAGCCAAAGACGGGTGCAGTCATTCAACCATGTTTAATCCAACACAGGATTAGGATAACTTTACTGTTAACTACAGATACAATTTTCAAGAGTTTTGCCCAAACTCATTCCCAGGGTCTCTCCTGTAAGAGAAGAGACCCTGTGAACAAGGTTGAGTTTGGCCGTTCAGTTTTGATGCAGATTCCGTCTGGTTAGCCAATACCATTTATATACACTTGGACAGAGACAGTCATTGGAGGAGTGCAATAACTTTTTGCACCTTGAGAACAGCTTTGAACAGACCTCTTCATGATCAAAACAAGTTGTTCAAAGAGGGGATAAGTTTATCCAATGGAAAATGCGATATCCACCAGGCTCGATTGTTCAAAGAATGGATAACTCTATCCAGCGGATAAAATGTACTCCAACCAATACATTTTTTCCACTGGAAAAAGTTATCTGCTCTTTGAACAACTGGGGCCATGTAAAATACATGGAAAGACTTCCATATAAGCCTGTCAATCATGAATCAAAGTTAATTGCGTTCGACATATAAAGAATGCATTCCTAATACAGATTGGAGTCGAGATTGTATGGGACAATAAATGAATGGATCTTGGGAGGTGTATCTGGCATCCCCCACAGATTTTGCAGGGGCAGATGACATCATCACCAACTTGGGAAAGGAGAGAGAGCCTGGAATCAAGATCATCGAATTAACTCCCTAGGTAATCTTTGATTATTACTAGTATAAAATTAAACTAAGTTAACGTATGGGCTATACAGACAAGTTACCAAGGTATCAAGGATAAACTCAGTTATCCACTCTGCCAGAGGCAGACTGAAAGGTCAACAGACTAGCCAATATAATGCGGCACCTTCATAAAACTAGTATAGTAAGATAAAATTCTATTCATTCCTCAATAATGTCAGTTTAATTCAATGATAAGTGTTCTTCAACGATCTTACCACTCAAATAAATAAACATTATTTAACTAGGACAGTTTCAATCTTCTGTACAAATGTCAAACTAAATATTCAAAAACCAACAATAATATCCAATGCTGAATCACATATCTCTAAATTCAAAATTGTATCACAGATATTTTATACAAATTAAATAAAAATTCAAAGCTGTATCACAGACAAATTCAGTTCAGTTCAGTTCTGTTTATTAAATACAAATAAATAAAAATTCAATGCTGTATCACTGATCTTTAAATCAAGTCTCATTTCTCAAGAGCTCTTTGTTATCATAGCAAGAATTTTGTAACAAAACCAGCCAAGTTCCATGGCAATGGGCTAGCTACCAATGTCTGTGGATTCAGGAGACAATTTGATTCAATGCAACATTCATAAATACAAACTCAAAACTATACAAATACATATTTCTATTCACACTTGCAATAAATACCAAAGACAATGCAAGAAGGAGACTTGCAATGTCAAACAATGAAAATTAAACATATCAAAATACTATTGAAAATTATCTGTGAAAAAAAGTTCTAAAAAAATTATAATATTTTCTCATGTCTCAACTTTCATTTCCAATTAAAATTCACATAGTAGCTCAAAGTAGCTCTTAAATCAATCGAAAGGCGCATTTTGATTAGCATTCTAGTTCCACACAGTAACTAATCTAACAATTTAAAACTATATTAAATATTACTACTTTTTTGTGAAAAAATAAATAAATTGACTTGAAATTCACCTTTGAGAAATTCACCCTAAATAATAAATTAATGCCAAAATATTGCAACTGATTAGTACAAACAATACAATAGTGTCAATGCAAGGGATTTTTATCCTGCGACTGGAGAATCAAGTCTCAAGATTTTGAAACACGTCCAAGGATTTTGCAAAATTTCCACATTATCAGGACAACATCATCCTTAGAGCTTTCCCCCTCAAAATTGGATAATTTCTTAAAGAAAGAAAACATTATTTACAATGGCTGTTCTTTTCTTGAGTTGGATTAATTTTACATGCACCTTGGAAGCTCAAAGTTAAGGGTCATGCATGAGATGCATGAATGGGCCCAGTGGTTTTCCAGAAGCGGTTTTCTATATCAAACCATGTTTTAGAGACACTTCAATGACATTCACACATGATTAACAAGAACTGAAAAAAATAATATACATTAACTCTTAGCCTGATACCAAAAAGGTCACTATGGGCAATACTTATTATATATAATTATATTATTATTATAACCACTCAGACTTCCGATACATTGACCGAGTACCTGTACCATGAATTATTATTCCATTACTTGCTGGTGAATGGTCAGCAGCTTCCTGTGTATGCCATTCTCTTTCTATAGATTTCATGCGCGGCAAAATATCTACGTCCACGGGTAAGCTTCCACGCATTGGTACACGTAGTGTCCCTGTGTTTCTTCTTGGATCATAATAAGGTCTTTCACGAAGAGCAAATGAATATCTCTCCTCATTCTCCTCTCCACTTGTTGATTTGGTTTGAATTTCACAACAACAGCACCAAAAAAATGTGACTTGACGGTCCTCTTGCATGTCTAATTGTGTTTTCTTGACACAAATTCCCTTCACTGGAAGACTAGGATGGTAGAAGCGGTAATATGAAACCATGCACAGGAGACCCAACCCAAATCCACCCCAAACAACGCTAAGTGCAGCAGTCTCAATGTCGCCATACAGCGTTCTGAATGGATACCACAGGACTATAAACACTGTATTCTGACACAGCATTATCACGTAGTAAGGGATAACTCGAATGCGAGTCATGCCGTCTTTGATGTTGAAAAAGCAAAATATGTATACAAAACCAATCACAGAATCAAACAGATACTCGCGACATAAATGATTTGTTCCATCTTGATCAACACAAAAACGAGTTTGCTGGCACACAAGCCAACCTGTCATCATAAGCCAATGCGCTGCCATGGCAACAAACAACCAAATGGTGTAATAAGAGGCAAATAACACCAACGCCACAACACGAGATGCTACCATACCCATGCGCCACACAATTTGAAGCAAAAAGCCAATCCACGACATGCTAAAACCTTTTCTTAAAAAATCCCTGAGAGCTTTGGTGTATCCTACAATTGCCCACGCGAGCGATACCAAGGAACTTCCAGCTGCTAGGGCTGTGAACAAGTCACTCTCAATTTCAAACCTTCTGTTGTATGCCATGATGAAAAGCTGTAGAACAAGCTGAGGTGCAGATTCTAAGAAACATTCAAAAAGTCTTAACATGCTTATGTCTCTCCATTCTGCAAGGTATGCCTCGTAATCGCTGTCAGTGGCATTTTCTTGACGAGTGCGCCATCCAGCTCTTATGACACGCCAGTACCTAATTAAAATTAGAATGTTATAAAATAAGTTGAGTTATTATGAAATCAAAACAAACCTTTGCACACTAAGTTTCGGGGGTATAACATGCTTGGTGGTGGATGTTGGGAGAATTCGTACAATGTTTATATTTTTGCCTCAGGGCAGGGGAATTTAAACTCACTCAAAACATTTTAATAATATTCATGAGCTACATCCCTAGAGGGGGTTATTTGAAACCCAGGAGGAGAAGGGAGGGGATCATTCAACCAAGTTTGGATACCACCCTGTCTGTAAAAACCAGAATTGTGTTTATGACTTTTAAGTGAAAAAAAAAAAAAAAAAAAAACCTCACTATTAATAACATTATGGCAGTTGGATACAATTTTCAAGGTTGGACTGTAGAAAACATGTAAATGAGAAAAATATTTCCAGGTCTGTTTCCTGGTAACTGCATGGTACCTAAGTAACAGCCTGTCATTGGCAACATCAATTAGTGAAAAAAAATTAACCTTATTTATGAATATGAATGAATGAATGAATGAATGAATAATGATAAATGATCTTTAATGACGATGTCAACTTCACTCTATAAAAGCTATTGTGTTCTGATGTGGCTGATATTTTTAACTAAAAGATAAAAGACATAGCACTCTACCGGATGGCACATTCTTGTATAGGCCATATGTCATCGTGACTCATATATAATTTACTTTAATTAATTGCATAAAACTGAAGTCTTGTGTAATTTCCTCATGGACAAAACCCCTTTTAAGACGAAGGCAAAGTATTGAAAAATCATTTTCTACACTCTGTTGTATTTTTGTCGGCTGAATTCTGTGGTTAGAGGTGTTAAAATAATGATTAAAAGGCTAGTCTCACCTCACGAGGGGACCCATTTGAAAAAGATGCAGCAAATAATTGCTCCACGTCTGGTGCTCACTATCCTCATGAAACCACTTAGCAGAGAAGACTTGCATTACGATCGAGGACAAAAGAACAAATCCTATAGTCAGGGCAAACCACAAGTAAGCTCCATCGATATAATACAGCACAGACACGACTACATCGGATGTAATATCAGCAAGGTACGTCAAAATGGAGACAATGGCGAACGCATCCCAAATAAAATGAACTCTTTGCGACTCAAACTGTTGATATCTCTTCGGTGGCTGTCTAGAAGGAGCTAGATCTGTTTCATCGGGATGGTGAACTCCATTCGATGTCAAATTTCCGTTGATACTTTCTGTATGGTCGATGTACAAAGGATTCACAACAATGACACTTCTTTCCGCCATAATTTTATGTGGGCGTTGCGTACGCGCAGCATAGGTTTTCTCTCAAAGTAAAAGTTGCTCTCTAGACAAAAGTTGCTGTCCAGACTTAGGTTTCTTTCTAGGCATACGTTGCTCTTCAGGCATAAGTTCCTCTCTAGGCTCCTCGAGTTGCATGCACCCCAGACATAAGAAGCATGTAGATATCCTGATGACCGCAAAGTACTGGGAACTAAATGATAATATCCAATATGGCGGCAAAGGCGCCAAAATTGTTGTCGCTCCAAAGATGTGACTAGATCGTTGTTTACGTCCACGTTAACGAAAGGAATTAGATTTAGCCGAAATGCCTCCAAAAAAGCCATCTCCTGCAACCAAAACGGTTAGCAAAACTACCACTCAAAAGCCTGCAGGCAGGGCCGCTGCTAAACCCACTGTAAAGAAGCCAGGAACAACGTCTGCCAAATCAGGAGTTAGTGGCGGG
>NW_028145442.1:2360000-2435000 GCF_977016875.1 Pavona decussata | reverse complement strand
GGCACTAATGCAATGCAGGTCAGTACATTTAGAAAATATGTTAAGAAGCATAAGTCTAATGAAAAACTCGCAAGGGAAACTTGTAATGCACCCTCACAGCATGCAAATATACAATCATTTTTGCTAAACACCATATTTTGGAAAACCTGTCATTTTAAACAAAGCACAAATTTTGCATGGAAACTGCATCACAATTATACTAAAATTAATTTGATTGTTTTATTATTAATTTGCCAACCATGAAAATGAAATGCTTATGGCAAAAGAAAAGATGTGAGAGTTTAATATATGCATTTCAACCCTTATGGGTTATTTGTGACAGTCACTCTTTCTCATTTCTAGGTATTCTAAGGTGTGTTAATGATATTTATGATTAATCCCTCTAAAGGTGGCCGCAATACCAGCTGTTGAGCAGGTCCTTCAGGAATGGGACATCAAACAAACAGATGTTTTGCTTGAAAAACTTGAAGCAGAGAGAAATAGCAGACAAGAGGAGGAAAAGAAACTAAGGGTGGCAGAAAGCAATAGGTCAGCAGTTTTTATTTACATTGTCTACTGGATACTGGGTACACATTAATTACGCGGGATGCCCCGAGGGGGCATACCGTGTCTTAAAACGGGTCGATTTCTTTTCTTTTTTTTTTTTCTTCGTAGTAGCTACAAATCGGTACATTAATTTATTCATTAAACTCTCCCCTCTCCTACTCGGGATGTATTGTTCTGATTGTCTTCAACAAAGGCAGGCCAATCAAAATCCATTCTTGTCGCTTATATCGTGAGGGAGGGGACCCACTCACCCCTACCTGTGTGACGTCAATGCATCATTTGATATATTTATTAATGACGGATTAAATAGTCGCGCCATATTGTTTTAACATGTTCTGGACTCAAGTGTGCCGTTTTCAAACGGAAATTTCACCATTTCGAAGCGGTAAATTGAAAGAATAACTTCTAAGAAGCACCCGACACGTAAAACGGTGGAAATTGGTGAGTTCCTGGCGAAGGAATCGTGCTTTGTTTGACAGTCTTAGACCACGACGCGAGACTGAAAAGAGGTCATTGAGAAGCTTACGTTATCGTAATGGAATTTCACAAATTTTCCGTAGCCTCCCACGCAGACGTTCTTGGGGGTTCGTCACGCGTTCCTGCCCTAAGAACGTCTGCGTGGGAGGCTAAAATTTCCGGTGATACTCTGAGTCGCGTAACACAAAGGAAACAACGTAAGGCGATCGTCGTGACTTAAACTATTCCACTAGCAAGGATAGTCTTATCAATCGGCAAAGCATACAGTTGGAATAAATGAATCAGCCCCAGCATCACGCGTAATGCCAGTGTAGCAGGCATCTTGTTCATTGATTTAGATTTGAGCTTTTCAATAATAGGAAGGGCCAGAATAAATATATAGGCTTATAAATCTACAACTACGTGGAAGAAAGGATTTCATAGGTTGGTTGATTTGGTTGTGTAATCAAAATGTCACCGATGATGATTTTTCTGGAAAACTTCATAGTATTGAGGTGGGTGGAAGTAGGGGCAGGTCTGTGGGAATCAGAGTAAAGGTGAAAAATGGCATTGTAAGATTGTGGGAAAGAAATGGGATGGGAATTTCAGTGGAATTATCTATAGCCAAAGGGTGACTCCATATCCAATGTTTCTAGGTTGAATATTTCTCTATTTTTTACAACAAAAAAGGAGCATATGACAAAGAAGGGATGGGTGGAGGGGGGGTGGGGTGGTAGTAGAGATTCTGAGAAATGGGAAATTGAGATTCCCTTGCCCCCTATCCCCACTTTAATTCGATAATGGCTGGTAAGGGAAATCATATTGCATTCTTACAGTCCTATTATATAAAATTGACTTGTCTTTCCTAACAGCTACAATTGAAGGGGTGCATGGGATAAGGCCCCAAGTGACTTTTGATGTAAGGTCAAATTCTCCTTTTGTTTTACAAGCAAATACAAAGCAATTTGGAAGGAGAATCTCAGCAATTTATCAGAAGTCACCCAGGCACCCCTTGTTGATTGGGTATAGTGGTAATTATAAATAACAACTTGATAAAATGAATATTTCAAACTTCTCTTCAGACTGGAGAAGGAAATAGAAAAAGCAGAAAAGGAGAATGAAGCTCACCAGAAAGAGGTAAACAGAATACGTACTTGGGCTCGTGGTAACTGCTTCTTGCTACTGTGGCAACTCTCTCAAAAATTATGTCAATTGTTTGTGTCTCTGTTTACAGTACATGTATTATGTTTTATTTAAATTTATCTCATATTAATTTTGTCTCTGCCATCTTTTTCAAGCTGGCCAAAGCCCACTGTGAATTAAACAAAAGGATTTATGAGCATGATAAGTGCATTGCTGAAGGCAAGACAGACAAACGAGATGTGACTTTACAGGTGTGTTTAATTGAAGACAATGAATGAATATTTTGAATTTAATTTCTCCAAAACTTGGTTATATAGATGGAATACTGTGATCTCCTAACCAAAAGCCTGGATTGATGCAAGCGACCTCTCCTCTGTTGTAATCACTATAACCTGTGTAAGTGTTAATTGTTATATAAAAATTTATTTATATTATAAATTGCAGGCCATTCATGATGCTGAGGCAGTGCTGGAACTTGCACGAAAGAAAGCTGAAGCCTCAAAAGAGGCACTTTCTCAGGTATATAAGTTTGTCATTTTTAATCTTTTTTTTTTAACTTGTGGAGAAATAATTGAATAAATTAAATTACTGAATACTTACAGCTTGTAGGGCAACCCATGGCCTTATTTATAATGGAGTGCTGATATGTTTTTTAAAAGAAAATAAATGAATTTGTTTTTCACCACAAACATTCCATTTAAAACTCAGAGATTCGGATTTGTTATTAAAAGGAATGATGGCTGTGAATAACCTCTTTAAGTGAAACCATCCTTCAATCAATACAAAGTGATTTATTTTATTGGTATTCACTTATTTTACTATGCTCTAGCTTGGTTAAGTCCCATTGTTTTTCGAAGCATCTTGTGAAGACTACAGCTGTCGATAGTTGTCATTGATAATATGATATCATTGTAAATTTTTCAGTTGAAACTCAAGCTCAGAGAGCAAAATAAAACAGATGAAAACACAACAGGTGAGAGAAAAAAAAGCAGAAAATTCATGTAAAATTAGGCTGCGGCCTAGCAGGAGCCTGGTAGCCTAAGGCCCTGTTCAGACTAGGTGCTCATGCCAGAGCTCTGTGCCAGGGCACTAAAAAGGACATTGTTCAGACTCCTTGGTGCCCAAGGAGCAATCGTATTCTCCTTCGTCAAGTAAGCGCCCGCTATTTTGTTTGCTGTATCGTGGGGAAGCTGATGAGGAAAAAACGTGGGAACTGACAAAATCCTGTTCACACCAGTGCCCGTGCCCAGGAACGGTGCCCGAGTACCCCCTTTGGAGGTAGTGCCCGTGCCCGGGCACGGTGCCCAGAGTTTTGCTCGGGCACCGACAAAAAGCTCTGTTCAGACTAGTGCCCGTGTCCGAGAACTGGGAACCGGGCACCTAGTCTGAACAGGGTCTAAGGTGCCCAAGAAAATACTCTGGGAGCCTAAATTTTCTGGAGCAGCACTTAACACTTCTTGTCTTTTGGCTTTTGGACTCCTTGGAATTTTTCTTCTAGGCAATAGCCTAGAACGTCTTCTTACAATAACATGTATCTAATGTATATTATTTTGCATTAAGAGTATTTCAAAGTTATGAAAAAATGGATTGACCATTTTGCCAATTTTTGACCATTCAAGTTGACAGTATGGAATGACTGTTGGTGGCCTGACTGATAGTGTGCAGATCAGAACTGTAACGTTATAATTCATTATTTTCGCTATTAAATATTAAATACATACTATACTAACAGTCTGAAAATGAGAATACCCAAGATTAGCCCACCAAATCTCATCTAGCAAACAATTAACATCCATCCAATAAGAAGACCCACGGTGAAACCTTTTAAGCCCCAGTGGTGATCAACATCCAATTTCTCCTTGTAATGTTGCTGCTTGATCATTTAAGTCAGGAGAATAAAGGAAATAATCACCAACGATGAAATTCCCTGATTTTTATAAAAAATCTCCCAACTAGTAGCATAAGAAATATATGAAGGATAGTGAGGAGAAGATACATGATGATATTAGGGCTGAAAGGTTTTTTTAAATCTGTTTTAGGCTAGTAAGATAAATAAAGTAACTTGGTGTTTCAAGTTGCTTTTAATTCAAAAAGCTAAACCCACTCAGAAGTGCTAAATCAACTCCAGTAAAATCTTCTGTGTAAACCTTCTTTCTTCAAAATAAAACCCCAGAAAAGTCCTTTTCAAGAGCAATATTTAAGCCCAGCCTGACTTTTATTAGGAATATCACCGTCCGTTAAATAACTGACAATTTGTTTTGTGTATTAAAGATGGTGCTGATCTAAAAGGAATCAAGGTGATGATCAGGGACCTTGATGATGTTCTGCTGAGAGATGTTGGTGGCAAAATTACAGCAGATGGAAGGTAATTACAGATATGTTACAAACACAGCACTTCTTTGTTTTGCTCGACAACAAAGTGTTCATTGATGAACAGAGAGATCATGGTACTGTTTTTAAACTCTTTAGTCTGTTCCAGGTGTTCAAATTAAGTGTGGAGCGGCGTGACAAAAACTGCTATGCAAGCAAATGATATTTATTTAAAAACTGGATCATTGTATAATGCAATTCCAGAGTTTTTATTGGCTGAGCGGCCATGGTATATGAGCCATTATACCATGGCCGAGAAGTAGCGACCATAAATTGTTTTCTGGTTGCTCTTGAAAAGGAAATCAGCAAGGCCTACCAATGTTTCTTGATTGTTTTTAATAAAACAATTATTCCACTTGCGCTTGTTGGATATGAGATGATTATAGCCAACTCGGTGCTATGCGCCTCGTTGGCTATCTATCATCTCATATCCAACGCGCTCTCGTGGAATAATTGTTAATTAATATCAGAACAGACTAATTATTAGACTGTTCTTGTTGCTTTTGTGGGTGTCGCTTCCCGCTATCTGAATGTATTGGTAGTAATTAAAACTCTAAACAGTACTGAATCCAGGTTACTTAAATACTACCATATATCATATTTGTTTATACCAGGGGCGCCGTTAGTCATTTACGTTCTTAGCCGAATAAGGTTGCAGTGGCAACCAAAACGTCCTGATGTACTTTTTTAAAGCCAGTGTCAATGCTTAACCCTTCCAACTTTTGTTTTTAACACCATATCACTCTAAGTACTAACTTATTCTTTGATCCTATCAGTATTAACTGCATGACTGTGTAGCATGTGAATTTTAATAGTAAATGACCTGGTTTGCCATAAGTTTTCCCAGAGCTCAGCTACAATCTTGGACAATTCAAATGAAAAGTTAAGACCACCCCTCCCCCATTTCAGTGATGGAAAAATGGTGCATTTTCGGGCTTCAATTCATCATTGATTTTTGGGGGAGGGAGGGTTTAATTTCTTTTTTGTATTCTGTCCAAGATTGTAGCAGAGGTAATGGAATGTGATTTTACTCCCATCATAACATAGACCCTGATTACTGGTAACAATTATCTCTACAAAGAAAAGATTTATCAGTATATATTTTTAATATTTTATATCTTATCTTTTATACCTTTAATATCTTATAATTGCTATTTTGCAGATGGCCTCTTCTGATTGATACTTCTCCTCAGACTGCTACGTTCTTGCGCTACCGTGACACAAACTACATAAATGCACTCAATCCTAAACATGCAGAACCAGAAGTGATTCGTTTGGCACTGTTAGGGGGTTTGAGGTCTGTGAAACAATAGTTATTGTACCTACCTTATAACCTGTAATGGACTATACAAATACCATTTTCTTTTTGTTGCTTTTCAGTCACAAAAATTAATATGCTACAGAATGCAAGAATAAACTATCTGAGTACCTGAAATGGGGCAGTGGTGGATCTTTGAGATGGCCCGTGCCAGCTTAAGGGCCCTTCAGTCTGAGAAGATTGGACCCGGAGGGCCAGAGGCTTTTAAATATTATTCAGGAGCATTTTCGATCCAACTCCCCCCCCCCCCCTCCCCACCCACCTATAATTATGTTGAAAGTGTGATTTTAAACTGAGGTAAGCATTGGCATTCCCTTAAGGGAACTGGTCATAACAAGTTTGTTTAAAGAGGACCCACCTTGTCTTGGGTAGTGGGGTTATCAAAGACACCACCTATCTCGTGAACATTACTGACAAAATTTTATTGGCTTTAAAATTTGAGTTGACACAGAAATATTCAGCTAGCAAGAGTCAGCATTGCTAGATAAACAAGAAAAATGAGGTTTGAATCTCACTGTCATATTTGACTGCTGGATAGAGGGGTGGCTATGCAATAAAGACACCATCTTTTGAGGTTGAAGAGTGGGGTGCAGGGAGAAGCCACTATTTTGGGGTTTGGTGGGTCCTGTTTGAGTATAGTAGTTTTGACCACATCCCTAAGTTTAAAAGTTTATAACAGTACCTTTGCTCTGTTGCAGGTATGGAAAACCAGTGGTTTTAGATATGATGGATGTGGACATGTTTGAAACAGTCACCATGAGATTTGATGAAGTGCAAAAGGGACTCATGGCTTCACTGATGTCTAAAGAACTTCTGAAAGATAACAAGTTAGTACAAAAAAATGAGTGAAATCCTGAAAGCAAGCTGAGCATTTCATTAGCTCGTACATGGAGTATCAAGGAGGAATCACATTCCCTTAGGGAAATCCTTTTGGGGCCACAACAGCTGTGGGGAAATCTAACTTACATCACTTTCCACAATAGGTGACACTTCTCACAAGGACCCACACCTGTTTTATGCAGTTATCACCTTTTTCAATGAAACTCCTTTGATAAGGCTCCAGCATCTCTAGCAGCCTGCCAGCTAGGGGACATTTTCAGTAAGGAAGGGGGGGGGGGGGGGGCAACTTCAATTACAGAAAAAAAAAATCAAGAGGGGGGGGGGTGGGGAGTGGCTTTGAGAGAACATCTCCCATTAAAAGTGCTCTTTACAAATTTTTACAACCACTTCACGGTCCACGATAAATTTCTTGTGATTGAGTAATTGTATTTTTGTAGGTTTCTGGAGCTGATCCGACCTGGGGATGGCGAGGAATACAGCAAAACAAGTTTCCTTGGAGCAAGAATTGACAAATTTATGTTCATCATAATCACCCAGCAATGGAATCCACCAGAAAAGTTGATGGACCAGACTTATCCAATCCGAGTGATCATACCTTCCAGACCTGATGTATAAAAATACTCACCGTTCACGCATAAGCCAGACTCAGTATCCAGACATGAACCATTTTGGCCATCGTCTTTGAAACCAGCGAAAGGAAACAGAGATTTGCTTGAACAGGTTTATTCCTCATGGTCCTGTTATTATTTCTCCCGAAAATCTGAGTATCGGACCTTCAGTGCAGTTAATGTAAATATAGGAATTGAACAGCAAGGCTTAAAGCCAAAAATTCAGTTGATCAAAGTGCTCCGTGAGCGAACTCGTGAATTGATCAGGTTCATATCGAGTGAAATGATATTTCGGATTATGTCTAAAGTACTCGCTTCTTTGATTTTCATACCTTGAGTATGAGCAGCAGTTGTTCGTTAATGTAGCAAAGAAACGCTCCTGTGGCCGTCCTAATCAGCAGTTCAATGGATTCTCTTCCCCAATTTTTACGTTTGTTTTTTCAACCTTTGGATAGTGTTTCTGGGTTGGTGTCGTAGCTAGTCCTCGGGCTTGTCATCTGTCTGACACGGGATCGACTCTTAGAGGGGGCATATTCTGTGTTCGTTGTTTTTTTTCCTTCTCTGCTTTTCTTTTCTTTTTTTTCCAGACTGAGAGGCAATATTTTACTGCATTTACCCTACTGAAAACAACATTAACGTTACCGTAATGTAGCGTTCTGTATTCGAATTCCTTCGTATTTGAAAATCCATGCGAAGTCCGCACTTCGATTTATTCGTTCAAGACGGGTTTGTGCACTGCCGAGGGAAAATGCAAGTTTTTTTTATGTATTTTTATTATCGAATTGAGATTCTCAAAATCCCCAATATCATCTTTTTGGCATTCGTGTGTTTTTTTAGGCTATTTCTTTTAATTTCGAACTCCAAAAACGTGTATTTTAATGGGAGGACGAGCTGTGAGAGTACCCACATTTGCTGATAGTTTACAACCCAACGAGCGACCGATGGAAAGAAGAAATTGCCGTAAAGGCGTTAGAGGGCGGAACTTGTTTGTGTAGCGATAATTTTTTTCAAGTGCTGTTTTTTAAAACTTTAATTTTCGCTTGGAGGGGACACTTTTAAGAGTTTCAACTTAAAAACGATTTGGTCGATTTCAGTCAAATTTGGCCAGTGGTGGTGACACGTTTTTGTTGCTTATATATTTTTCTAGGGAATTCGATAATTCTAAAGATTGCTTCCTTGAAAGCCATTTCCGTGAGTTCACTCCGCATGTTTTTCTCGCAGTTTTAGAAATGTTCTGTGACGTTTGAAGGCAATCGGATTAAGGAAAAGCCCAACATGTTTTTTTAGTCTTTGGGATTCTGACCTCGAGAAATTTTTTTTTTCAAAAATTTAAAAATATAAAAATCGCATTGAGTTGAAACTCAAGCACGACGATTTGGACCTTCAAGTTTCGACTGTGCGGAAAACTCGGGAATTTATTTTCTTAAAGAAAAAGCCAATGAAATATTTAAATAGTCCGTTGTGTAAGCTTTAATTCGATATAAGTTTGTAGCTATCTGTGATATAACCGAGAGGCCCTACATCCGTAGTCTGAAATGTCAGCCTTCTCCTCCCCCTAACCCACAGGGGGCGCGCCCCCTGTGGGTTAGGGGCAGGAGACGGCTGACATTTCAGACTACTAAATCGGTTAAACTGGAGCCACCCCTGAAGGAATACGGTTAAACCTTAAGAATGACAGATAATTGTCAGATTTTGACTCATCTTTCGTATTGAATGTTATTTTTTTCTGTGTGGTTCATGGCATTTGTATAACACAATAAAGCAGACTCCGTTAATACACTTTGAAGACGCAAATTACTGAGTGTATGTAACTTAAGTTTAAAGAAGAGTGACATAACTGTACAAATATTAAAGTCAGAACAGTTTGGTCACGTTTGAATGACCGTATTCTAGAGTAGCTGTTGGATTTTCCCTTTTAGGTAAATTTGGGCAGATGTATCTGCAAACTCTTGCTGATACACGATAACCCTTCCAGTACCTCCAAAAACCTCTTATGACGGATTTTCAGTGATTATTGTATGTATTCCTTTTCCAGAACAGGGTCAAAGGAACACACCTTTAACATATACCTACTGTCATTTTACCAATCAGATGAGATACCAAACCAGAAGTCTAAAGGACTCCCTTTATTGATAGTATACGAACAGCTTTACTAAGAATGATTTTAATATAATATTTTAATATAAGCACATTACAAAACGTTGATGAATCTAATGCGTTCAAAGCTAAATTCAATTACAATACCCTAAGATAATATCTTGACTAATATATTTGCAACGCACATGCACTGTGTAGAGACACAGCTCCTTGGCAATACCCATTTCATGTGAATGGCATTCAATGCCTTTCAATGAGAAGTTTACTTTGACTTAAATACACCTCAAGACAGAAAAAAATACCTCGGTTACAAAAGACATCTGATAAATTCACCAGTGGAAACGCTTAAAATACATTTTCACCTCGTCTTTTCTACTCCTGTTTGCAATTAATAATTGGGGAAAATGGAGGACGCTACCTAACCAGGCTTCTTCAAGGAATTTACTAGTTCTCTTTGGACAAAAAATTTCCACACCATCACTACAACTTTTAAATACCATATATTAAACAAGATTTCTTGAAAGCGATAAGTTTAACAGAGTGACTAAAACATGTTCATTATCTATCACTTCCTTGGCCATGTCATGTGCTAAGAACGTTTTAAGCGCTGTAAATTGAAGTTTCACGAATCAGGAAGGAAGCTCACGTGTGGTCTCTTCTCAAACAAGGCATCAACAACAGTGGAATCAGCCATTGTTGTAATATCACCAATATTCTTGTCATTCTTTGCCACATGTCGCAGCACACGTCTCATGATCTTCCCAGAGCGAGTCTTTGGGAGTCCAGGTGCATTTTGAATGATGTCGGGTGTCGCAAACGGCCCGATTTTCGTGCGAACTGAAATACAAAATTCACAGAACTGAATTAGTTTTTTTCAAGACCGGTTGTACTAAAAGTCAAACTACTAGAATCTGGATAGGTTCAGAAGAGTCTCCGGGAGGCCAATCATGTAAGAAGGTTCCAGTAATCTTGCATTAACCATCAGACACACAAGAGGGTAAATGTAAAAAGTACAACCGAAGGGCTCAATCCGGTCATAAACGACATACAGGGCTTTTAGATAGTGCTTTAATTTGTTTTAGCTCAGGTTGCTGCATATTTCGTGTATGGCCCTCAATTTCTACAGGGAATGTTGCCCCCAGATTTTTTCACTTTTTTTGCACTTCATTTGAAGTAAAAACCCATTGACTATGGGCAAGTTTTCTGTGTTTATCAGAAAACAAAGCAAAAACAGCAGATAAAACATCAGGCAATGTTTCCAAAAGAAATTGAAGGCCACATCCAAAAATCCGTTGAATGCATTTGAGCTAAAACAACAAAAAATGATTAAAAAGTAATATGGGTCGATTATGCCCAAGCCCTCCAATTAAAACTCACATTAAAACACAGGCAGCCCAACCTCGCGTCACTAGAGAGTGTGTAATAATTAATCACTAGTGGCGTGAGCTTGCGCTGCCTGTGGTTAAAATTGAAACTTTTGCAGATGCCTAGCCTGTTCCAGGCTCCTAGAGACACGCACGAAGGAAAGGGCAAGGGGATGAAAACGAGGGAGGCTCCCTCCCTCGTTTTTGTCCCCTCGCACTCTCCTTTGCGCCTCTCTCTAGGAGCCTGGAACAGGCTACCAGATGCCTGGCAAGTGCCAGTTTTTGAAAAAGGTGCAACTGCCATCTTGGATGGTGTCACAGGCCCCCTAGCTGCTGCACTACAAGCATGTTGTTGAACTTAAATGAAGCCATGGTAGGGTCTACAAAATCAAAACTTTTCCAAAATATTGTACAAAAATCTTCAAAAACTCACTAATAATTCATAATCCATCATGTGCAGTGACTTAATATCGATAAACCTCCTCCTTATTAGATTTATATCAGCTGATAAAACACTCCTCATTAGTATGCGGTGTTTTTCTCGTATGCTAATTTCCAACGTTCACAAAAGTATAATTGTTATGAACTCTATTGACACGCTTTTCCAGGAATGTTTTTGAAGCCGTTCAAAAAACTCGCAGCACGTGTTTTATCGGGTCTAAAACCGCTCGGCTGCGCTTCATGGTTTAAAACCTGATAAAACACTTGTGCTCGTTTTTTAAACATTTCATAATCACCCGGGAGAGACAGGTCTTTTTGGTAAAATTCTAAATGTCATCTGCACAACCTGTACAATAATTTGTTTAGCCTGTACAGCATTATAAGGGAAATTGTCATTTTCCTGGCAAGGACATGAGAGGTATATGAGAGCTCGAGGAACAAGTCAGAGCAAAGATATGTCAAGGAAAAAAAAAACAAAGAAATGAGGGGGAGTGGCTTCTTGCACCATGCTGATGACACTCATATTGCCTGCATGCCTTCATAAGAAAACAGCAGAGGCTCTGAAGCTCTTTTACCTTTCTGCTTGAGCTCATTTCTTAGCTGTTCATTAAATTCCACTCCCTACAGAATGGACAAATAAAAATCATATCCAAGTTACATGTAAGCACTAACAGTAATCAAAACATGCCAGAGAGGATTCCAATATTTGGGTCTGTGAATAAAATGTTAAAGCGAGACCATTCGAGTGAAAGCTGTATGTCTGTAGAGCTGTGTTTCACAGATAGAAATTTGGCATTTTTATCAAGTTTTAGAAATAGTAATTTATTAGTCACCGTTTGGGGTTATACTGCCCATTAACTCAGCTGGGAGGAGCAAGAGTGAAAATGTGAATCCAAGTGTTCAGACGGCAGGGAATGGGGCTGTTAGTTACATATACAGCACTTCCATCCAAAGTCGACTTCTTTTCCACTAGATCACCCTATAACTCGAAATCAGGATAAATGGCTCATCTAATTTGTTGCTCTCAACACTAAATATTACCTCCATTAGTGTGGTGAAGCAGTAGATTCCTTCTCCTTTCTCTTTGTGAGGACAAGACACCTGTATAAAAACAAACCAAGAACCCACAAGCTCAGTGATTTCAAAACTACACACTGGAAGGTTTCTGTATACCGGAGACTATTGGCTGATAGTTGCCACAAAAATTTCATGAACATGCTTGAAACAAATTTTAGTCCCAGAAGCGAGGCTTTTCAAGTGGGAATTTATATGTTAGTTTCAATTAAAGAACACCAAATTTCAAAGTCACAAAGATAAACAATAATAAAAATAATAATAACAATAACAATAACAATAACAATAACAATAATAATAATTAATAATAATAATAATAATAATAATAATAATAATAATAATAATAATCAAAAAACAGAAATGCTCTGAGTCTGACTATAATATGGTTCTTACTGTTGAACACAGAATGTTTTTCTTTCTAAATTGCCCTTCTAATACCCTTTCGGCAATGTACTAAAATTTTAAGGTTTTCTGCCCCTGCACTCACCAGCACTATGAAGGTGAAAAAGGCACCTCCCTCCCTCCCCCCCCCCCCCACCCTTCTCTTGGAATTGCCACTTGTAAAGGTTATTGCTTTTGAGAAGGTTTGGTCTGAAATTGGGTGACTTGGTTTGGAATGTTACATGGTTTGTCTGCAAGCCAGACACTGGGTGCACATTCCTGGCATGTTAGCTTGAACTAGGTCAGAAACTGGGTATTAAGAAAAATGTCATGTTTTGGTCTGACAATGGGGGGCAGTGTAAAGAAGTAAGCTACACGTCCCTACCCTTGTGAGATGTACTCCCCTGGGGGTGATTTCATTAACTGGACCTTCAAAAACTCATTAATAATTCATTTAAAACATCACGTGCAGTGATTTTAAAACCCGATAAAACCTCCTCCTTATTAGTGTGCGGTGTTAAATGTTTTTCTCGTATGCTAATTTCCAACATTCACAAAAGCATCATTGTTATGAACTCTCTCGACAGATGCTTTTCCAGGAATGTTTATGAAGCCGTTCAAAAAACTTGTAGCACGTGTTTTATTGGGTCAATAACCACTCGGCTGCGCCTCGTGGTTTTAAATCCTGATAAAACACTGCTGTTCATGTTTTAAGCATTACACAAAAAATTTGGGATCAAAATTTTGGCTTCAAATCTTACCACAGCAGCCTCAGTTACTGCATCATGCTCCACCAGTGCACTCTCAATCTGCGCTGTGCTCAGCAGATGACCAGCCACATTCATGCAGTCATCAGTCCTACCAGTGATCCAATAGTAGCCTTCCTTGTCACGCTTACAGCCTATGATGAGGATCAATCACACCAACAGATTAAATACATTACAGAATTTTCTGAGACACAATCTACTGGCATACATGATGCACTAAATGGTTAGGGTGTCGAGCCTTGTTCCCAGGGTCTCTCCTCTTCCCACCCCCAGTAGTGAAAGCAAGACAAGAGACTGGGAATGAAGTTGTTGCATTGCAATAGAATGTTTACCCAAGCTAGCAATGTAGTTAAAGCTTGCTCAAGTTGAAAGACCTTTAAACCAGATGAGAACAAATAACTTGATCTTGATCATGATTAGGGCTAATGCCTCAAACGTCAGCACTCTTGTCACTTTGCACTGGCCAAATTATCTTATCAACTCTGTTGATAAAACCAAACATTCGTTTCCACTCCCCACTGACACAGCGCCTTTGTTTCTATAGAAACTAACCCCCTTATCCATAAGATTGATCTGAAAATGTCAGCCAGAGTGCAGAACAGGCTTCTTTGGTTTGTTTGCTAAGTGCAAGTCAAATGCGACAGGAGAGCGGCAAGTCTATTACGGGGCTGAGGGGTGGGGGGTGAGTTCTATTTTGTATGGATCGATGATGTACGTTTCATTTGTTCATGGGGCGAGCTATGGGATCTGGGAATTGGAATAAATTAGCAATTATAATGTAAAAATTATAGTTCATTCTCAGGAAACTTATCAGTGTCACATGTATCACGTTACAGATAATGCAATACACTCAGATTCTCAAACAACATCGATGTAATATTTAGTGAATGTCAGGTATTGGATGTGTCTCAGATCTCAGCAAAATAGGGGAAAGAATCAGTACCTGCAATAAGGGAAACTAAGGTCTTGACTGTAATTGTATTAAAATAAAGTGTTATTCATTCATCCAATTTCGTTTACTTTTGTCGAACGTTGGCTCACCAATCACCCCTCACCCCCGGAATAGACTTGCCGACAGGAGAGGCATTTTGCACATCTCTTATCCTGCTTGACTTGTGCTTCATGCTCACCTCCACTTTTCAAACTTGCGTCTGACATCTTAAGGATTAATTTAAACCAACAAAAGGAATGATAACAAACCTACTCACCATCTCCAGTAGTATAGTAACCAGGGAACTTGGAGAAATACACCCTCTCAAATCTCTCGTGGTTGCCATAGATTGTTCTAGCCATTCCAGGCCAAGGCTGCTTCATCACCTTCAAGATTGTCAAAGGAAGAACATAAAATCCAGTGTTTAGCCAGAAGGGTTTCCAGGCATGCTCTGGACGTACCCATTTTTTTGCATAAAGTAAGAGAAGATTCTGTCACCTAATAAGCTTTTAAAAATTTAAGGGAGATATGCCTCTTGAACATGCAAATTTCAATTTCTGGTTTAGAGCCTGTGAAAATCACTAAGTCACTAAATTTGTTCTGACAAGAAGTTATATATCAAACACGAGGCATAATGAAGAGTGCGATTTCCATCACCATGAAGTGGTTTGAACAAGGGAGGTCACGTGTAGCTGAGTTTTTTTTAACCAACTCTGAGGTGTTTTTAAAGCGGGTGAAACACTCTTTCACGTGTTTGATATCAAAATGCATGGCTTCTCAAGCCATTAATAGGGAAATTTAAAGTAAAGTTACCTAAATTTTATGATAACAGGTAATGATTTCCTTTGTTTTCTCTTCATGAATTATTATTATTTAATGCATTCAAGAACGGAATTTGATATTTCTCTGTCCTGTCTCTGTGTTGCCTGAGTTGACACAAAATTGACCATTTCTCTTCTTGGAAATTTTTATTGGAAAGAGTTCTGTCAAAAGCTTGGAACTCATTAACAGGAAGTTATTGTACAGTCTCTCACTCACCAGAAATCCTTCACAAGCTCCTTCAAGTTCATTTCCATGCTCATCAACAATGGCTGGCACAACACCAAAGAATGGAAAAGACTGACAAAAAGAAGAGCATTCTTTTTTAAGTGTGTAAATATGCATAAAGCAATGAGTTTATTGTGACAGTATGTGATTACTGAAGTTATTGACAAAAGGTGCAATTGAATGCATGCAACTTGTAATAGAGTTGGGTGCATATGAAAGAAAGAGTACCTTGCAAAATGAATAACAAGAAAGTTTTACGACTTTGTTCACTTGTAAAAAAAAAATTAACATATATCAGAGAGATTTAGGATCATGTTCATGGCAAACAACAAACATCAGATTTACGTTTATGTTTCCTGAAAAACAAAATAACTCTGGCCTTTGATGCTAATGCAAAACTACTCAACTTATACTTAGAAAATGGAAAACAGCAAGAGGCAAACATAATTATATACGGTAATCGTGATCATTACTGCTGTTTACTGTCCGTCACAAACATGGCCCTAAATCTCTCTTATATCCGAAGTGTCACTACATGTATAAATATATAATATAGCAAGAATTTAGTCGTGTTTCAGTGGAGCCCTCAGTGTGTACTGCACTGTCAGTGGATGTATGATACATTATTTTTTTTCTATTCAATGTTAAAAGCTTTCTGGTATTTACATCAGTCATTGTAGAATAGAGAAATCCAACTAAGTGATGATAGAACAAAAACTGCCTCTTACTGCTGCTCCTGGCCTCATGGGTGTCGCTCCAGGAAGTGATGTGATTACGTGTCCACCCTAAAAGAAAGAACGATATCCATTAACACTCTACGAGACTTCAAATTTAGAGATCTAAGTAGAGGAAAACTCTTCTAGGACTTTCTCATTAAAAACAAAAAAAATAGAGAATAGCTAACTAGCCATTTTCAAGATGCTTTGAACTTCATTATGAAAGCAAGGCTAAGAGCAAAGTTTTTATTATGAAAAATTATTAGCTTTCGTTCATATGGAAACAAAACTAATTTGCACATGAAAAGCTGTACACTTAACCTCGCTTTCATAATGAGGTTCACAGTAACTCGGAAATGGTCTATTAAGAAACTGCTTTTTAATACAAAGGGCCCATGACTAAGAATGATTAGCCAGCAGTTGGGGATTTTGCCACTTTGTTAGTGTGCAAATTTGATTGTTCCAAGGTCATTTGCAGCACACTGGCTTGACACAGGATCCCTAATTAGCAGGTAATGGCCCCAGATCTTGACACCTGTTTACCTACAAAACTTTTAGGGAGGGCTGAAGGCTGAAGGTTTCAATCTACCAAAAACAATATAATAACCAATCTAATCACAACATATTAGCTGCTTGAGTTAACAGAAGTGCACTCACTGTCTCTGTCTGCCAGTAAGTATCCACAATGGCACATTTCTCTTCACCCACAGTGTGGTAATACCACAACCACGCTTCAGGATTAATTGGTTCTCCTACAGTTCCAAGTACTTTCAGGGACTTACGACTGTACCTGCAATTTCACATCAAATACTTCAAAGCATCAACTGTGTTAAAATTCAGCAATTAAAAATTAAGTATTTTTCCAGATAATTTCCATGTTGCTCTCCTTTGATGGACATGACAGATCACTGACTTGTTCAAAACTAACTGGTTGACCAAGGAAAATTCACAATACTTTATGTTGATTGTTATTAATTTAAGTTTACTAACTATAAGTACTAAGCAAATTCCTAATTGGTTAAGATGCAAGATTATTATACATAGAAAACCTCCATTCAAACAGTGTTTCCTAACGTTCTGGCCCCAGTTGTTCAAAGAGTGGTAGATAAATCGCTATCTGGCAGAAACATGTAAAATGTATTGGTTAGTGTACATTTTATAAATCCACTGGATAGTGATTTAAAAAGTTATCTGCTCTTTGAACAACTGGGGCCTGTATTACAAGCGAAACATCCAATGAAAAATGGCCCTCACTTTTAAAAGCACTGTGGCCACAGTTGTTATTTTAGAAGTTCAAGTTAAAAAAATAATGATTTGTTATTGCAAACCATATGAAAGCTCAAATGCATTCACTTTAAAGTATTGATTAAGATTTCATCCCTGAGCACAAAAAACTGTGTTGAATCCCACATGAATTAATGATGCAGAGTGGGATAAACAACAGCAAACAATTTAACCACATAACCTGGTTTATTAAGTGGCACATGCAGTTTTTTCAAGCAAAACACCCCAAAAATATTAATTATCAAACGTCACAGCTGCTTACTTCTTGACAACAGCTTTTCCAAACTTCATGAGTGCTCTGATCGCTGTAGGAGCGGTGTAGAACTTGGACACATTGTACTTGTCAACCACGTCCCAGAAACGACCAGAATCAGGGTAAAATGGAGTGCCTTCAAACTGAAATTAGCAAAAATTCAGTTACTGAATGATAGACAAATTATGTTTAGATTAATTTTACCGGTAGATCATTTCACTTCTGCAATCATTAACTTCATTCTGCCAATCATTGTAGATCATGTTACCATTTAGGTCTAGGAAAGTGTACAGAAATCAGAGAGTTCTGGTCTAGAAAACGTAATCAGTTATACATGCTGTAC
Organism: Pavona decussata; assembly: GCF_977016875.1. NCBI lineage: Eukaryota > Metazoa > Cnidaria > Anthozoa > Scleractinia > Agariciidae > Pavona > Pavona decussata. The sequence continues at coordinate 2,417,021 of NW_028145442.1, read as the reverse complement.
AAAGAATTCAGTCTTGAATAGGAATTGATGTCTGACGTGTATCTGGGATGGCAAATGGAGGTTTGGTGTCTAATCCACCATTCAAAATGCAGCTGATTAAACATGTCTGGTAAACGTGTGAACTTCAAACTTCAAACTTCAACTTTATTAGGAGTTTGTATAAATTTACATGTACAATTTCTTAGCACCGCAGGTAGCAAAGCTAATTTAGGCGGGGCAGGATGACAAAAACGAAAGAATGACTTTAACTGCTAAGTAAGAAGGCAAACTGAGCTTAATAATATCAAAGATAGAAGAATAAGGAAATGTTTTTGGGAGGACTAAAATAATGAAGACTGAACTTTTTACCCTACATTTGTAGGGTAAGGGTTTCAGAGTCCCAGCAGTCACCTCACCCAAAAAGTCAAAGAGTGTCCACCCAGGCTCAAACCACTGACTTTTTAATATTTAAACTACTGCACATATATGTATACAGTGGTCAAAGGGAAAATTAACAAGTTGAACTTAATACCAGCACACTGGTGGCACCATTTGCCAGCGGACCATAAGTGATGTAACTGTGACCAGTGATCCAGCCGATATCTGCCGTGCACCAGTAAACTTCTCCAGGATGATAATCAAACACATACCTGGAAAAATACATGTAGAACTCAGATTAATTATATTGTGGAATCTGCATTTAATAGTGCATTTTCAAATACAACAATTAATAACATTTGAAAATAAATGAGAAAACCTGATGTTTTTCAATCAAGTCATGACAGCTTTGAAATGTTAGATTTTCTTGCTTAATTATTTTCATTAAGGCTAAGTTCCTGGGTTTTATTCTGAAAATCCTACATGCATGTACAAATACTGTAAGTGGTTTTCCAACCAAGTTATACATGTGACAGAAATGGCATGTTGTAATGTGCATGAAGACAAACTTTTTTTTTCTGATCTGCACTTACTTAAAGGTGATAGCAGTGTAAAGCATGTAGCCTCCGACAGTGTGAAGAACACCTTTTGGCTTCCCAGTTGATCCACTGATGAAAAAATATTATAATTATTAATACTTCAATGAAAGAAGACTCTATCAGACAAATGACTAACAGTGGAACCCTGTTAATATGACCACACAGACAGCTTTAAACAACTATTTGGCTGAAACAAAGTAGCCGCTGCAAAAATTATAATGCAACTTGGTTCTATTAATGACGTGGTCACAAGGGAAGGTTATACTGCACAAAAAGACATCACTAACAGGAATGAAGCATAGCATTTAATATTTTTTAAAATTTGCCCTATTAATAATAAAAAGAAAAACATTTCCTAATCAAATAGCAGCTGGTATATTTGAATGTACTTGAAAATTGATGAAAGGATTTTTTTTGTGGAAGTTAATCCAGAAAATGTAAATCACTAATCTTCCTGGCTAAATTTCCAAATGATTTTCTGCCAATCACCCAATTAACAAGCCTTACTCTTTATCTCAGTCTTCTTAATTTACCTCCATTCTATAGGGAGGTGCTGTGTCCAAGTGGTCTGTGATCTGTAATTGCAATCTGGTTAAGTCTCAGGTTCAAATCCTGTCTCTGATCACTAAATGTATTTGTTTGGGATAATTATAGTTCCCTGGCCAAACATTCAATCCCACTTTGTAAATACAGACTGTAGAAAATTGGTTCACCTCCTTGCAGTTGGGATTCTTAATTAACCCTTTAAGCCCCTAACAATGATCGGCATCAAATTTCTCCTTATAACAACCCTAGGGTCATGAGAATTAAGGATATGATCACCCAAGGTGAATGTTCTTGACATTTTATTAACTTCTCCCTAGTACTTTTATAAGAAAAGTATGGGGACAAGATAGGAGAACTTGTTCTTTCATATTGGAGGTTAAAGGGTTAATAAATTTTGTTCTGTTCATCTGATACCTTGTATAAAGCATGAATAAAGGATCCTCGGCATCTGTCCAGCATGGCTCACACTTGTCACTCGCAGAGGACATCAGTTCATGCCACCAACAGTCAATACCCTGTCCATCAAAGTGGGTCTAAAAACAAACAGTCAGTTGCTTCAAGTTGGTTAATATTTAATGTCCAAAATTTACATTAAACAGAACAAAAACAGTACAAAAACTCTGCTAACAGGCAGTTCTCCCCAGTGGGGATGTTAATTTTCTTGTGCCAGCCATTGAACTGTTCATTCAACTCAAGATTTTATTAAGAAATATCAGGAGCTGTGCAAATTAATCATGACTAGTTGTGCACAAGACTTTACAATTGAAGGGTTTGGTGGAAAAAAAGCATAAGTGATGATTTTGCTTGAAAAAAAGTGTCCAACAATTGCTGAATTTTTGCCTCTTTAAGCCTTCCAACTAAAAAAAATAAAAATGGATTAAGGTTTATCATGAAAAAATTAACCCGTCTGCAAAAGTTTGGCGAGTTTTGAGACTTTTTTCCGGCAAAATCATCACTTAAAAATGCCCTTTCCACCGAGCACCGTAAATTATAAGGACTAACCGTTTTTTCAGGACATGGTTTCTTGGCTACAGGTGAAGCAGAGCCATTCCCCGCAGCACCACCAATGTGCTGAACAACAATACAGCTTTCTACAATAAATCCTCTGCAAAATAAATGACAACAATAATTTATTGATATCTTAAAATGCTACCAACAAATAGCTAGTTACCCTGACAAAATACAATACTTTTTTTAAGTGAGAACACTTTACAGCCATGCATTTTTTTCACACTGCATTAAATGCAAGCCACAGTTACAGTAGCTGTATCAACACTATTAAGTTTTGTGCATTAAATTATATTTATTACTGATGCTTTAACCGCTGCTTTGTGAATCATTTTAAGATGAAAATGGAAACCTTTCCTTAATCATGTTTTTTTTTTTTTAATTCAAAAAGCTAAAAACAATATTGGGGGTAATGTTTCCTGATGGGATTAAAGGCAACATGAAAAAAATCAGGTAAAATAAGCCAAAACAAGACGAGTGAGCTAAAATGCACCTCATATCGGTTATACCCTGCACCCTTCAATTGAAGGGGTGCGCGGAATAAGGCCCTAAGTGACCTTTGACGTAAGGTCAAATTCTCCTTTTGTTTCACAAGCAAATACAAGGAAATTTGTAAGAAGAATCTAGCAATTTATTGGAAGTCACTTAGGGCTTTTTTCCAGGCAACCCTTCAATTATTATCATTTTTGATAACTTCAGATCCTCCTGGTCTCAGCTTTTGAGAATATTAGACACAAGATTATTTTAATTTACATGACTATTATACAAATTTTATTATATTATATTAAATAATATTTATGTTTTATTCCTTTTTAACACTTAATATTTATATATTTTACTACTAACGAGATAGCCATAAAATTGATTACTCACTCTTCTTTGCACATTGCTATGGCCTCATCTGAAATTTCTTTCAAGTCAATGAGCTTTTTTCCTCTGTATGAGCCATCTGAGAACCAGTAAATTTATTACAGTCAGGATAAACTAAAATTATGGCTCTGGAAGAAACTGTATCAGCTTTTAATATCCAGTTAGTACTGTTTGAATAATGAACATTCTGAGTACAAAGATGCCGTGATATTTATACAGTTAGTTATTTCTATAGTAGAAAACTGGCTCAAGGTAAATATTAAATACTATTTGTAATGTAGAAACCTTGTTTTCTTACACACACACACTCATCTGGTCTCGCTTTTTCCTCATACACTGTAGCTTACTTCAATAATTCCTGCTACTTATCAAAAAAGCTTAAGCCGAATAATAAATCTCTCATTACATGTTTTGCCGTCTAGTATCTCTATATTTTTCCCCATTGTATGTATTTTGAAGACCCCACAAATACAGCACAACTCGTACAGATATATAGCTTGATACTACATGCTTAGATGTTCTAGCAGCTGTTCTCAGTCATCTTTATTGCCAGTGTCCACTCTTTTAATTTTTTCAGCCTTTCATTTATTTTTTTTTTAAATAGGTCCATCCTGCAAAATACCTTTGGGTGAGGCTGCCTCAATTAATGGAAAAAGGTGTGGTTGTCTGCTGGCTGAGGAACAAATACCCTACTAGCAGAGGTTTCTTTCTGGCAAGCCTTTTAGCATGTACATGTGCAAAGTCGTTTGCGTCTCTAGAATTTTGTGTATCTTGAAATACCAGACACACCAACGACATTGTACATGCTAAGGAACTTACCAGAAAGAAACACCTTGCTAGCAGGGTATGGAATGAATGAAGCGGAAAATGTATTTTTCACATACGCCTGGGAGTCTGGGTTCTAGTGTATGGGTTTTTTCAGGTCACATATAGTTTGGCCAGGCATGGCTCCCAGTTGTGTGTGAGAAGATCATTTAATTAGTAATTATTTAAATAATTTTACTCTCAGTGAAAACTAAATAAACAGCTGTTTACCTGCCGTGATGAGGATTTTACAAGTGGAATCTAGAATGCGCTCAGCTAAAGATTCTGCTGAGAATCCGCCAAACTACAAAACAAAGATATCATTTTTGAATTTATTACAGACACAATTATTTTTTATGACAGCAGAGACAGAGAACAATATGCCACTAACCATCAAGCCTATCATGGTCTTTCATCTGGAAGAGGTATTTCCAGCCCCCCTACATAGGATGGGAGATCCATAACCTTTACTCTAGGACGGTTCACACTCCTTTCCTTCAGATCTCCCACCTCTGCACTTTCTTGTGTGTTGCAAAGTGTCATGCAATATTACAAAGTTTTGTCTTGTGTCTCTCATCCCTCACCTTTCATCCACTGCCTCCTAACCTGGTTTCCTTCCACTTTTTCACATGGTTCCTATTGCCCTGCTTCCTCCACTCTTACTATATTGTTAGATTTTTCAACACACTTTGCACCTATCTGTGCAGTAAGCTTGCATTAGTTATGACTCACCACAATGGAGTGCACAGCTCCTATTCTTGCACAAGCCAACATGGCCACCACCAGCTCATTAATCATTGGCATGTAAATTGCCACCCGGTCACCTTTCTTGACGCCTGTAAAAGTTAACAACAGGACAACAGAAATTAAGTTGAAACAATAATTATTTGTTTCATACAGAAAGCTTCTCTTTGTAGTCTTTTCAAACACCCATTAATAATTCAGAAGCCCATTGACCTATCAAATGGTCGATAAAACATCACTTGCAGTGGTTTTTTAAACCCGATAAAATCTTCTCCTTATTAGTATGCGGTGTTTAATGTTTTTCTCCTATGATAGTTTCCAATGTTCACATTAAGCATCATTGTTATGAACTCTCTTGACACACGCTTTTTCAGGAATGTTTTGAAGCTGTTCAAAAAACTCGCAACACGTGTTTTACCGGATCTAAAACCACTCAGCGGCGCCTCGTTGCTTTTAATCCCGATAAAACACTGCTACTCGTGTTTTAAACATTACATAAAATACAATATAATAATTGTAATTAATACAGAGAAGCTTTCCCTGGATGTCTGAGTATATTTTGATTGTACGCGTAAATTTTATGAAGATCACCGTCAGATCTCACCTTTGTCCTTCAGCACATTAGCAAACTTGCAAACTTCTGAGAGGAGTTCACGATATGTAATCTGCTTGCTGTCTCCAAGAAAATTCCCCTCCCTGAGTGTTAGAACATGCCCAAAACAAAAATCAATCATAACTTATAAACACTCAGTGCGCCTTTTAACAACATGCAAAACTTTGAACTTAAAGGGAACGGGAGGTCTCAGACTATGGGAGGTGAGGGAAAGGAGGGTGAGAAATTATTTCGAAAGTGGCATTTAGTGGTTACATTTTGCAATATTGAGTAACAGTTTTCAATAGCCAAGGCATAATAGGCAAAAAACAATGAGAAACTGGAAAGAAGTGGGAATAAAACATGTGGAAAGTGGGAAGTTCAGAGGATCCTCCTGCCCCTCCCCCTAAACTAAACATGGTACGTTCACTTCATATCCCTTGCAATTTCAGCCAATTCACAGCAGAAAATTATGAAACTCACACTGCCATAAAATAGTATATATATTAAACAGCAAAAAATATGTCATGTTAGTTCTTGCCTTCTTTTATTTTTATTTATTTATTTATTCATTTATTTTGCCACACCATAAATACAATGTAAACAACAACAAAAAAGATTGGAAAAAATAGATGTAACAATGGCGAGGAGACCTAAAGGAAACTATGAAGCTTATATTAATTAGGTCTCCTCAGCTATTATTTTACAAGATGAAATCAAAAAAGAAGGTAAGAACACGATGACCGATACAATTACAATTTCATACAATTACAAATGTCAAACGGAAGGATATATTACGAAAAGAAAAGCTACAGGAAAATGAAAACTTAACTTGACTTCTTTCAATTTCAAAACTTAACTTCTTACTGTCTAAACTTAACTTAATGAAAACTTAACTCCTTAACTTGAGGTTTTTCTCTTTTTCACTATTTTTCACGTTGGTGACCTACCCCAGGACTCTAAGGGGTCCTCAAGGTTTTGCTCAGTCAAAACATCATCTCAGACAATTTCTGATAAGATGTCAAGTAATATAGTGGAAGGTCAACTAAACAAAGTCATGTCACCTTTCTGTGACTTGCTTCCTAACTATGTATATGTTAGCATGACGTATTCAAAGTACACTTATTTAGACAAGCTGCTTCAACCATTGTGGTAGTCAACGGGGTCTTGACATGCCACACACACACGACAGAGATAAGCAAATAATTGTACTGAATACCAGGAAAACAGCCCACGACAAGGAGTTTCTATTCAACATATTGCTACATTTCAATTACAATGTACAAGCTTCCCTGAAAATTTAAGCACGCGATACATCCACGGGTGATTGATTAAAGCAAAGGATTCAACTGAATGCCAGGTAAAATAGCCATTTAATAGAGTTCTCAATATTCAACATACTGCCAAATTCTGAACATAAGTCCCTCCAAATAGTTAGTCTCCACCTACCCCCCAGGGTACAATGAGTGCTTTAAAATAAATATGCTTCCTGTCTTAGTTTATTAATAGCAAAGTGGTATGATTCAACAAAAAAGCTGTTGCTAACACGTCTAGTGGTTTCAGACACTAAGGAAGTCAGCCTAGTGTAAATCCAATTTAGGAGGGGCGAAGATAACAAACAGAAGAGACCAAAGAGGTACAGAGCAAAAGAGGAAGTGCAAGGTGCAGAGATAAAATCTGAATACAGACATGTTTACAGAAGCACTGAGCGATATATTTACATGTAAAACTTAATTTACACTTTACAAAACAAAAGGACGTATCTTTCGCAGGCTATAGCCATAGGGTTCTATTCTAAAGGCCTAGCTTGACGCACAAAATATCAGAAATATCCAAACAACCAAAATTTCTTGGGAAATATGTCGCAATTAGACATTCAAATCATGAAATTCCCATGTGACACTTTATCAAATCATGACAGTAAAATTTATCTTACCAATAAAATGCCACGTTTTCCCCAAGACCCTTTTCCACATTTCTGTCCAGAACATTGTACGAAATGTTGGTGACTGCTCCCTCCATCCACTTGATAAATACGTTCCCTTTGCGCGTGTCAAAGTTGAAATCCATGAACTTCTCTTTGCTTGGCGGGACTTTCCAGAAAAACTCACTTGCAAAGTCTGCCCAAAATTCTGCGGGATTGTCAATAGATTTGTCGTACAACTCCTTGTAGCGATCCATACTAGACACGTAAGCCTCGGATTTCATTTCATCTGTGGGGTAAAACCAACCCACGAGCTCTTTTTCGTGCTGGTTTTGCGAGTTCTCTACAGAAGCCATGTTCGCTCGGACTTTGTGCATTTGCAAGAAACCTGACAAAGAAGACAACAGAATGGGAAGCAGTATGTCCCAACAGGGGAGGGGTGAGGTCAGACCTGTTCACGTGTGTACGCGAGTAACTGCATTAGTACGTTATGTAAAACAACTTGTATTGTCCTCAACTACACAGAGTAGTTATGCAAAGGGACAAACCTCCAGCGCAGCATGAAATGAGGTTGATTTTCCAACTTGGAACTGTTCAGCCGGATGGACTTAACGTAGACTACGAGTAGTCCCCCATTTTTCCTCAGGGATAGTAGGGCGAGCGAAACGCGAGCGCGCGTGAAAATCACCCCACGCCAGAAAAGGCGACACCCCTGAGGAAAAATGGGGGACTACTAGTAGTCTGAGACTTAGCGTCAATTTTAGCTAAATTTGAATTCTTTTAATGCATGCGCGCGCTACTATTCATATGCGCGCGTGTGTCCGGTAGCGCATTTCAACGGTTTTCTCCGCACTGAAGAAGGGTTATATACTGTATATACCCGAAACGTCTGTGTTTCTTTCAAAATCCATTTTTGCGAGAGTAAGAGAAAACTCGACCGCCGAGTAAGAAGATATACTTTAGGGATCTTGAGAACCTCGATGAACGTACTGCACAAGCTAACGAACGATTTATGATATTAATAAATCGAAGTGCGGACTTCACATAGATTTTCAAATACTGGAATGGAGCGCGCTACATTACGGTTAATGTTGTTTTCAGTACGGTAAATGCGGTAAAATATCTCTGACAGTCTGAAAAAAGAAAGAAGGAGAGAAAAAAAAAAACCCCACAGAATATGCCCCTCCGGGAGGCGATTCCGGTAGGTACATATTTAATACAAGCTGGAGGTTTGCCACAACACCAACCCAGCAACACTGAACAAAGATTGAAAAAAAAAAAAAAATAGACAACGCGAACAACTGCTGCTCATGCATTAATCAAAAAATCGAAAAACAAAATCACTTCTCGGACATAATACAAAATGTATAATTTCATTCGATTGCTAAATTCACGAATTACTTTACACAGTCCTACGATTACGCGTGTTTTGTTTTTAAAAATTCATGAACGTAAAAGACATTGACTAATATACATATTAAAAAAATATATAATGAAAAATAAAAAAAGAAGCCGAAGGTATCTTCAAGTTCAGTAACTCCAGCAAAAAAGGTATGTGCTAACACCGTTGGGTGTATTATTGGGTGTACCAAGTGTAGGAGACTAGGGGGTTGGGTGTACCAAGTGTGAGAGACTAGGGGGCTGGGTGTACCAAGTGTAGGAGACTAGGGGGTTGGGTGTACCAAGTGTGAGAGACTAGGGGGCTGGGTGTACCAAGTGTAGGAGACTAGGGGGTTGGGTGTACCAAGTGTGAGAGACTAGGGGGTTGGGTGTACCAAGTGTGAGAGACTAGGGGGTTGGGTGTACCAAGTGTGAGAGACTAGGGGGCTGGGTGTACCAAGCGTGAAAATCGATGACATACTCGTTTTGTTTATCGATTTACCTTGATTTTTACCGATTTCATCGATTTATATCGGAAGATTCTTTGTGCCAATGACAACATCTCATCATTGGAATTTTTTGCAAAAATGACAATTGACTTCACGCAATATAGAACGTTTTTTGACGAATGAGTTTAAAATATCACAAGTGTTCACTCTGACTGATAGCAGCCATGTTTGCACAGTCCTGATTTTTCCCGGTTTCTGTAGTTTTGAAACCATGCGGCAACCTCAGTTATGTACAACGAAAAGGGTATCAAAGCAAATCAAGCAAACGCGGACAAACCTCTTTTTCTTCAACGTGACTTACGTTATAAATCGATAAAATCATGAAAAAATCGATAATATCGATTTGACACAGCAAATTTATCGATTTTCAAGGATTTCCGTTATCAATCGGTAAAAATCACTTGACCGCCGGGTTGTCAAGCATGAACTGGCTCGATCCTCGATGGGATGTACTGTAAGTCCGATCACAGGATTATCCTTATTATTTCAGAATTTAGTTATAAGCAGCAGAACTTCACGGCTAGATATTTTTGTGATTTACATGTTTTGCAAATTTAAGAAAACGTTTTTGGAATAACTTTATTCAATTATTGCTTTTTTTTTTTTCCTGACATTTCCTGAAAACATTTTCGACTATTTCGAATTATTTCCTTTAATCTGTTTTTTGTTATCGCTTAAGAAGATATTGAAAAAAAAAGAAAATAGTAGCACAAAATCGTCTGTTTGTGAAGAAAAGAAAAGAAAAAAAATCATTCACAGGGGGCACCCGGGTTTGAACCAGGGACCTCTCGATCTGCAGTCGAATGCTCTACCACTGAGCTATACCCCCATTGCCGGTTCAAAAGCGTACAAGTTTATGTAATTATACTGCATAGCCACCTCTCCAGGTAATACAAAAGGTTTTGGTATTTTTTAACGCTATTAAGTTCGGTTTATGTTCACCGACGTTTCGGCAGTGCAGCTTTCTTCAGGATGGCGTGTTGAAAGTGGACTTCGTTATTTGCCGTCTTATAAAATAATACAAACTGTGAGCACGTGTTAAGATGTTGGTCCCAGTCTCTTGAGCGAAACGGGCAAAAACAGCTGATCTCGCTGATCACGTGAAATAGATCAGGATGGGCGGTGGGGTATTAACATTGTATTGCTGGATATCTGAAGAGTCGTTCGGAGACAGTCATCACCAGAATGGAGAAATTCAGTCAAATTGAGTCAAAGTGAACCTTGCTGCATTCTGAGGATAAGGTTGCCTTACCCATCAGGCAGCACGCCGGCCCGGAAAATACCATGAAGCCGGTGAGTGGAAATTAAGCAAAGCTTATTTTTCTTGCGAAAGTTCTACAGCTGTACTGTTTCCTGCTAATCAAGAGCACTTAAATAGACCCATTTCAGATGTGACGTAATGTCACGTGACTTTGCGAGCTTTCGCGTTTGCTTACAAAATGGCGGTGAAAGAGACGAAAAAACGAGGGCTCTTACCTGGCTATTTCGAAGGCATACAGCTAAAGGAAACGAAAGACCGATACTTAGCGAAATTAGTAGATATAGATGGACAAGATCCCTATGAAATTCCGCGCAACGAATGGATAGATGATGTGGATTCTTGGCCAGATGTAACGTACATCCACGTCGGAATGTATCTGTTATTTTCGTCGAGTCCATACACTCAAGATCAACTAATGAACTACAAGAGTTTAGATTGCTACCAAAATTTTGCGAATGGATGGGTTCGGGAAGTATTTAGCAAGAGCTTTGGCGAAAATCGCCTCGTAATCGCAAAGGTAAGGTTGAGGAAGCGATTGCAGTTTTACTTGTTCGGCTTGTTCAAGTCTGTGGCTCGCATCTCAAATGTTCTTATTTATCGTCGGATTGATCGCTGATCGCAGAGGCAAATCTATCCGAATTCAACGGACTGATTAGAATTCCAGACCTCCTAAAGGGGCATATTTGTAAAAATAAACAAAGCTTAAGGTTTTTAAAGTTGGAAATGCATACACTACAATGCATTTGTTGTAATTTTCATCTTCTGATCAAATTTTGCTCTCCTGGTTGACATTAAAATTAGTCTAAACTATTAACTCTCAATCCAGATATAGGTACCAACAAGAATTTTATTACATTTTTAATACTTGTAAAAAAGAAAACTTTTACAGTCATGAATTTTTTAACTTAGTTTTCAAGCACAATTTGACAAACTATTTAATTGTACTTTTTTACAATAATAGTTTATTACTATTGTTAAGATTTCTCAGAATTAAAACTGTCTATTCAAATGGCACAACTGAGTCACACAGATTAACAAGTGCGCAACAGCTCGTCACAATCTTATCTAGGGTAGTTAAATCCCCATTTCTAACAGTTACAAAGTCAATAGGTTGAGTTGCACTTAGAATACTGTACTTTTTTCTGATATTCCCAATAACCCTCTCCACATGAATCCTAACATTAGCAATTCTGCGAGTTTGCTCCACTTCGATACCACTTAGCTGTTTTTTGCCCTTGGTGAATGCAGGGATCTTGATAGTTGAGCAGAATAGTCCCACTGATTCTTGAATGTCAAAGGCCCCTGTCTGCCAGAATGACATCTCCTGGGGTAAGGTTATCAAGAAGCCCACTATTCTCTGTGAGGTGCTTGTCACTGACTCTACCACCCCACCCTTCAGAAATGAAACTTACAGTACCTTGGGGGGTGATTCCTATAAGATACTTGACAGTATTGTGATGTTTATATGAAGAAAATGTTTGGGCAAAGGGCGGTCCAGGAAAATTTCAAAACAGTCAATAATAACAACACAGTTTGGACAATGTTTACGAAAGTCCATTGGAAGGGTTTTGCGAAGAGCATCCCTATCAGGCCAGATGATCAAAGGTTTTAGCCTGATATAAAGAGCATCAGCCACCTGAAGAAATGTACGGGATACAGTTGCCTCACTGATACCCCCAAACCTGTACCCTAAGTCCCTCCCTGACAAATTCAACCTCATGCGAATTAAAGCCAGCAAGAATTTCTTAAAAGGACTTAAAATCCCTTTGGATGATTTGAATTCCAGAGTTGAATTATTTACAAAATTAAATATACACAGCAACAGTGACCAATTTGGAAGGCCAGTGTAAAACAAAACCTTGTCATTGTCCTTTCTAAATGAATCTCCATTCAGTGAGTTTAACTTTAACTGTTCCTTGAGGAATGAATTTTCCTTCTCCAATCCAGCTATGTACTCATTTGTAACTTCCGTTTGGCAGTCTTTTCTCCTGGATTCCTCAACATCAGATGGGCATGAAGCATTTAAATGCGATTTCTCCTCAGTGGACTGATTGAACAGTTCCAGTAGGGCACTAGCACAGTCACTCCTTCTACGCTTTTCAACCCTTTCCTTCGATCGTTCATGTCTTTTCTGGCTTGATGCTGACACTCCATGGTAATTATACCCAAGCTTCTGACTAGGTGCCCAATCTGGGCTGGTTGTTTCGTAAATCGAAGAAGGTTTACCTACGAAAATGAGACAACGAAAAACTTCTGTCAGGACAAAACCGGAACGAAGCCAAACGTGTATGAAGGGAACACGTGCACGTGTTCAGTATCAATAACTTGTACCTACGTTTTACGAAAGCAACAAGAAAGCGATCATTATACTTCGAGACCGTAATACTAAAGCATGCAGTGCGCTACTTACCTGATATGAAATGGTCACCACAAACTCTTACAAAGTCGCCAGGATCAGCGGCAAGATCTTCCCTTCGAATCCTCGCGAGTCAAGTCGCTTGACGTTCGACGCTCAAAGCTTGTTTTTTTACATTCGATCTTTGCACGATCGCGGGAAGACGGTGATAGCCTTTGCTCTTTTCTCTGTTCGCACGATTGGAGCAGCCAAAAACCGCACAGAAGTTCACCATAACGCAAATAAATCAACAACATTTTCCACTCACTTTTCAGACACACGTGCGATTTGTTTACAAAGCTTGACCTCCAGTTCGCAAAGGCACGTGACGTGACGTCACATCTGAAATGGGTCTATAGCTCATTCAGGTCTACCGAGTCGTGCCTCTTTAAGGTTGAATATTAATACTGTTAATATGAGTCTAGACATGCCAACCCCTCATTAGTTTCACAGTTGGGTTCAGGCACAGGTACAGGGTCTATTTTTCAGCGATGGAGCAAGTCAAAGCATGTAAGTCATAAGACTATAGCAATCCAATAAAATTCCGCTACGTAGAGTAAAATCACTAGAGGCTGGTTCTCACTAGCGCATAAGCACAAGTATAAGTATAACATAAGCCTAAGCAAGGGAGAACACCAGCGACATAAGCATAAGCATAAGCATAAGCATAAGAAAAACGAAAATGTTTGTTTTTCTTGTGTTGGCTTGTGCTTTATATGCTTATGCTTATGTCGCAGTTTCCACAAGTGAGAACGGGGCCGACACATAAGCATAAGCTCAAGCCCTTCAACCAATCACAGGTCACTTTGACCCAGACTTCGGCGGAAAGACTATCACAAGCAAAATGGCGGACGCTATGACATCATTATCATCAGCCATCTTGTTTTTAAACATCGAGGAGACCTGGTATTGAGGATTGTGTCAAAAAATGTATTCTGCGCATGCGTATGTTCTTATGCTTATGTTGCTGGTGTTCTCACTTGCGTATGCTTATGCTTGTGCTTATGCTTATGCACTAGTGAGAACCGGCCTTAAGTATTGCTTCATACAAAGCATGTAATCTTAAATACTAGAATTAGCTGATGCCATTATCATTCACTGAGGCATCAGAGCATTTGCAGTGTAAGAACTGGCTTTTTCAAGTTTCATCATTTTTAGCTTTCCCACCCACCCACTTCCATGGCAGTTATGATTTTGTTGCAATTTGTATGTTTTTACCATTTCGTTTCTGTTTTATGTACTGTATTTGAAATATTATTGTACAGGTTTTTGATGGGCCTCTAGTTATCATGATTTATTTCTAGATTGGAATAAGAATAAGTAATTTTCTGACTGTTTATGTTTGTGTAGGATTTCAATAAACTGCCTGATCCCTGTCAAAAATATGTGGCTCGAGTGAGTTTCAGTTTTTAGGTTCGCTATTTTATTAAATCTATGATGGGAGATCGACTGTTTCTCTGGTCTCTACACCATGGGTATCGATATAAACGTCAGTAATGTCATTGTTTTCCTTATAATTGATATTTTGTTTCTGTTTTATGACAGCCGCAACTTTAACAATAACATTTTATTTGTATACACTCAACATTCTAGACAGCAACTTGGTGAATAGTGATAGAGATATTTTTAACTTCAGTCAATCTTGTACCCAGAGTCCTCAGACTATTTGTCCAGTGGTTGGTCACCAGGAGAGACTCTGGAAAAAATTTTTGATTGGCTGCCCCGTAACGGCTTGCACAGTTTTACCACAGAAATCCTGTGGTAATAAAATTCCAGTACCCCAGAGTCTCTCCTGGCGACTAATCGCTGGCCAAAGAGGCTGAGGTCTCTAGATACAAGATTGATCTTCAGTCAGTGACACAGGCATACTGCAAAAGAACATCTGAGTTTAGACTTTCAAAAAAGTCCTTCGTCTGATTTATATACCTCTCGCGACTTCGTCGCTCGCGCGCGGTCTAAAAAGCTCATAAAAAAGCTTGTTCTACTTGCCAAACTCGCGGGGTTGAAAAAGCTCACTCTGCTCGCCAAACTCGCAAGGTCGACTTGTAGCAAGTCTAATCTGAGTTCAACAGGAGTCACTTGTACAGTTCGGATGCCCTACCGCTGAGATATAGGATCAAATTTATTACGAGACTCATGAGAGCTTTTATGAGTGGCAAATGTGAAAAAAATGTGATGTTGTGTTTTAAGATTGGTGAATAAATGGCTTAGCTCCTTGAGTCTTATAAAGCTCAGTGAGTAAGGGATTGTGGGATTGTTTGGGTAGATGGACAGACATAACGCATACGAATAAGCGCTCATTTTGGCATTTTCTTGGGTTAGTGTAGCTCTTGTTAAGTAGTTTTAACCTAAAAGAGTATTTTCTTGGCTAGCTCCTTGAGTCTTATATAGCTCAGTGAGTAAGGGATTGTGGGATTGTTTGAGTAGATGGACAGACATCACGCAGACGAATAGGAGCTCTTTTTGGCATTTTCTCAGGGTAGCGTAGCTCTTGTTAAATAGTTTAAGCTTAAAAGAGTATTTTCCAATACAACTGACTCCCAAGAAAATATGCACTTTTTCATTGGTGCAACTTCTATCCATCTACCCAAATAATCCCATATGCACAATATAAGTTTTCTATTTATTGCGTTCGACGAAGGAGAACGCAAGCCTAATTTCGTTTTTGCGTCCTGTGTCTTGAGTTGGTGTGCCTGTGTACGGCTATGCAGAACTTTTCGAGATTGCTGTAAGGACACCCAAATAGCCCCCCCGCTTGAGTTTTGCAGGGGCATGTGTCGGCCGGGAAACTGGTGCGAGCTTATGACGACTCTGACCTCGTTTTCGCGCTAGAGCCATCTTTTAATGTTGCTAGCGGGTCGAGTTTCACATTTTGCGTGCTTGACCTTTTCTTGGCGTTTGGTGTGCTTGCTTGTCGAATTCTGGACTGTGCTTCCTTGTTGTGTGGAGTGTTATCAGATAAGTTGTGTTGTTTACGCTTGAAGTTAGAGTTACTGGCATTTGCAATCTTGCGAAATTATTGCGAAAGCTTATCGATGTTCAGTTCCTTCGTTTCAACTGCAATGTTCATCAATATTCACTGGACGTGACTGGATGGAAATATCTCTGCAGAATCTTTTCCCTTTCTTCCAGAAATCTTTTTTGTGAAAGATTGCATTGAAGAACTAACACGTTTTGTGGCCGCGGTAAAATAATTTTCCGTGGGAAATAAATTCATCGAACAGCGCATCGGACAGCGCTGCACGCCCGTTGTACATTTCGTCGTGTCAGAAATAGATTTCAACCGCAAACTAGCCTGTGGAACTACGAAAAGACCCGGGCGAAAAGACTATTGTCATCAAAATCGTTGCTATGTTCAGAAACCTTTTACAATACGAGTAAAGACGGACTTTTCACCAGCAGATAATTCGCTATCCAGCGGAGAACATTTTATCCACTGGATAGAGTTATCCGCTCTCTGGATAACCTTGGCCCTGAGATGTCTTTCAAAACTGAATGCAAATTAGCTCGCTTCAGTTTGACATTTTTACGGCTTTATAGTCGCGTAAGTTTCGCGGCATTTTGGTAAAATACCTTTTGAGTAGAAGACCAAAATAGTACGCTGGCCTGTAAGTTTCGTTTTTCTCAAAGATTGAAAGCGTCTTACCGAAAATGATGTGCATTATTTTAAAGTTCGACCGGCGGTGTCACGCAACAGACGGACCGAAAATACTTTCTATTATTTTTAAGTTCAACAACGTAGCCGCTGAAATTTAAAATTCAGCTTCGTTTATTGCAAATATTTCACCTTGGTAGTTACACAATACGTACAGATATAAAAGGACGAAAGGGCTACCTAAAAAAAAGTCACGCAGCAGGCCGTACAATCGGACAACTTAAGGCTGTCGAACGCACTCTATAATCGTTGATTACTACTAGTTATTATTATTTATTGTAATCCCTCACTCTCACCAGTCTCCACATTGTTTCTGGAGAGGGGAATACCTTGGACACCCTAAGCAAACAGGCTCATATTAGGCGGAAGCCTTGGCTTGCAATGATCCAGGGCCCAATATTTTGAAAGTTGATTAATGCTAATCCATAATGAAAAGTTAACCCAGGGTTTCATCTCCTCTGATCATTAAAAATGTTTGTAAAGGCTAATTTTAAGTTATCAGTAAAGAAAAGTCCATGTCAAAACTGAGGAACAAAAATCTTTTTGTAGAGTCTTTATTGATTAGTGAAATTTGAACTCGGTGGACCCAGAATTGTGCAGTTCCAGAAAAAATCCATACCCACCCCATGGAAGGTCATTGGAAATTCCTAGGGGGAGGGGGTCTTAAAAGTCAAAATTTTAGAAGCAAAATATGAAGCTAAACTGGAATTTCCTCAAAAAACCTTCCATGGGGGGAGACGAGTACTGCGGATATTTTCTGGAAGTGCACATTAGGATAATTGGGCTTTGAACAACTCGGCCCTGGGTAGCAGGCGTTCGTGCTATTAATAATTAATATGTTATTGTTTTAGAATCAACATCATAGTCACATTCTTGTCATTGGAAGTGGAGTTATTGGTCTTACCACGGCTTATTTACTGCTTGAAAAAGGGTCAGTACCATGTAATGACAGGCATATTTTTCATTACTTCGCACACTGGGGAAATAAGCGCCAGACATTGATTTGAAAATATGTGAAAATATTCCCCTGTGAAGGGATTGAGTGACAATTACTGGCCATCATTAGGAATTATATATCCTTGTGATACATGTCAGTTTGATGTAATAACATGGTATATTTTTCATTAAACTTCACACACTAGGGAAACAAGCACCAGACATTAATTCGAACAATATTTTGCCAAAATATTCCCCTGTGAGGAGATTGAACAACAATTACTGGCCATCATTTAATAGGGGGGTTATCCTTGTGATAAAAATTTACTCATTTCAGAAAGAAGTAAATCCAATCCATTCCCATAATGTTTGATCTCTTCAGCGAAATCACATACAGCCAGTAGACCGTTTTATGTGCCAGTCACGGTGAACGCGATTTGCAGCAAAAATCACTTGTTCTCTAATCACTCTGCAGTGAAACGAGAACAAATCATTTTCACTCTAGAAACCATGAAACGCAGACAAGAATCAGGAATAGGTGGCTCGTTTATTGATAGCTAGAACACAGGCAAAATACATGAATAAACATACTACAAACTACAGCTAACGAAGACGTAAGCTAACAATAATGTCAATAATGTACAATCTGGTAATAACCTTTCTGAAAGATTAAATATAATAACAAAAAAGATAACAAATACAAGAAAATTTACAGAACGGTAGCGAGAGATGCCGTCAAGTGACCTTGAATCTGCAAAGAACACCTTATATACCTGATAACAAATAATCACTCACACTGTCAAAAATAACTCATGCGACAAAAATACCAACACATCCGTATGCAAAGCACGAAGCAACGTGCATTCCTTAACATGAGAAAATACAAAAGCAAATTATGCTGCCACTTAATATTAATAGGCACATTAGCATGAATAGTGCTATAATTCAATTGGTTGCATGCTCAAATCCCATCTGGGGTAAAATATTTTGTTTGTACTAGCTTCCTTTGCAACTCTGGACAGGCAGGAATAGTTATTGAATATTATGTAGCCAAGGAAAGTTTCCAGTTTTTAATGATCCTAGGTTAAAGAAACTTGGCGGAGTTGTAAAATTATGCTGTCCCAAATTATTTACATTTAACTGTAACAAATGGAGCTTTTGCTTATGGCTTAATTAATCTGTGTCACAGTTTAGTCACATTGTTTAGTTTTTTTTTTCTTTTTTCATGTCTTTACAGCTATGGGGTTAGTGTCATTTCAAAAGAATTTCCTTCAACCCGGCGCTTGCCTCGGATTGCATCAGAAGCTTCTGGGTCCATTTGGGTACCACCGGAAATGATGACAAGACATCCAGCTGCTGAGCAAGGGGATGTAGCAAAACTGCTGAAGGTTTTATGCTGTATATCATACTGTCTTGATCTTTTCTGAATTGGATATAGCTGGATAAGTAGAAGGGTTTTATACAACTGTAGGACCAATGCCCTGGGAACCAATGGCTTCTACTGTGAAGGGGGGGGGGGGGGGGCGGGGTGGAAGTCCTATAATACACAATGCTTATTAATTTCAGGGTCAGGTTGAGCAGTTTAGGTTCTAGTTCATAACAATAATTGTTATGAACCAGAATCTAACCTTCATTGTTCAGCAAAACAAAAGGTTTCTTTTGTTTCTCATTCAACAAAAAATCTCTAAAAGATGCTGCAAGTAAAACTGAGTTATAATTTTTGCATAAGTTATTTCTCAAAAACCAAGAGCACACCAGTGAAAAACGAAATGCAGTGCAATGTTTGTTGACTAAAAAGAAGCCCACATGCAAAAATTGAGACAAATCCAGGGAAAAAAGAAAAAATGGCCGAAATTCGACATAAAAGGCGGTTTATGCATCCACCCCTTCAATTGGATCTCTAACCAAGCATTTTCCCATAATTAGGCTTCCAAACTGCACCAAGTGGTACATACTGTATTATGTTTTCTCTGAATGGTTTCTCTTCTTTTGTCTGATCTGCAGAGATGGTCCACTTATAGTGGGGAAAGGTACACTTCCCTTGCGAATGATTCCAGAAACACTGGGGTTTACTTGAGAGAGTTGGTGGTACTTTTAGAGGAGAATGTGAGTTCTGTTTTTATAATGCTGTAGGTTTTGTTTACTTGTTTTATTAACTGGCCGTTGTAAAAGCAGCATGCCAGTTTGTAAATCAGATTTTTTTCCCCTTTTTTACTGGAAAAAATTCGCCAAATTTTATGATAATTTAAGGATCTCATTTCCAAGCCTCCTTCTTTTGTTTTCTTATAAAGTTTATGAATTATTTATAAAACAAGTTTAAACAAAAGGTTCCGCTATAAAAGGGCAAGCCCCTCCTTCATTTCACACCTTTGTGGGCGTGATATGCAAATTAAGATGCTGTTCAGTTGTGGAAAGTTGTTGACTCAAGCGTCCTCTGAAAAATATGCCTCAGAATTTTATAATATCACCACAGCAATATAAGATATCCAGTTCTTATTTGTTTAACAAGGGTTATTCTGAAAACTAAGCCAATTTTATTGGTAAAAGCTGAAGAAAAAGACTCATGTTGTTTGTCAGTTGCCTATGCTCTGGTGGCTGATTGACAACTGAAGGTGAAAATAGCCTGGCCAGGCCTCTTTTATACTGGAACTTCCTGTTTAAGAAGATTGGTGAAGACTACCCAGGCCTGAAGGAATCTGTAAGAAATTTGCAGAGACTTTGATTAGGGTCATTGCAAAGTTATGCAATGCCCTTTACATACCTGTCAACCCCCGGAGTACAAAAATCTGGAGACGTCTAGAAATCTGTTCTATTTTTTCCGCGGTCCCAGCAGAACCGTGTCATCAACCCTACATTTAGGGCTTCAGTGGGGGGGTAGGTATTTCCCGGGAGATTTGGTGCTCTACCCGGGAGACCGGGAGATTTGATAAAAAACTTGGAGACTCCCGGGAAAACCGGGAGAGTTGGCAGGTATGCCTTTAAGATCCTTGGAAAATCCTTTAAGGAACCCTCTCAAGATCTTATAAGTTTCTTAATATGCAGATCTTTAAAGATTATTGAGGAACTTTTAAAGATAAAATCTCTTTGTTAATATATTTTAATTATTGAGACCTTTAATTTCCTGCCTTTTTGTTCATTTTTTGTAGCTAGACTCTGCTACTTTGCAGCAATACAAGAAGTTTAGGGGATTTAGACATTCATTGTCATTGATGCAGGAAAAGGGTTTGCTATTATAAAGTTTTCTTTGAATGTGTATTTTTTTTTTTTCATTAGTAAATTAAGGAGTAACAAATTGGGTGTCAATTAATTTCATAACATTGTTTCTTTGTTTATATTCTGTTTATAGGACTTAGTGCCCCAAGTGAGAAGTTAAAAGATGCCATTTCATTTGTTGGTCTTGTTATTGATTCACCTCAATTTGTTACATGGCTAATGAAGGAAGTAAGTATTAATAAAAACTAAGATTGATGTGACCTGCGTGTGAGCAGGGATATTTTGGTTATTTTTAAAAAATCAGTGACATACTCTGACTTACGAATAGGCTGATGGCAGTGATCCAGCAGTATTTAATGGCACTCAATACAAACTGACTTATAGGTGACAGGATTGACAAGATCATATACATTATACATTTTGTTAGATCTAAGTAATAGCTCTCGAGTTTGGGAGAGTATTCCAAGGCACGGATCCAGACTGGTTTCCACCGTGTTACAGAAAATAGTCAGATTGTTTATTTTTGAGTTTTAGAACAAAAGAAAGTTTCCAGGTTTAAGTATGGAAAATGCCTGTCTGAGCGACTTGAAAACCGGGAAATTGGACTTTCAGGAGTAAAACTTAACATTTTATTATGGAATCACTGAAGTCTCAGCCTTGGATTTTAGAGCAAGGGTCTGGGAAAGTCTTGGATTTACCATTCTATTCCCATTCTTGATTGTAGCATAGGGACAGCTTGTATCTTAATCAAGTTGTAAAATTTTTTGCTAATTTGTATTACTTTTATGTAGTTAACAATAATTTTATTCTTTGCTTTTTGCCTTCAGTGCATAAGGAAAGGAGCGCAGATCATCCAGGGCGCCATCCGAGGGTTACTGCCAGAACAGGCTGAAGCTCTTAAGGTAGCCTATGGTGTTCAATACGTTGTGAACTGCTCAGGTTTAGGCTCCATTGAATTGGCAGGAGACAAAGAGATGTTCCCTGTGAGAGGTATCGTCACTGTTTTTTTGAATTTTGATGATTTATTTTACCTACATTTCCATATCTAAGTTGAACAGTTTCATTTTCCTAGGAAATACGTTTCTTTGAAAACCTCTCTACCCCCCCCCCCCTTCCCCCTTCATTCTCAGATAATGGGGGTTATAACAATGTGAGTAAAGACATCACTTGTTCATGCCTACATTTTAGCTACTTGAACCACACTTATTATTCCAACTCATTCAACTTGTACAGTGTGGGTCAACTATATCCATGAACTAAACTGGCAGGAATGCTATTCAAGGTATTATAAGAGAGAGAATGCAAAAATTTGTCTTGTGTTCATGTCAGTTCCACAAACCTTGAATTTGTGCGCAGAGGGCACTAGCCGTATTATAAATGGAGTTTGTGTTTCTGGATAGACCTCTTGCACCAAGCCTTTTCATTTTTTATTATAGGTGGCCTCTTAAAGGCAAGAAATGATGGCAGCCTGTTCCCCAAGATAGACTTTTCTGTTGAAGGTTTGTGGACAAGCTTTGGAGAGGATGAAACTGGTCAGGAAGTAGTTGGTCATACATATATTTTTACTAGAGGTAAGGACGTGTCAAGATGGTAAGATTAAAAGACTGTGAGCATGCTCAAATTTTGGTCGTTTTTTCTTCTCAGATTGGCCACATTTTTTGCTAGCGGTCTATAATTGGTTTTCAATGGATTTTCGGATTCGTTGAAATGTGTTGTCAATGTTTCAAAATGTATTCCCAAAAAAATTAATGTTCTGCAACGATTTTGAAATGGTTTTCATATTTCGTTTCGTTGAAATGCATTGCCAATGTTCCAAAACGCGTTGACAATGTTTTCAAAATGTATTATCAACGTTTAAATATCCATTGAGACATAAAACTGGTTCAACGGTCGTTCCTGTTAAGGGTCGTTTTCGCAAATAGGGTCACATTTAAATAACAAAAATCTTCGGAAATATACAACGATGTTTCGAAGGCATCATCATGGCTTCATATTCAAGTTGGTTTGACTTGTTGTTTTTTTATTCTGTTGTACATGACATTTTTAAAGTAGAATAATAAGGTATTCTTGTCCAATAAAGCTGTCAAGGTTAAAGTGTATATGGAAGAATTCTTTTTTATTTCCTTGATCAAATCTTCATGTTGTTCTCTTATGAAAATCGAAAAAAAAATTCCTATCAATTTTTTCTTCTCTTCGTTTGACGTGTATTAAAGTGTCAGATTTCACTTCCGGTTGGGTACAAAACCACCGCAAGACGAGAGACTGGAGATAGTAGGGCTGTGACGTCAATACAGGAATGCTAGTCTTGCGATTTCTCTATTCTTCAGTTGTTTTTCGTGTGCAGAGGAAGCAAACTGTGTCGATGAAAATATGAATGGGATTGTTGAATACTCAGAATGAAACAACTGTGGAATAGAGAAACCACGAGACTAAGCGTTCCTGTATTGACATCACAGTATACACAAGTTTACTCAGTCTCCCGTCCTGCACGGTATTGTACCGAACTGGAAGTAAAATTTGATGCGTAAGTTTTTTCGATTTCCATATGAGAACAAAATTAACATTTGATCGAGCAAATAAAAAATATTCTGTCGTACACTTTAAATTAGCCGCCGTATAAGTACTATCGAATTATAAGTGGTGGCTTGAATTTGCTTTGGTTTGGATATAATAAAAAACTGCATGGTTTGATGAATCTTAAAAGGTGAAAGTTTCGAAGATTTTCGACCTAAAAACAAATATTCTAGCAGCAGCTAGTGACATGCATTCGAAGTTTTTTTTTTTTTTTCTAACAGCATGTCACTATACATAGGTGAAGATCACTTGCTTCTTGGATCATTTGTGCAGCCAAATCAATGGGACCACAATGTGACTCTGTCTTCTCCGTATGTACAATCCATGATTAAACAATGCAAAGAACTCTGCCCCCGCCTTCATGCGCTCAAGGACAGCGACTTACAAGTCACGGTAGGGATACGTCCTGGAAGGGAACAAGTTAGATTGGAACAAGATCCTGATGAACCATGCGTTTTCCACAATTATGGACATTATAGATGGGGAATGACGTTAAACTGGGGCACCGCAGCTGATATTGTAAAACTCATTGACAGTGAGGTGACCAAGATTTCCAGTCAAACTAACAAAGCCATGCTCTTGGCAAAACTGTGATCTATTTAACAATAATTTATTATTAGTTTCACAAGTGTGCATTGGATAAGAGATGATACCTTGAGTTGACTCATCCAACAAGTCCAAAGTGGAATAATTTGACAGCTCGGCTAGTCTATTACATTCCTAGGTTCGAACATATAACACCTGTTCTTTATCGGCTACATTGGCTGCCTGTGTCTTTTAGGATTGAATACAAAGTGCTAATTTTAACCTATAAGGCAATACATGGCTATGCTCCACTATATATTTCAGATTTAATTAGAACTAGGGAACGAACAAATTATAATTTAAGATCATCGTCACAGCTACTATTACAACCTTATAATGCTACAAAAACAAAAAAGACATTGGGAGACAGAGCATTTCAAGTTGCGTCTCCGGGACTGTGTAACGGTCTCCCAAATGACATTAGAAATGCTAAGACAATGGACGTTTTTAAGTCCCTAGTGAAAGCTCATCTTTTTAGGAAAGCGTATGCTTGTTATTTTTAGAATTTTACATTTTTGACCTTGTGTAATTTTTAGCTTATATATTAGATATGGATTGGATAGTTTTATTATATTAGTTTTATTATGTTATTATTATCTTAATGTAACTTGTAAGGCGCATTTGAATATATTCATATAGATATTTGCGCCGAATAAGTAATAAATTATTATTATTAATTTTAGTAATAATAACCAAAAAAATGTTGCTGGATCTTATCATTTCTTTTGCTTTTTTTTATGTTAAAATTGTAGTATGATTTTATGCTCTCTTAAATAATTTCGTTTATGGTTTGGCTTTAAGTTTTTGGTAAGCAAAATTCGCGCCCTCGCGCCACTTCGGCAACCTCTGAAACCACTGGCGCGGTTACGTGTATTTGCTTCGAGTTCTGATTGGTTCATTCATTGCACTGTGTACGTGTATTTTGATTGGTCAGAGTAACATACTTTGTTTTGATTTTACGACGCTCAAATGAAATCCCGCTCAAAATTACGCAGAAGGATTTCTTTTTCTTTTTTTAACAGAAGCTTACTTGATAGCCGAGAGGTTTTCACCACGTGGGTGAGGAATGTGGGTCAGTCATTTTTGCACAATAAGGCGATGAATTTTCATTCGATCTATCATTTCCTGTTAGGAAGAAAAGGGGGTATAAAAGATAGCTGTTTTTGAAATAAGAAAATAAGCCATTATTTTTAGAATACATACAGATTTATTTGTTCTTGTCTATTTCTGTCTGCGATTACGATGGAAGGTCGTGTCCTTGCTACAAGATTAACAAGGCAATTCTGATAATAGATTAAATGCAAAGTGTTTATGTTTATTAATAGCAATGTTTTTATAATATGTTGTGATTAAACGACAAAAGGTTGTGAAAACTTATTGTATCAGATAATCTCATGAGTTTAACGTGAGATTTGTCAAAAGAGCGGATTGAGAGAGTAGAAATTAAAATCAGTTTGTTCCGGTAAAGCAAAAGAAAAACAAATAAACCCCCAACACCCGGCTCCGTGTCTCATGATAAACACAAATGAATACAAACCCTAAAATAAACTGAAAAAACTTACTTTATAACAGCAGCAAGGAAAAGGAGATTAGGGAAAGGCTGGTAGGTAACTTTTGCACGCACCTCTTTCATCTTTTCCACAAGAAATTAATGTTTATTTTATATAAATTCTCAGGCTTTCATTTCATACACAGATTCACATTTCAACCATATCACGTGCAGTAAAAATGTTATTTTTGATAGAAGATAGAAGACGGTTATAGACCTTATTCCAAAATGGTTACCATTTTAATATTCTTTTGTTGGTATTCAAATTAGCTCAGTCTTCTTACCTCGTTCTTAAGTTTATAATTTAAAAGAATATCTTAACTTGAACGAGGGAAAAATGACTAATTTGAAAACAGACAAAAGAATATTAAAATGGAAGCCATTTTTGGAATTTTATAAGGCTGACTGATGTAACCAAAATCTAATCCTTGAAGGATTGAGGGGGATTCGACGCTGGGCATCTGTAAGGATCTGCGAAAAGAGAGCTTCGCCTTCATCAAAACTGGTCCATTATCACCGTCACGTCTCACGAGGTGCACGTGGCTCTGATGCTAGTCTCTCGCAGACGCTCTTTGGACTTGTCTTGTGGGGGAGGAATGCGTGACGAGCCCAAAGAACATCTGCAAAGGAGGCTACTCTGATGAAAGAGGTCCAAGAGCCTGAAAATCAATGTGTAAAGCAATCTCGTTTCCAGGGTTCTCTCTCTTCCTTCCTTTCTCGACCCTGGGAACGAGGTTGTGTGTGGCTTCATGACGTGACGAACATAGAGCGGTTTTTAATTGAGTGTCGAAAGTAATTGCGCGTTAGCTTTGGTTTTGCTTTATTACACTCTGTGATTGGTTGACAAGACTCGCGCCACTTTCTCAACCAATGAGATGTAAAACCAAAACCAATGTTGCCTCGCTCGCACGCGTTTTCCCGCGCTTGGCGCCGGTTACATGTATTTGCTTTGAGTTCTGATTGGTTCATTGCGCTGTTTGCCTCTGCTGTGATTGGCCAGAGTAATTACTTTGGTTTTGGTTTTACGACACTCGATTTAAAACCGCTCTAATAATTTTTTTTTTGTCACGCGCAACACTTTCTAACTTGAGCCTTGCAATTGCGGAGGCCTGTTGTGACTGCATCTCAAGTATTTGATTGGATTAATCTTGTAATTGTTCAAATTAAGAAAAAGAATAAACAAGCCAATTAATGCGTTAAGTTATCCCATTATTATTGAATTGTCTGGCTTTAATTAAACGAAAATATCAGATAACTACAAACAACTTAACCTCTAGATCAGAGATGCTGCGCTGTCTGGCATTTGTTCATACCGCGCGATAAAATATTTTGTGACAAATCATCATGTTTACATTTTGTAGAGATTTGTATTTTCCTCCTTGCTAGCCAACTTGGCTCCACACCAGCATTTTTGGCAGACTTTACGCCTTTTCCGCAATATTTTGCGCCCTTCCTGTTCCTGTGTCTTCCTAGACAAAGAGGAAGAATCAATAACAGTGGCAGATCAAACGAAAGGCCGGATCCCGACCTTATTCTCAAAGCACATAAGGCCTGAAGGGGAAAATCTTTTCAGTAAAATTTAGCTGAAACATCATTCCGGGCCCGCGAGCCTCCACCTTACAAGAAGTCTTAAATTCCCCAGCAAACTCAGGGCTCCCACGCTACATTTGCGCTGAGTTTGTTTGCTGTCATATCAGTACAAAACGCCCGCGGCCGCGCAGGTGTATTCAACCTCAAATCCCTCAAATCCCTCAGTCCTTTATAACGAAATTTCTTTCAGGGCCCATACGGGCAACAGCAATTAGTTTATGAACGGTCTGAATGTTGAGTTGAGAGCAGTTAACTGAGTAAATTGAATTCGACTTATTGTGACTAGTCACGACTTTGTCAATCCAAGAGTGTACATGCAATATTCAAAATCCTAAGTGAGTCACATTTTGCAAAATGTCGCGAAACAAACAGCGCCACAGGAAAGTACTGCTCAGTAGCTTTTATTTGAACGGCCACACTTTAGGATTTCATCTACAGACTCAAACATCAGGGCCACCATTGATTTCTACAGAAAAATCAACACAGTACCACGGTAACGTACTGCTCAGTAGCTTTCATTTGAATGGTCACACTTAGGATTTCATCCAAAGACTCGTTGGTTAGACCAGCTTGTACAGCATAACAAACAGCACCACAGGAAAGCACTGCCCAATGGCTGTCATTTAAAATGGCCGAACTTCACGGAATACTCGAAGGTCTGGCGAACTACACCGTGCAGCATATAGTCACGGTAAACAGCACAGGACAGGAAAGCACTGTTCAATAGACTCAAAAGTTAGAATCACACCACCGTGATTGTTCTGAAATTGAAGTGAACAGGTTAAAACTGCTGTAAAAGGCGGTTATTGACTTCCGTGAACTTCAAAGACTTCTCCAAACACACACACACACACGAAAAGTTGGCCGCCCTTTCAGTGTCAGGCAAACATCTTGGTCTTACTGCAGTTCCAATTTTAGTTAACTTATTTTCAAAAAAAAAAAAAAATTCCCACTAAAATCCCGACTATTTCAAACTTCGTTAGTTTTAAAAGCTGTCGGAAATACACGTATTTTTGTTTGAATTAAGTGGAACATTCGATCGGACGGTAACATATATAGAAGCAAAATGTTCCATCTTTAGGGGGAAATATTTATCGACCCTAGCTATTTATTTTTTCTTGTTATTAAACAGCCCCAAAATATAATCTTCATATTTGAGGTTCACCAGCTGAGGATGTTAGCGTCATTATCGGCCAAAGGCATGCAAAGTATTAAGGTAAAGTAAAGCTTAATTCCAAATCAGGCGAGCTACGCCCACAGCATTACATGCTGGAATAGTGTCTGGACTACGGAACATAAAGGTCTCGCGGATCATTCCGAAACGCCTATCGTACCGGTTGCTATGCATTCAAGAAATGCAGAAGCTTAGCTGGTTTAATTTTTGTTGTCTGCCGTACAGAATGCAAATTGCTTGTCAATTAAACGGGTTTCAAAATCGCTAGGACGGTGGCTTACGTGTGAAATGCCGGAATATGTAAGATAATAGGGGTAAGATATGCTTAATTCTCCAAAACTTTGTAGCTGATCCTCCACTTGTGGGGCTAAAGTTTGCCCACTGCGAAGATTTCTGCTCATGATTTACCGAAAAGCGTTATCCTACTGGAGATGGAGATGAAGGCTGCATGCTCAAAGGTAATCCTTTTGATCACTGTGATCAGCTTTTTCCGTTGTGGAGTCAAACCGAAATGAGTCAAGCCCGGCTGGTTGCAGCTTTTTCATGATCAGCCGTGGATGAAAGCTATAATGCCTTTGACCATCCCGATATTGATCACTACTTTCTTTTTTCGTGTTGATCGGTTTTCATATTTCTTGATAGACTTCAAATTTAAGACAAAAAAGCTAACTTTTAATTTACTTTGGAATTTTGGAATCGGAAACGCCTCCATCGTTTTATGCATTAACCTGAAACATTGCAAACTGTTTATTACTATTCAACCGAGATAAAGATTTGATCCGTTTTCTTTAAAACCACGATCTGGCATTAAAAGAGTTTACGTGTTTATGCTTTATGATTGAAAGCAAACATACAGGAACTCCTATACCCGAACAACAAATACTAACAAGAATCAGCTCATGCAGCAGGTTTGGCACATCTTGATAAAGTTTAGTTCACTTAAATAAAGTGGAAGTGCAACCGCAGTTGAAAATTACTTGGGATTACAAATTACTCCGGTTAACTTATCAGGATTCATACTGTTGCATGAGGGATAAGAGCAATGAATTTTGATTCGAAAACAATGGATCGGAATTCTGCCGAGCATGTATCGTGCACTCATCACTACAATGTTGTGTCACATTCCAGACATTTATCTCTTTAAGAAGTTGATCAGACAAGCTCACCAGATAGTCTTAAAAGTTTATAAAAACAGTACTTTTGTTGTTGTAAATCATCTCCCTCGCGTGCGGTCAGCCATTATTTACATCTGATTGCCTTTTAGCTTATCTCTGATGCTTGAGAGCTTTTGTCGCTTGAACTGACATGACTTTTCAGGAACGAATTTTATCAGTTTCAACATCCTGACCACGCACCACGTAGCGTCGATTTTCGTTCAATTTGTTCGATTTATGTAAATGAATGAATGAATGAATGAATGAATGAATGAATGAATGAATGAATGAATGAATGAATGAATGAATGAATGAATGAATGAATGAATGAATGAATGAATGAATGAATGAAGGAACGAACTAACGAACTTGAGGTGCATGGCCTTCACTGGTGACAGCCAAAACCATCTAATGATGGTGCTTAGCTATACACCGCCACCAAAACATTTCTAAATCGGGTGATCCAAAACATTCATTACATGGAACCCCGTCTCCACCGAAAAGGCGGATGAAGGGGAGGGGGGGAGGGGGAGGGAGGTTGGGTTTGGTGCAGAAACTCGCTCAGTGGGGCGACCTGCAGCGTCTTACATGGTTGGTCGAGAGAACAAAAGAACGAACAACAGAACAATGTTCCCAGCCCTAAAAAAGCAACGGAGCTGCAGGTTTTAAGGGTCTAGTGAAAACTTTTGAATGCGTTGAAGGGTTGGTCCTCAAACACCCGACAGCAATTTATTTCTGTTCGGGAGGGCAGCTGCCTGTTTTGTGTGATTTTGCCTATCAGACTGCACCTCCCCGTTAGGGCTCAGTTCGACCTGGGGTGGAGAGGAGGGGCTTCATTTTCCTAAGTATAGTTTCTGGCTATGATGCTAACATTATAGCAATACTTTTAAGAACAGCCTATAACAATACGTGACCATATTGCGATTGCTGTCTAAGTCACCCAGCGTACGTGACACACCCAACACAAGAAAAGCACTTCGATTGTAGAATTTAGATCCAATTATACGCAGCCAAGTCGACCTAAGGCACAAGACACGAATATTCACCAAAAGTGGTACACAGGCTATTTTCTGACGCAAATCTCTTAGAGATTTACGTCAGAAAATAGCCTATATGCTACTTTTGGTGAAAATTCCTGTCTTACTCGGCCAAGCCGCAGAGAAGATTTGCAACATCCGGGTCATGACCGATACACATGTATCAGTTAAATCGGTGGCGGCATTTTTTTAATTCACTACAAAGATGTAATGAAAAGAATATCTGATGATTATCAGATAAATGAACACAGATAATAGGGAATGTTTATTAAGATAACTACCATGAATGCTAGTGGTTTAAGTTTTTTTAGGCGAGGAAAGGTCAATGTTCATCCACTACGTTTACAAAAGGAAGCTTAATCGATAAAATGCCATCAAAACCGAAGTATTCACGACTTTTAAAATTTTTAAGTTCCAGGGAAATTAAGTTATCACTGATTAGTGAGTACTGCGTAAACAAGCCATAAACCTTCTTTTGTAGCTTAACGATTTCAAAACTTTAGAGGGATGACAACCAAGAGAGAGAAAGAAAAGGAGGCTTAGAGCTCATGCAATCAAATTACTCAACTGAAAAACAGAAAAAAAAAACCTGCAGAAAGGAAGGGTTTGAACACGCATCCCAGCGGCAAGTTATTTTGTAATAAAATTAATTCAAGTCTCCATGCAGATATGAACCTTTACATATAGAAGTCCTAGCTAGGTATAACGAATGATATTCTCCAGCCCGGAGTTTTAAAATGTATGGATGGATCAGAGCCTCGATATAACGAACTAATTTCCCTTGTCGCTCACTTCGTTAAATCGTGCTTCCATTGTTCTTTGGAAAACTGTAAACATTACAATTTTTTTCAATTGCCTTAATTAGTTAAGCCGTCTCGAAGTATTTAGTAATCGTTTTTAGCTGAATTTTCAAGCCCAATTATACGAATAAGTGAATTCAGCAAGTCGTCCTGTGATTTCTTTCTCAGGAATCTTTGCTTGTTTCCCGAAGTAAACAAATTAATAAAAGATATTTTGTCAGGGGATAAGAGGGCTAAGATATCGGTCAATCCCCGGCATGGCTTCAAATCCCATCTAACCTCAAAAACCCGTATAATGACTTGGTCACCTTAAAATCGTATTCCATCTATAATTCAATTAGTTTCGTTCGGTAGCTTCAATGTAGTTTGGCCAGGATCTGGCCTTGCGTGTGCACCGAAAGGCCGCCTGTATAACGCTCTTTTAATTTAAAAAAAAAAATTATAGGCTCCGTTGTTGCATTTAGTTGGAGATTATATAATTTCTGACGCTTGAGTGACATGGGAAATGAATATTATGACGGCACGATGAAGAGGTTGGCGTGGCATCATGGGATGTTTCAGATTATTCGTTACTAGGTCGCTCAGTCTCTTGTATGGCCACTTCTTTTTTTTGTTTTATTGTACGCGCATTTGATCGTATTTACATGTTAATTTGCGCATTAGAAATATTAATTATTATTATTATTATTATTATTATTATTATTATTATTATTATTATTGTTATTATCTTGATTCGTTTTCCAAACTTCCTGTAAAATGTTATTGCTATTATAAACTACTCTTTGTGATTATATTTCAAGATTCATTTAAATAATGTAAGTAGGTTAGTTTTATCCTTTCCTCGGGTTTTTGTGCTGCTGCATTAGACGAGGAACTGACGTTTCCACATAGTGTTGGCCACATCTAAAGAATGGTTTTTTTTTAGTGGTTTTTCGTCCTTTAGAAATAAACTTTTCACATTGAATGTCTCGCGTGATTGTAGTCTGATACTGTTATGTGTTCCTCGAGAGAGGAACATAGGCGCTTTTGTGTCCACACATGAACTTTTGAGATCATTTTATCTGTCCGCTACGATATCGAACAGGAAAACCGTGCGAATATGACTTCAATACAAGCACACCTGTAATTATATCACCTAACCATGCAGACGTTTTTAGAAAGTTTACGCTTTCGACCGCCGTCCAGAAGGATGCCTTTACAAGTCTTTTAAAAGATTCCGCTCTGGAGAGCATTTATCGGAATACATGAAAACAAAAGGAAAACGGTTTGCATTGAAACGAAAGCGCATCCGTTTAGAAGGGGTCTAATTCACGGTTCCTATAGGTAACAAGGTTTTTCATTCCCAGCTCTTTTCCTGCCTTCAACAAAGCGCCAGCTCTTCAGGCTCTTCGCAGCACAATTCTGTTTGAGGAGCTGAAAGAAGAAAGAAAATCTATGCATGGAACAAGGGTAAACTTGCGGTATTGAAGAGCCGAAAAAAGCCGACTGCTCTGACTCAAAGGAACTGTTTCTCAGTTAGACTCAACGGAACAGCACGTTAGTACGTTCATGTCAGCAGTACATCGGAAACTATGAATGAGTGTCATGAATGAATGTCAATTAAAATCTCGTGTGTTCTTCCCCCTGTTGTTGAATTCACTGTTGGATTACCGGTTTTTAGACACGAGTGAAGTCGGTCGAGTACTCAGCAAAAACTATTGGTAATTTAATCAGTACCGGTAACACATCTTCAATCTTCTGAATTTGTTCCAATAATAACTAACCGCACCTGAGCAGCGTGAATTCGAGAATATCCTATAAAACATAGTTCAGATGCCTGAAACCGGTAAAATCTTGTAACTCTTACCAAACTCCACAAGCAATTCAATTTAAATTTCTCTCAGTGCTGGGTACAAAGTCTCAATTTTAATTTTAGATGATCTTGGCATGCATGATCACATGATCGTATGATGTATTCTTCAGGAAAAAAGGATCAAGCGGAGAATTTCCTGAATTTCCGCACACAATTGACAAAAAATCTGTTGAATCTGGATTTATTTTTATTTTTTTTTTAAGTATAAGTCGCGCAGCAGTAATCGAGTAATATTCTTCAGGGTTGCGTTCACTACAAAAGCTAACTCAGGCCCTTTATATCGGATAAATTGTTTCGGCGTTTAATCCAAGATTTACTACATCACAAGAAGCAATAATCCTGAGTCGAAACTGAGACATCGCATTTCTTAATTTCAGAAAAGCCTGATTTGATTGAATCGCCTGGAACAGGCTTTTTAAAGCCTTTTTAAAGGCTTTTTAAAAAGTGTGTCGTAAAAAACGATCATGTCGGGCTACTTCGACTTCTCTTTACAACGTGGCACTCGACATATTTTAGATGTTTTAACCGTATTATAACGCTTTGCCACCGTCACTCCATGATAAATTCAAAGTAGATTTTTCATCCTGACGGGTACAAAGTCCCAATTTCGGATGATTATGGCCTGATGTATTCTTCAGGAAAAAGGGTCAACCGGGAAACCCGTGCATCACTGATAAGAGGTCTCAAGTTTTCTCCTTGTTAAAGCAATAATAACTGAGCAAGATTTTCTTTTCTTTTTTTTTCCTGAACAATCTCTTCAGTAATATTCAAACATTCCATTGGACTGCAATACATAGACCTGATAAAACTTTGTTTTACTAACTAAAGGCCACTTGCCTTATTTTTAGGCGATGTATCGTCTGGGATTTAGTCCGACGTCACCAAGGAAAGATTCGATGAGAGATTTTTTAAAATTTTTTTTTATTGGATGAGAGATATCCTGAACGGTATTGGGTCTTGATCTATCTATTTTTTTTTCGCTGCGTTCTTGATCAGCTATGGGAATATTGTGTTTGAAGACAGTCATCCCCGACAAAGAAAGTGTTATTGCCTTAAGGCTCCCGGCATCAAGACAATAAGAGACACTCTTTTAAAAGACGTCATAACAGTTAATCGCTGAATAGGCGGGTAAACGAAGACTGATGATAAAGAAAATAAAAAGATTTTAACTAGAATAAATAAAAGAACAGTATATTAAAACTAGAACGAGACAAACAACGAGCAAACTGGTAACTTATAACTTACATTTAAAGCGTCTATAAATAAAAATAATAAAAAAAATGCAAATACTTCGGTGAACTGAGAAACCGGAAACTCCAGCGAACCGAGGAAAGGAATACTGTATAGCGTCTCAGTCTGTAGTGCGATTTATGGACCATGCCGTTAATCCGGCTTTTAAACCACAAATTTAACTTAACAAAAATATGCGAAAGAAACTAACGCATACAACAAGTAAAGCTGAAGGAGACTAGTCATAACTAAGGCTAACTGGAGCGATAATGAGTGAACAACTATAAACGAACGAAAGAGAGAACAAAAGATAATTTTTACTAAGATCTTACAAAGAGGAGTAAAAACAAATTCTAATCAGTGTTGTGTCGCCACGCCCTTGTGAAAGTTAAGAACCGATTGATGAAATAAGCATTCATCTAGAATGGCATACAGAAATAACACCCAAACCTTAACTTTTGATGGAAATTTTGCGCCGATTTCCTCCCGTTCAGATTGCCTTGTGTTTCCCTAGGCTATTTTGGCAATGATATCAATCATCGTTTGATTATTCTGTTGTATTTGCGTAAAATCGCAACGGGAATTCCGTTCCCTTTTTGAACACGGCACTCGTCTATAAATAACTCTAGCTTTCAGCTAATAGTGATTTATTCACTATCAACTTACGTTGATTCTTCCTGGATTCAACTTCAGTAAAACAGGAAGTAGTTTAAATTTTACTCAAGTTTCAGCTACATTCTCTGATGTAAAAGAGGAATAGAATTTGTGCAAAACCCAAACGTGTCGCGTGCTTTTTGCAATAGTAAGATAACCGAATAAACACACTTGTCACCCAAAAGAAACATCACTTTGTTTTCCAAAGCTCTCCAAACTTGCTTTTCTTGGTTATCTGGGAAAATAAATTAAAATGATCCGTCGCGTTGACGTCATCACACAGCAGAAAAATACACAAATTATTTCCTTGTATTTTCAGGAGATCATGAACATCGATGGCACAACATAAACAACTACTTTTGGAAGGGAAAAGGCGTGCTTCTTTATTGTCTGAGGTCGCTTGGGAGTCGTCGCGGAACGTAAGAAGTTGTTTTGGCCTGGCGATATTTATCTCTTTATTCAAAACCACGAGGACGTTTTAGGCAACAACGCCCGGGGCCTGTTTCTGTTGTTTCACAGCTTAAGCAGATATAGCGATGCATTACGTTATCTCTGAGACGCGATCTTAAAAGCAACTAAATGTGGATTTTGTCAAATCTGTACTTTGAAAGTACAACAGGCATTAAAGTATAGTAATTAATTGCCGGTTAAAGTTGCAACCATTGCTTCTGCTGCTTGTGGTACATACGCAACTTCCGTTCCATCGTCGCAATAAAGGAAAAAAACATCTAAATTCTTCATTCCTATACGGATTTGTCTCCGTTTCCTCTCGCCAATTTTCACCTTCACCCCAGACTGTGGAACGTCAGCGATGTGATTTGCGTGATTACAAGTTTAACTTCTTTGGTTTAAAACATAATAAGGATCATCTATGGCGTAATCCAGTTCTGAACAACTTAAAACCGGCCACAAGCATCGTTTGTTTTGATCTTAGCAGGCGGTAATTGTCAGTAAATGCTTAAAACATCTCTTATGAAAATACCATTTTTTGTCTTTAATAGCTGATTAAACGCCCAACTAACCGTGTTCTTTCAGGTTAACGTGAAACTTGCGTTCTAATATTAATTTACCGCGATATAGGGTCGTTCCTTCAAGTTCACAAACAATGACTTTTACCGTTCTACCGCATGGAGAGCACATATAAAATTCCGTGATTAAAATTCACCTCAGACGACAATTGATACAATATCAACCAGTAAGCTCGACCCGAACAACAAAAGATGTCAATTCTAATTGAAATTTCCAACGTGACTTCTGACCAAGTGGGGTAGGCTGAGTAGTGCCCGTCGTTTCATTTTTGAACTTCCTGTAGCCTTGCCTTTCTCTTTCTAAACATCCGTTTGTTTTGAAACTATGGGTTATCGAGTGCTTGTCAGCAAAGCCCACCAATGCTGAATACACTGAGGAGTCAATGACGTACGCATTCCGAGGCGCGTCAAAATCCCTCCCTCCCCACCCTAACATTACCTTTTGTGGAATGTTTCGCATGGTTTCTGTCGACAGCCGCGCAGTGTTTATTTGGTCAGGCTCTGGTTTCATACGGCCAGTGTCAGGGGAATACGTAGAAACATTCAGATGAGTCTCTGTACGCTCGTTGAATAGAACTACCAACCACTGAAGGCGCATTTTCATTCAAGAAGCGACTAATCGCATCTGGTATCTTAACTTATTCACGAGGAAACTTCATTTTGTCTAAGCGTTTAACTTCTAATCGATCGCTGTGAAACCATGAATTTCGTAACCAAGATTTTCATCGTGCTGATTTTCATCTGCTTGTCTGAACTAAGCCAGGCGAGGCGGGGTAAGTTTGCCAAGGTTTAACTTGTATTCTTTGTTTTTTCTCTTGGTTAAACGCGCGTTAAAGTTCACCGATTTACTACGAAGGAATTTCATTGATTTTATGCGTGAACGGAAATTTTTATACACATTCTCCCGCGTTCATGATCAACCCAACAAAAGGTGTTCTCATTGATTATAGCGCTTTGTAATTGTGAAGTACTCTTGCATATTAATAGATTTTCTTAGGCGCCAAAATTGTGGGCCATTAAACTTCGTAATGGAATGAAGGTATTTAGGAAACGAAATCAATTGATCAGGACGTGATCGAAATGCTTAACACACCAGATAAACTGAGCAGTACGTGGGCAGCAAACAATAGGTCTAAAGATCGTAGTGATTGCGCGTAAATATTTTGCAACCTTTTGTGAAGTGAGCAACGACTCTGAAAAGATCTTAGGTCGTGACAAGATCGAAAACCGAAATTAAAAGCGTGTTATTTTGGTTGTGTGATAGGGTCAAAACATCGCAAGAATCCGGAAAAATCGAACTCGTCTGAGCTGGAACGACAGAAACCGGCTAACGGATCGATGACGCTTGGAGCAGAGGAGGCAAACGTCACAAGCCATCCGGCAACAACCGCGCGCCCGGTAAAAATTAGCGTCGCCTCGCACATGTCCCACAGAAGACACCAGGAGAAGCGATGCTGTCGAATCGGTTATCGTGCAGCGAAACGAAAGCTTTTTTGTAATGTTGATCGCATGTACAGCGCTAAATACAGGAACATGGAGCATTATGCAAGGCAGAGGTTCCAGTACCAGGGAACACCCTCGCGTGGTATGCAACGCCTCATTCACCAGTTTGAACGATTTTGCATCAAACCTCAGCTCAAAGGAGTCTTCTACAAGTGCTGCTTCGATGGTCTTTTTACAGCCAGCGAAAAACAATTGAGGCGCGACTAACAAATGTGCGACACATTAATTGATCACTGAAGAACAATGTGGACAAAAAAGGTCGGCGACCACTCCTAAATGTAAATGTATTTCTTTTTTGTAAAATCGATGTTGTCTTATATAATTTTAGAGTCTCAAGGGGCAATTTGTCTAGGCATGCTAAGCTAAGATCTAAACCTCGGAAAACAGAACTGTAAAATATTGTTTAGCTTAGGAGTATCGTGTTTCAGGAATTGTGTAGCACTTGTGTTATAATGTTGTCTCTAGAAAAAACTAGTGCGTGCTGTATGCCTTGTAGAAACACATGGACTTTGCCCCTGCTCCTCAGGCCTAAGGTATTTATGTAAAAATCACGAGAGAAATTGAGTGTGTAGGTTTTTTTGTCAGCTTCTTGATGCGCGATCGAGTTCAGTGAAAAGTCGATTAATTTTTTTCGGACCAATTGGTTGTTTTAGCTATTCCAGATTTCAACACGAAAATAAAATGTATAAACACCGGAAATAAGTCAGAGGAATCTTGTACATAAAGATGTGTTGGCAGAAAATGCTTTGAAGGAGAATTTGTTTATTGCTTGTTTTGAATTACACGATTTGTCTAATTTGCGTTTTAGTTTTCTTTAACTGTAAATTTAAGGTTATTACTGAAAACACTAATTCTGCTGTAAATAAAAAAACATTTCTTTATGAATTTCCGCGTTTTCATAATTTTGCCGCGAGCCCTAAACATACAACATTTAAAGTTTATTTAGGGTAAGAAAGTTGTTTGGTATTTCAACAAAGAATACAGTCAATTTTAATTCTGGGAGCAGCAGATCGGATTTACGCAGTTTGTTGAAAGCTGTAAAAATCTATTTCTCATTTTCTGTCGTTTAAGAGATGAAATGCTACTCCACGAAATACAAACGATGGGCTTTCGATAAAGCATCCATTGTGGAGGAAATGTCGATTTTCTCAGTTTTGTATGGCGGGAAAACTTGTTTCCGTAATCGAACTCCCCGTTACACGTTGAAACTTCTAGCTCGAACTTTTGTGCAACGGCGAACGAGACCAGTTTCACGAAGTGGTGTTACACGGTGAAATTCTTGTTTTTTCACCACTGCGACCGTTGCGAGCCGTTGTAGAATTAGAAAGCGGTTCTGCTTTTCGTGAAACTTGTCTCGCAATGGAAGTTCGAAAAGGTTTCAACAGAGCAACGCCTGCTGAAACTTGTTTCGCAGCGCCGTTGCACACAAGTTTCAGCTAAAAGTTTCAACGTGTAACGGCGGCTTTAGTTTGAGCGGATCAATCGAACTCTCTGCCTTTGTCTATGAAGATGATGGTCCAGTTATGTGTCGGATACCGAAGATTGCAATCTACAAACAAAGACGTCTTGTCAACGGGCTAATTACAGTCATTTCTTTTCAACACAAATTGATTATCGTCTTTCGCAAGTATTTTGCGCGCGCCGAGCAAAGTTTGCCACTGGTAGTTAATTCGATTAGAGAAAAGATTTACTCATTAAAATAGTTGGTCTTTTATGCGAAGAAAGATGCTTATGCTTTCAGTGGTATCGAATTCAAGAAGATTATTAATCGCGGGTTAATCTAACCTGATGATTCTGAAAAATTAGTGTGGTTTCGTGAAAGATCAGTGCAAAATGTCAAGTGTCTTTTATTTTATTTTACCAACTTTGCTGCATAAAATATACAAGTCGATTGAACAAAACAAAAATGTAAAAACTAGAGTGTTAACAGAAGGTCCCTCCTGGCAATAATGCTAATATCACATTCTTGCGCGCCTGTGGATGAAATGTTACCATGTGCGAAGTAGGGTAAAATGTCGATACTCTCCTGTGGTACAGTTACATGACGTCTTACATGACGTACATGATCATTACGCTGTACTGAAAGGTGTCCTAACTTTGCTGGAGTCTGTAGTGAAATCCTCAAGTGTGATATGTCTGGAATGAGAGCTACCGAGCAGTACTTTTCCGTGTCCCTAAATTTTGAGTCCCTGCCGCGGGTTCTGTTCTTTTTCAATCCTTCTTTTATAAAATAGTCGTGCATGGTCGAGCATGTCATTTGGGAATTAGGAGGTCGTAATATTTCGGTATACACATGAACAAAGAACTCAACGAATGTCACGGGGTCGTGGGAAATTGCCTAATACAACAGTATATGGTCGTATATCGGTCTTTTTCCACTGTTTTTAAAGTGGCTTATATTGCCAAAGGGTACAGATTGGATGTCTCTTTCAACAGCTCTTGAGTGCTTCCGCCTGGTGAAGAATGATCTCATCCTTGGGTAAAAGAGGATTTCTCGGGGGGGTTGGGGGTGTGGTGGTAGTGTGGGCCAGAGATGTAAACCAGAACCCCTAATCTATTTTCCATCAAACACAATGGGCTAGTTATTTAAACAGAGTCTAACTTAGGCCCTGGCTTAAGACAATCAGTAGGCCTCCAAATCTGTTTATAAGTGGTTT
The DNA here is from genome assembly GCF_977016875.1 of Pavona decussata. Classification (NCBI taxonomy): domain Eukaryota; kingdom Metazoa; phylum Cnidaria; class Anthozoa; order Scleractinia; family Agariciidae; genus Pavona; species Pavona decussata. The sequence continues at coordinate 2,376,841 of NW_028145442.1, read as the reverse complement.
ATTTTAAGTAGCTACATAAATAGTCTGGGATCAAGCCTTCTTGTTACCGTCGACAGTAGACAATTTTTAGATACGATTGTTGGCAAAATTGAAAATAGCTTAGAACATGGTTTTGTTAAACACCGTCTAAACTGTCTTTTAATAACTGACCCATTGCGTTTTGATAACCTTTTCGGGTTTAATCATAAAACGTGTTCTATTTTGATTCGATCGCGACCTAGTCATTTGAGATCTTATCTCGTGATTTATATCAAGTGACTATAAACTGAGAATATACTGACACTATAGACGAGTATACATGAGTATATTTTTTATATTGACACTTAAATTGGCGATCTACCACCACAAATGAACAAAAGGCAACTTTTTCATAAATTGTCAGACCTCAATCAAATAATCTTTCCCCTTTTTTCAGGTACTGTATGAGCCTAAATTTAGACCAGGACACAAGTTGAACGTTAAAAAAACCCGTATTCTTTAAAACACACTTTTAGTACGTTTTTTTCCAGGACCGGGTTGTTCAAAGCGCGATTAACGCTAATCTAAGTTAACTACAAAATTAATGACCGACTAATAAGTTTTGTTCACATTTTTATTTTATTTTATTAGCTTGATTGATTATTTAGATTAAGCCGTCATGGAATTAGCTAAATTATGTTAGTCAGTTTAATTTTAGATTAAGGTTTATAATGGTGGCGGCATTGTACGTGTGATGTCATTTTATGATTTTACTATTCAGTAATTATTATCATGAAGGTCGGGAGAATTCTGGGTTCTTGAAATTTCTCCAATTTGTTCTAGTATGCTCAGTCAGGGTTACGAGCCGTTTTAAGTTAGGCTTATCAACCACTAATCATCTGCAAACATGGGATTTTAAAATAAGAAACCGTGACGCAAACGAATCCTGAAAACATGCGACTGGTGTAATCAAGGAGAGCATGGAGACGAGGCTGCTTGCAAGTGGTGATAAGCGCGGGAAAATTAAGATGTAACGTGTAACCGGTACGCAGCGCGGGAAAATTAACTTGAAACCGATTTTGAAAATTCCTTCTGAATCATTTTACTGGGTTGAAAAACAGTAAGTTGAGTAGGTTGTATGATTAAAGACTGACGTGCCACGTGACTTTTGCGACTAGTGTCAGAAAGAAAACCAAGAAAAAACACGAACGACAGAAGACGCCTTTTTTCATTTGACCGAACAACGGCATCTCACGTTTTAGGGCCGGTTTCAAGTACACCAGTGAAAGCGGTGAAAAACACCGAGAGACTCGCTTTATCTATTAGTATTACTATATACCTCGTTAGAAACAAAATAAAATCAAAATTCACTACGTCTTGCTGGACGGAAGCCCTTTTCTTTCAAAAACGTTTCAGTAACGTTTCAATAACGTTTAAGTAAAGTTGGCCAGGCACTTGACCTAGAGTTTTCAACTGATATCAATCCATGATATTTTGCAATATCCGCCAGCATTCAAAGAAGTCACGTCGCTTACCACAGTTCTTATAATTGTCTAAATAATTTCCACTTTCCGTGTCTTTTTTATGCCGTCAATACTCCAGCATGTCAGTTCTGACAGGGCTACGTACAGCAAGAGTTAGCAAGATCCATTTTACCAACTAACTTTCATGATAACTGTTTTCTAGCTAGCGAGTTAATCGTGGATATCTTTTGCAGTAGTGCCAAATTATTCAAACTTCGCAGTACTGTATTGGTATCGTATTTTTCACGATAGCTATCTGGAAAACCTTGTATAAAATTCTTCCTCCTTAGTTTATTCATCTTTAACGGCTTGGAGTGATCAGTTCTCGAAGATCTTATCTCCAATTAACTTTTCAATTACACCAGAACTAAACGATCTCTTAAAATATTTGATCATCGTTATATGTCGCTTAGCAATCGCGTTTATTGCAAGGTATATAAATATTACGATACGTGTTCTTAAAAACACTTCCAAAAGTACAATTTGAACTTTCAAACTAGATTTCCTTCGTATAGCTAGACATCCAAGTAAGCGAAATCTTTGGCCAGACTCGGAAGAGCCGATATAAATGTTAGTCTACCAGCTTCGAAATGAGAATGTGAAGCTTTTGGCTAAAAAAAAGCGGGGGGATTATGTTTTGGTGGAATTCTGCGTGTTTGCTTCATTCCTGCGAAACCGTATTTTAAAAAAAAAAGTGTTTCACCGTTTTCCTCTCTCTACTCATAAATGCTTTCAGTTAAGAGGTCCCTGCCTAGCTATCCAGCGGGCATTGAGGTTTATTGTCAGTGACCAGATTGGTGTTCACGGTGAAGTGATTTGCCGAATGAGACAACTTTAGTTTTGATGCTCTACAAGGTAAGGGTCTACAATGGCCATGATGCTGGATTCTCACTTTATCAGCTAGAATTTTGGCCATTTTTTAGCTATTAATTAACTATGACGGATCTTCTTCTCACGAGTATTTTCGGTTTTGTATCCTATCCGACGGTGTCCCTCTCCAAAGCCGAACAGTGTCGAGTATCATCCGAAGATTTCCGACAACGTTCGAATGATTCTAATTCCATTCCGGACTTGTCGACGTTTTATAAAGAACATGGCTGCTTATCCATGATCTTCTGGCGATCTTACGGCGGACTTCTAGAAACAACTGAGTTAGGAGCTCCGAGCCACCTTCGTTAGCAACTGTACTTATTCTCCACAGCTATTGGCAAGTTATTTGCAAGTAAAACTAGTTCACACTATACTCAGGCAAAGTTTGCGTACATCTCAGCTAACAGTTTTCTTAACGTTTCTCAGCTATCAGTTTGAAGAAAACCAGCTGATTTCTCAGCTGAATTTTGTTTTTGACCAATTCTCAGCTACCAGTTAGCCCAAAACAAACTTTTGAATCAAGTTGTAAGATTCCCATCCGTTAACACTCGACCCGTGCTTTGATAGCCAGGCAAGGCGTCATGTCAGCAGATTGCGTGGGAGCCCAAGTGTACGCACGCCGCGCCCACGTGTCACCCACCTTGATCACCATATACCTCAACTTGCGTCACTGAGATTGGTTAAGTTCTGCCTGCCACATTAGAGGAAGCGACATTGTGTTTACTGGGGTTGAAGAAGGGGGCGGGGAGGGGATTAAAATAATAAAAGGACCGAAAATATTGAACAAGTGGAAAACTAACTAACCAGTCTAGCTTGTTACAGCTATATCACTACCCCAGTCCTTTCTACTTCTAAAAAATAATAACTTAAGTTAAACACATATTTAGCTAAGTAAACATGAGTATATATGGCAGACATGTTCTCGAATAATTACGCGCGGAGAATTAAAGAATTATTTAAGCCTGTCAAACGGACTCTTGTAATTTCTTTTTACACGGGAAATTGATCGTCATTTAGTTATTCAGTTGTGGTTAGAGCTTCTTGAAGAGCTATAATAGGGTAAGTGCGAATTAAGGAACATGGTATATGAAATCTAATTAACTGCACGCAATACTCTCATTGAAATCATACTCTTTTGAAGTAAGTCGAGCAAATTTCATATGCAATTAAGGTAAAGTGAAGCTTTTAATGAATGGTGTGTACCTTAGCATTCTAAAAAAGCCAGACTTTTAATGAGATTAGCAAATCCACTATACATGTGAGTGCTTATGCGTGGCTATACTGAATGACGCAGTTGCTAACCAGCGCGCATCGTGTGCGTGTCCATTCTTGACCTCAGATGTCTAATGGCCGCGGTATACAGAACGATCTGAGAGATCGTACGTCAACTTGCAGCTGCAGGTTCCGAATGGTCTTCCGGACCAAGTTTAATCCATCGTATCGCCAGAAGAGATTCGAAGCATGGCAAAATACCGGAAGACGTGGAGAAAGCACGTGACCGACTGCAGTCGGCAGTTGGCTGATGATTTTGCCAAAAGCCAAAGCAGTCGACTTTTACTCCTAGAATAGGACTTCCTACTAGAACTTCCAACTCCCCGTCTATGAACTCTAGATACAGTTTACTTTAAATCAGAAAATCTCAAGCCAGTTCAAATTGATCAGAAGGAGGATAGTTTTTAAAGAAAGTGTTGTGCTGTGTCGCTGGGGTAGTGAAGTGTCAGTTAGTTTTATCAACTGCTTTGTTAAGGGAAATTGGCCACCGTAAAGAGATACAAAAGCTCGAATTTGGAGCACAAGCCCTTCATCAGCTCTACGTTATGCTGTAGAGGTAGTTCTATACTTTAATTGAGCGACCATTGAAATAAAAGCCACTGAACCAGTACCGGCTCTCCTGTGGTGCTGTACATGCAAAAAGTCAGTCTATATTGTTCAATAAACCTAAATAATAGGTGTCTTAGTCACGACGGTATAGATTTATTCAGGAAATACTATCACAGATAACTTTAAGAACTTTTCAGGCTCAAATTTCCAAAAACAATAAGAACGTTCAGCCTCAGCCCCAAAAAGAGTGTATCATGCTGCAGGAAGTTCTATTAATTTTCTAGCGTTTCATCACTGGAGGAACACGTCGGATTTCTAATATAATCCCACTCCTACAATACAATGAAACCTCAAAGGGGACAAAGCTAATAATATCGTTTTTTCGCTTTTTCGCTTTCATCTTTCATGGCGTTCAGCGAGTGCAACTCTTCAGTGACCGGCATGTTCCTTTATCCTCACTTTCTTTGGTTCCCTGTCCAGCTTTCCAGAACTTCTCGGGCGGTCTAAAACCTGGCATGCAGACTGAATCACACGGCCTCAAAACGGAAAGATAGCGATAAAATTTCCGAAAGCCCTCGTATTTGTTGTGTAAAAACACTAACACAGACTTCAGTGTGGTAATAATAATTTGGCCAAGGTTAATTGTATCTCGTGGTTTGTTCAGCTTGTTGAACTGGTTTATCGGGAAACGTCACAGTCAAATTGTTCCATGGCTAGGCTTCAGGCTTCAGGCGAAACGTATGCGTAAACGAAACTTACACTGAGGCCTGTACGTAGGTTGGTTTTTGCTGGGATAGGTTTGTTCCTCTTAAAACGGACCAGACTGTACATTTCGAAAATTTCTTTTGTCCAATCGTTAGGCAGGCAGCGGACAACATAGATATCTAATGCATGCATTTAATAGAGGATCAAGTATAACCTGACTAAACTGTGAATAGCATTTCTAAATGCAATGCAATCAATGTTCTGGAAAAAAAAAATGACGACCGCTTGCTCCAAATCTCTTTCACCGTCGGAGTAAAACAACCACGAGAATGGCAAATATCCTGTTTTCTTTTGCAAGAAACTACCCTGACTGTACTCTTTTGAAACACAACAACAACAACAAACAAGGTTGAATTCTAACGTGTTGTTGGCTGGCTTGGAAACTCGAATCCAGACAGTTCTAGTAAATTTTATTTTGCGTTTTTTAGTTCTCTATCGGCGAATCCAGGCTGTTTAGTTTTATTTTGCATTTTTTAGAGTTTTCAAACTGAATAAAACTGTGAAATCAATCAGTGTTTCTAAGCTGACATGAATAATTGTTAATTAACTTCCTCTGTTTGTTTTCTAGGTCCGGTTTGTCAGTTTTTATGCGTGTGGAAACTGCAACATTTTGTTATCTTACTGAGCGGAGATATGGGATAAAATCAATCAATTTTAATTCTGCCAGTACCGTAAATTAAAAGTTCGTTATTCCACGCTTATCAGCTATTGCTGAAAATGCTAAAAAACAGGCAAAATTTGTTTGAAGTTGTTTATTCTTCAAAACGCTACTTAAACCTCCGAAAGATCCTCTGAAAGTTTTTGCGCTGTGCCTGCAGGCAGGTCAAGCTGCTGATAGCGGTATTCTCATGCAAGCGCAAAAAGACTGGAGCCTAGAAAACAAGATGGCGGCCGCCAAAACGTGATTTCTATCAGCTGAAAATATTTTGGCCGAGATGCAGGTTTCTCAGCCAAATAATGTCAAGATTTACAATCTTTCAGCTGGAAAATCCTTGCCAGAGGTACGTAACAAAACGTGTTGCTATGTGTTGTTCATTATCCAAGGAGTATGCGTACACAGATTGCTGTCATAGTTTGCACGTGGATTAAGTGTAAACCTTGTTTTTTGTTTACAACCTCTAAAATTCCGGAAAGAATAATCCAAGGATTTTTGTGTTTTTTAGTGGCTTTCTGAGCGAAAGAGACGAACTTTGCAAAAGAATGACATCAGTAAGTAGAGTTAGTTTGATTATTCAACATTTGTAAAAAAGCCGACAAGGTGGAAAACAGCTGATATATTCAGCTAGGCTGCTTTACTGGTCTGGAAAACTGCCCTACCTGGTCAGGTGCTCAGAAAACAAGGAAGAACACTAGACATACATATGAGACTAAAAATTAAGTAGTCTTTATTCAGTGTACCGTGAGAAAGGTGCTGCTGAAATTTGTAGGTCGTGATGGCAACTGCACCCTTAATCATCTGCACAAGGATGTCCATTCCACTCATGGATAGTCAAGCAAGGAGTGCACCTGAGTGGACATTTATTCCTTTACAGCATATTTTCTCAATGAGAAGTGTGTAATCTTCTTCTGCTGTTTCTTGGTCTTGTGGGATGCCTCATGCTTGGTAAGGGCATGTCTCATGGCACAGGTCGTCTTAGGCCTCAGAAAAGAGGTTTGAACTTCTTGCTTTTGTAGAACTTGCGCAGGTTCTCACGCTGAGAATGGCTGATGACAGTAAACTCTTGAGCAATGGATTTACAAACAAGTTTTATTTTAGAGAGTTTGGAAGCATCTCTTCCTGTCACCTTAGCAACTTCCAATGCCGAAAGCTCAGTCTTGAGTTCATCAAGCTGTTTTAGAAGTTCTTCCTTCTTCTTGCCACAAAGCTCATGAGGTTTTACCTTCACCATTTTGAGGTTGGCTTTGAGACATGAAATTCATGCACTGCTGGGTAGGACTGTGTGCCATCCTTCTCACCTGAATATCCATCAGTGGATGAGGGACTTCTTGTAGTCTAGAAAAATCTTCCTAGTGTAAAGAAAAAATATAATTCTGTCTACATGTGATTGGTAGAATATCTTGATGTAATACATCAAACATGAGGAAGAGTGTTTCATCCGATTTCCAAACAACGAGTAGTGGGTGGGAAAAATGAGACACAGCCAAGCATTGTAACCAACTTCAAGGTGTTTTGAAAATTGGATGAAACACTCATTTCAGTGATTGATATAGCTTTTCAAGCCATTCATGTAATTCTTGGAGAAATTCAAAGCAGAAATTCACTAAATTTTATGATAATTAATATCACAATCATTTCTAAACCTCCTTCCTGGTCGTGATTTAATTTGTTTTCTCTTTATTAATTATTATTATTGAGTTAGTGAAAGTAATCTACTCTGTTTGGATGATATTACATGTACCTTCTGCTTCAAGTGCGTTCAACAAAACATTCTGACCCTGATTCTTTCCCTATTAGACATTAGAAGAAGAATTGAACTTCTTCAAGATTTTGAGATGCCAATTGCCTCAACTAATGTCTGTGTTTCTGCCGACAAACAGTACATAATGGCTTCAGGTGAGAATTCCCTGTGAGCTAATTTATCCTTACAAGAACAGTGTAATATTTCTGTGATATCAAGCAGTAAGGTGATGAGAATTCGAAATTATTGACCAGGCAATAATATTATTGTTGATTTTTTCGGTAAGCTGGCAACACTTGACACTGGTTTCTGAGGAGTTTCAATTTTTCTTATAGGTGTGTACAAACCTCGTGTTCGCTGTTATGAAACATCAGAGCTTTGCATGAAGTTTGAAAGGTGCTTGGATTCTGAGAGTAAGTTTCATAGTGCACTATACATATCTGGTTCTCTATTAATAGTGATAGTTTCAGAAATCCATTCATCTGTCCGTCCGTCCATCCGTCTATCTGTCTGTCTGTCCATCGGTCTGTCTGCCCGTCCGTCCGTCCATCAGTCAGTCAATCAATAATTGATTGACCAGTCGATTGGTCAGTCAATGATCAATCAATCATTTGTTCATTTGGTTGGTTGGTTGGTTGGTCGGTCGGTTGGTCAGTCAGTCATTCAGTCAATCAATCAATCAATCTGTCCGTCAATCAAAACTCAAAATTGATTGGTCAGTCAGTGATCAATCAATCAGTTGGTCAGTCAGTCAGTCAGTCTGTCAGATGGTTATTTAGTCAGTCAATTAGCCAATGTTTAAGTCCATTGCATCTATTATGCTATTACAACAAAAATATAATCACATTTTGCCCTTGTTTACAAGTCAAACTTGAAGAAAATTAATATACAATATATATGCTCTTGAAAGGTTATTTTCCTTATGTTGAAAATACAAATAATTAATTTGTAGCTGTTACTAAATTTTACTGATTACCCTTGCAGTTGTAAAGTTCCGCATATTATCTGAGGATTATTCAAAGGTAACATGAAAGCAAGTAACAGTTTTAATGAGGGGCAGTTTTTAAAACTTTGAGCAAGTAAATAAGAGACAGTCTGTAACAAAGGCAAAATTTATAGTTTGTTGAAAGATTGAGTGTTTATGGTCTGGAAGTCAATAAATGTTCATGTAGTGTTCTTTTGGTCTTTCATTGTTGTTGTTTTAATTCTTTTGTACAAATAATTATTGCACAGTTACAATTTTTGCAGGGTAGAACTTTTCTGGAAAGAATCTTGTTTAAACACTTGGTTTTGTATATCTTACTACAGATGGTGTTTTTAACTTGTGATCGATGTGTTGAGTTTCATGCGCAGGTAAGAATCTTACAGGGGTAATTTACATGCAAGAGGAGAGAAAAATTTCTGACTGTAAATGTATGGTTTGGTATGTCTACAGATATATATATACTGATTATGTTGTGGTGTTACTTCGTTTTTGGTTTGAATTTTGGAAGTCAATTATTTGATTTTATGATCTATTCTTTTTGTTTTCTAAAATTATTTAATATAAAATTATCTGCTTTATATTCTGAATTTTCCTTACTTCTATTCTACATTGATAATATTTCCATTAAGAAATTTTTCCTTTCAAATGATGTATGACTGGCCTACCAAGATTAGCAACTGCTACCTGCAGGCCAGTCCATGACAAGCTGTAACTATAAGATTACTTATTAAGTTGTACATTGTAAGTTGTTGTAAATTACAATTTTTAAAATTAATTTAATTATAATTAATTTATTTCAGGACCTCCCTGAAAACCACTATAGTGAGAGGAGCCTCCTGGCTAAATATTATTTTATTATTATTATTATTATTATTGTTATTATTATTATTGTTATTATTATTATTATTATTATTATTATTATTATTATTATTATTATTATTATTATTATTTTTATTATTTTTTTTATAAAAATAATTCTTTATTAAAATATTCCACACAAATTGCTTTTTACAAGTTAAAAGTATATAAAAAAAGAGCTTTGAAAAACCTATTCACATCTCATTTGGATTAAAAAAAAGATAATATTTTCAAGCAATAATGTTTTTGTAAAGAAAAAGAAAAAAAACCCAAATGTCATGAAGTTTTAAAAAAATAAAATTTGGCATTTTAAAATCAGTTCCACTTGATAAAAAGAAAAGAAAAAAATAATGATTATCATTATTATTATTATTATTATTATTACTATTATTATTTAATTAGTATTGTTAGGCGTTTCCCTTTTCTTCAAATAAGAATGATGACTCTGTAACCAAGGAAAATAAAATTTAAACTGGTTTGAAAACATTTCAAACCAAGAACAAATTTAAACCACACTAGTTAGTAGTTAGGCCACAATAAACTTTCACTGATACAGGTTTTGTTATCTTTTAGTATGGACGTTATTATCGCACCAGAATTCCCAAGTTTGGACGGGACCTTGTTTATCACTATCCATCATGTGATCTTTATTTGGTGGGAGCAAGGTAATACTGTCTGATTAATCATCATCATCATCATCATCATCATCATCATTATCATCATCATCACCTTTGTCGTGACCATCACCTCACATCACCAAATTGTCGGTCGTCATCATCATCATCTTCATCATTGTCAGTAGAAAATTGGGCTGCATGTTCTCTGTACTTTCCAAGCTGTTTTCATTGTCAGTTACCAGTATTGAAAGTCACTGCCTTTGTCCACATGTAGCTTTTCAGGCTGGTCACAATCAACTCTTTTTCCATCCATCAGCCTTTTTTCCATTAATGTATGTACATATATGTTCTGATGAATTTTATGATAATGTAATTAAACAGTTATCAGTTACAAGCCTACAATCTATTGCACCGTACATTGTTTCTCTGAGCTGCTTGTCTTAAGTTTCTTTAAGCTCAACAGGATAATTTCTCTTCAGTACAGCTTATTATAAATAATTTTCATGTTCTACAACCATTAGTAAGTTTGGTTTGCAAGCACATCTAGTAGGTTTTGAATTTAAGAGGTTATTGATGTGTACATGTTGCATAAACTGGCACATGAAACTTTTTCTTATCGTGCAGTTTTAGAAAATAACCATACTCTCCCCATGGAAGGTTTTTTTGCATCCCCCCTCCCCCCAGGAAATTCCAGTTTAGCTTCATACTTTGCTTCCAAAATTTTGGCTTTAAAGACCCCCCTCCCCCTAGGAATTTCCACTGACCTTCCATGGGGTGGGTATGGATTTTTTTCTGGAACTGCACATTGTGGGGACCTAATGTCTCAGCTTTGTAATCCATTACATTATTCCGTAGGCAACTGCAGTTCTGTGCATTCAGTCTTACTTTAGCTAGTTAATAATTATTATAAATGTTATTTATTAATTAAAGGGCTGAAAGTATAACTATCTTAGACTGTATGTTGAATTTTAGGTAGATTTCTTGTTCTGCTCAAAGAAGCGTGAATTTTTGCTTGTGGCTTTCAATTAATCAATGAACACAGCTCAATTTGCTCCAAAGCAATTTTTTTGGCCTATTTTCACCTTGTATTTATTGAAAACTAACAAAAAATGGAGTGATTTTCTCTGACTAAATTGAAGGTGACATGCAGTAATTCAGGGAGTTTTGAGTGAAATTAAAAAATCGGCCTCAACTTCAATATACTGTAAGATAGTTGACTTTGCCCTTTATTTGTAACACCATTTTACTTTCCTTAACAGCTCTGAAGTGTACAGACTAAATCTTGAGCAAGGAAGGTTTCTAAATTCTCTTCAGACTAGTGCTGTGTAAGTTCATTATTTTTACACTCCTTACTTAAGTTTCTACATTATTTTACTTTGCAGTCCAAGCCACGTTTATTGGTTTTCTAATAAACCCTTGTAAGATGTTTTTTAACAATTTTCTCCTTTAATTTATTTTTAGAGAGATAAACACTTGCGATATCAATCCAGTTCATCAGCTCTTTGCTGCTGGCACAGCGGAGGTCAGTTATAAGGAATAGAGCAGAGGGTGGGGATGGGGTATGGATAAGATGGGTGGGGAGGGGTAGGGCACTTATGTCCAGAAATGCACCTAACCCTGAATTTGGGTACTTCATATAAACAGGCCTTTTTGTCGTTTTCACATGACTTCATGTTTGACAGAGTTATGTGTGTTTTAGTGAGAATTAAAGTTAGGGGACACCTTGTGATGTCTACCATACAGTTCATGAATCTCACTAGTGTGCATTTCTGGACATATCTCAGGTAGGGGAGTGGGGAGGGTGTGTGTGTTAGTGATGAGGTAGTGCTCGAACAGGAAAACAAAGCAAGTACTAAATTAGCCTATTCAAACTCTACTGTGTCCTGTTCTTACCATGGCGTATATGTAAGTTGAGTGGAAAAACCGTTGGTGAAACTGGGGATTTCAAAGCTCTCAGATGAGCTTTTGCTTTGGTCAAACCACAGCTTACAACTGTGATTTGACTGAGGTAAAATTGCGGCAATGCAGATTAGTCAAATAGTTTTGAGCAATATTGTATCCATTCAAGAAAATGCTTGATTGTAATTTGCTGCAACTATTATTAATTAATCTTGATAGGTACATGTACCAATAAAATAAGTTTTGCTAAGTGCATTCCTGCCAATCTGTTAAACTGTTATACAAGGTATGGATCAAATCACTAATCGAAGCCCCCGTTTTGTAAAAGTTATATTTTATGTTAATTTCCTTTTTCAGTACGGGAAACTACGTCCACCAGAGTTGAAATTGAGACCAAAATGTCCCACATCTACAACCCAAGCCTTCGACTTAGAATTAAAATTTTTTCTTACCACATCACAACTACTGCTACTAATTTTCTTGAATTGATATAGCATGAATTGTAATAATTGTGATAGCATAAAATTGGTTAATATTTTGTCAAATGAAAACCTCCATTAGGTATTAATAATTCCTTGGCCTGTATAATTTCTGTGCTTCAGGGCCATGTGGAATGTTGGGATCCTAGATCTCGTAGCCGAGTTGGTGTGCTAGATGTTGGACTAAGTGGACTTGATTACCAGAGGTACTGGAATTTAACCTGTCTTTACTATACAGCTCACTTGTTTAAGAGTATTTTTATGAGCCTTAAAAAAAGATTTTGCATTTTACTCGAAAACAAGCTGGTTGTTTTTTCCTTGTGAAACTTATGTTGCTGTCAATCATAATTTTTCATAATTATTTTCTGGGAAGCAAAGATACTGTAGTAAATTTATCAATTAATTAGTATGTGATTTGTCTACCAGCCAAAGTTTTTAAAAGATAAATGTTAATAAACTAGAATAAACATGGGATGTATGATTTATCATCTTCCAGCTAGCTAGATCACATGTGGCTTCAAACTTTTGGTTTTACTGCGAATTTGTTGATGCTGGTGTGGCATTAATATTAAAATTATGGTAGTAACGCTGCCTTCCTCTTTGCTGCAAAGCATCAGTTCACTTTGACCTTATGTGATGATCTGTTTTAGTTTAGACAGAGTGCCAGCAGTAACAGCACTTCTGTTTAGGGATGGACTGACTATGGGTCTTGGGACCAGCACAGGACATGTGAGTGAAATTTTAAATAGGGTTAAACATGATTTAACTAAGTTAGCAACTTGGAGCAAGTTTTCTCCCCGGTGGCATGGCATTAGTGTTTATTGGTGTACAGTTTGGTCTGCTGGTGGCGCGTTAGTGTTTGTGCACTTGTTGTTGTTGCATTACTGTTTGGGCCTGGTCAAGGACCGCAGGCAGTTGCATGGCCAGCAGTTTTCTCATGTGGTTTAGGCGTGCACCTTTGCACACTGCTACTCAGCGTTTTTGGTGGTGTTCTTGGTTTATCGTGTTTTGTACAGGTGTAGGGCTTTTCTTTCCCTCCCTTCCCTCCTGGTAGTGTTAGTTTTTTATCGTTTGTTGTGCTTGGGGTTAGGGTCAGGGTTAGTTCTATGTCTTGTTTACTTATTTTTTCCACTGAGCTTCTAGTGTGATGAGTGCTAGGGCTAGGGCTGGAGCTGGGTTGCGGGCGGGGCTCGTGGCTGGGTTGTGGGTAGGGCAGGCTTATGGGGTGTTCTACCTACCTGGGTTTGGGTTGGTGGTACCAGCCCCCTGGCTCCTGGGCACCCAACCTCCATTTGTGACATAGGTATTTATGAGCTTAAATTATGAATTAAACAGATTAGGTAATGAAGGTGCTTAATGCACACTGTGATTAATCAATGGCAACATAAGTTATTGTACTGAGTATTGCTCTGGTAATCCTGGTGAACAGTGCAGAAGATCTTCCATTTTAGCATGGTAAATTAGCTGTGTTAGTCCACAGAAGCTGCTAGTGATGACTGATGAAGTAATTAATGGTAAAAATGGTATTTTAACAGTGAACAATTAGAGTATGGGTGAACTGGAAAAAAAAAGAAAAAAGAAAAAAAAGAAAAGGATCAATCATCCATTTACTACGTATTGACGAGCCATCTTAAATGTTTATTGAAATTGCAATAGACTCCTGAAATGATAAGGCCTCAAACTGTGGGAATTATGGTATTTGACGAGATACTGTATTCAAAAAGAGCATAATGAAAAATGCAGACTTGCTAAAAACCAGATGTACCATATATATGCGTTATTGACCAAGCGTGAGGTCAAGATGGCTGGATATTGGTCAGGTTCTTTTTTGCGTTTTTATGGACCGAGATGAAGTCGAGGTCCATAAAAACGCAAAAAAAGAACGAGGCCAATATCCAGCCATCTTGACCGAACAAGCTTGGTCAATAAAGGATTTATTATATGGCTTTATCTTCAAGTTAAAACTGCAAAAACAAAATAAAACAAAACAGAACAAGAAACTGTTCTGCTCGGAAAGAAATTCTTCATAGCCGGCCGGTATAAGATTCATTTTCAGTGTATTTTTGGATTAGCATGTAATCATGGAAAACAAGGAATCCTAAATTATCTTAAGGCTCTAACTTTATAATGGCTTAAAGGGAGTATACAATTATTGAGTACGAAAAATTTAGATTTTCGCAAGTGCGGGAAGATTTTAATAGAATCCGGCAAACTCACCATTTTCAGCCGATCGCGCGGTGGCGTAAATAATAAACACTTTTCAAGTACACAGTTTTCGGTCTCCAAGCAATAGTTGTTGAATGAAACAATACATTTTGAAATTATATGAAAATATTAGCCGAAAAATAGAGCGGGTAACTCAAAAAACTGAGCAAAACTTTGATAAGATTTTGTTGTTTACAACAAGCAAGACGCGGCTAAATTAAAAACGTGAGCTTCTTCGGCGAACTTGAGAAAAACACTTTTCTGAACCGCTCTAGACACTTAACGCAACTTTCACTACGCTATGATTTAAATACAGTCATTGCAAATCTAGAGAACTAATCAATTTAGTACACGACTTGAGACAATAACTTTTACAAAATTAATCTCTACACACAGAGCAACTCACCGATTCACTGGCTCACATTCATTGTAGCTGAAACAAAATTTTCACTACACCAGGACGATTCCATTCTCTTTCCTTTCCTTTAGGTAAATGTTGAGAGTTTACCGAACTTTTTAGTGAACGTTTACCCCCAAAACAACGAGAAAATCAAAGAAAAGATTGCATTGTTGCTCGGGATTAAACTTTCGATGCCAAGCAGACCGGCAACGGGTAATCCCGAGTGGGCAAGATGGCTCCATCTTGCCCGCTCGGGTAGCCAATCACAGTGCAGGATTTGACTCATCTTGCCCGCTTGCGGAGCCAGCCATATAATAATATTGCAATATTGGGGATGAGATATCAGCACTTTATGCTCCATGCTGTTTAGAAATTTGAGGCAAATTAGAAGGGTTTGAATGGGGTCAGCAGAACATAATGGTGCAAATATCTCATCTTCAAATTTGCAGTAAAATGGTATTATATTGATAGTTTACTAATTTAACAACTTAAAACTCCCAGGGCAGCTGAAAAAGTTTTTTAAATTCATATTATAGTCTAAGTTTGAGAGTTTGCATGTGCAATAAATTAATTTACTGTATACTTTTTGAAAAAAAATCTGTCTTTTCCCAAGGTCCTTTTGTACGATCTTCGCTCCACCAAGCCTTTGTTGGTTAAAAATCACCAGTATGGCCTGCCAATCAACAGCATTGCTTTCCAAGAAAAACTGGATGTTGTTCTGTCAGCTGACTCCAAGATTCTGAAAATATGGGACAGAGAAACGGTGAGTGGTGCTAATAAAAGGGACAGATAGACAACACCTTGAAAGTGGAGTGTTTTGAGAAAGTTTAATAACATATTCTTCAATGAACCCTGATGACATTGGCCTGCATTCAAACCATTTGGGCTGATGAATTGAAAATGACATTTAGATAGGGTTTAACAAACTAAATTTAATATCATCAGCTTTTGTTTGTTATTGTCATTTACTTCACTTCAAAATAGTGACTGAGACTTGCCTACTTTTTATGTTAAGTATCTAAAGTACATTATGTAATAACTACCCAAAATCGTTTTCTGCTACGTTTAAGATTCTTCTTATGGAAACCAAAATAAACAGGCACAACAAAATAATGTTGTTATGATCATGTTAAGTAATTGCTTAACTTGAAATTTATAATTGCTGGCTTATGGCTCGAGTCACATCCTTTTTTTTTTCATTTGACAGGGGAAACCCTTCACATCGATAGAGCCATCCACAGCCATCAACGACTTGTGTCTGTATCCCGACTCAGGTGAGAAAATGTTGGTCTTCATAAATTTAGCACACTGAGACATTTTGTATCTGCTTAAATTACTTAACCAAATTACCACAAGGATAAAGATCATTAAATAAATGTAATTTTTAAGTTTTTGATATCTACATACAATTATTGTATATCTGGGCTAATAGTTTGCTGTCGCTGACAACAAAACTTAGTCTAAAGTGCATGTGCCGCCATTGCAGCAATTTCTCAGTAGTTGGAGTGTCAGTCTTGTACATTGTGTGGATGGTTCTGGGTTGGAATACTGTTGGTGACTGTGTACAGCTGTACTCCCTTTGTTGTAGCAAAATAATTATATCAAGTTATTGAATCTTCTTTGAGTTATTCAGTTTTCTAACTCTGCTTATTTTGATTTTCTCTTGTCAGGTTTAGTGTTCATGGCAACTGAATCTCCAAAAATGCTGGTTTACTACATCCCAGTAAGTAATGTTAATTTAATAGTAAATACGCACGTGTTTCTTCCCTGCATACCTGCAGTATGGGTTAGTTTCCTTAGCTCTTGAGCTTCAGTTATTTATTCCTAATTCCTCTCCTGGATTGGAACTGTTTCAAAGGGTTTTGGTGGAACTGGAGTAGCCTGCAAGCAAGCTCTTGACTAGGTCAGAGCAAGAGGGCCCAATCCACCACCAATCCGCCACCGCCCCAATCCTGTCGCAGCTTACTTCACTTGCTGTTCGTGCTGTATCCTCTCGTGGCTATCCTAATAGAGAGCTTGCTCGCAGGACAAAACTGGAGGAAAGGTGTGCACCCATTGTAAA
>NW_028145442.1:2325000-2357500 GCF_977016875.1 Pavona decussata | reverse complement strand
ACTCGTTCCTTTTTCACCCGCAGAAACTCCCCAAAGTAAACCGAAGCTTGGCTGAGAAATTGATAGACGAGAAAAAAGACACAGAAAAACAGACAGCGAAAGTAAGTTTGGTTTAAAGCGTGAAATCTATTCAACAAAACTCTTGTTAAACACACGTGACCCAGACTGGCTTCATCGTTTGGTAACTTTCGTTCATTTTTGACCCGTTAACGAAGAAAAGCAACAGTTTTATCTACTCAGCCAATAAAAAAATATGTTGCATTCACATGCGGTGACATTTTTTTCCATTGACGTTTGCATTTTTTCCCGCGCTTGGCACCTAAACCTGTTGACAGTTGCATCTTTTTCCCGCGCTTGGCACCTAAGCCTGTTGACAGTTGCATCTTTTTCCCGCGCTTGGCACCTAGGGGTATTATTGACAGTTGCATTTAGGCTGTTGACAGTTGTATTTTTTTCCCGGGCTTGGGGCCTAAGCCTGTTGACGGTTGCATTTTTTCCCGCGCTTGGCACCTAGGCCTATTGTTGACAGTTGTATTTTTTCCCCGCGCTTGGCACCTAAGCCTGTTGACAATTGCATTTTTTCCCGCGCTTGGCACCTAGGCCTGTTGACGGTTGCATGCTTTCTGCACTTTGTTGCGTGATTTATCGTGTTTGACACCTTTTTTGTGGCGACTGTTACGCCTTGAACGGTAAAGATAACTATTCTTGCACTTTGTATTTACCAAAATCTTTCATTTCCACGCGATTGCTGTACAATAGTTAACAAGATGAGTTGATGTTTTTCAGCCTTCTGACGTCAGCAATCCCTTAAGGGATGAAAGGTTCTCAGCCATGTTTTCCAACCCAGACTTCCAAGTGGACGAGGAAAGCGAGGTAGGGTTACGGACTCTGCCTTAGAAACATGATAGCAACATGATGCAGTTATGGCACTTTGCTGCAGTCTGTTGAAGTCTTTGTCAGCTTTATTGTAATAATTTCAAACTCAGTACCTCTGAATCTCACTTTAAATTAAAATAGGGTAAAGTCGCACTACGGGCCTAAGTGGCTCTCACGGCCGGAACTTAACCGGTTACTGTAGCATGAAGCAACTAGGAGTATTCCCCCCCCCCCCCCCTCCTGGTTGGGATGCTAGTCCATCGCAGGGTTACCCCCAGCAGTATGTCGCCGGTACTCATTTATACACCTGGGTGAAGAGAGACAATGTGGAGTAAAGTTTCTTGTCTAAGGAAACAACACAGCAATGAAGAGACCAACCTAGCCTCAAACCACCAACCCTCGGATCGTTCGCCCGTCACATCGAAAGTCTGACGCGCTAACCACTAGACCACCCGCCTCTACGAATCTTAGTTTAGTTGCTGGTAAAAGCACAAGAAACGAAATAAAGCCGTCGTGTTATAAATAGATTGAGGGAAATTAAGTAAATGTATGGGACGCAATTCTCTTTAACAATGCATGGTCTCCTGACACTATGTAATGGCAATAAATGCGCCTGTGCTTCATGTCCCTTGCAGGAATACAAACTTCTTCACCCAGTGGTGTCCAAGCACGACAGAGAAAGACGAAAACGGCAGAAGCAAAAGGAAACCTTGCTTGAGCAATTTGACGAAATTGAGGTGAGCTGTAAACCTCTTAAGCGACAACAATCTCGAAGGATGATAAAAGTTTAAACTTGGACATGTGGTAGGAAAAACAAACTTGTGTACACTGGGGGAATGCTCTAACTACTGAGCTACAGATAGCTTACCACGCAGTCGTTTTTAAGGGAGTGGTATTTCCTTCCTCCCCACAAAAAGAGCTTCTACTGCTATACTATGTCTACTAATAAACAATAGGGACTTTACGCAAACATGACGCCGACGGCAACGAAAACGTCAACAACAAAAAAGGCTTAATGAGCTAAACAATGCTGTGCACGTGCATTACAAATCTTCGGCCAAACAACAACGTGAAATGCCCAAAATCAAGGTTGTATGGAGAGCGTGAGCACATGACAGTAAATTTTTATTCGCTGTGCTAACTTGAAGACCGTTCCCACCTGTTCTGTTTTTGGATAGTTCGGCCACATTCTAGAGGTTGAACGAATTGGAATAAGCGCAAAATAGTACAAGTAGCACGAACTTGTATTTTCAAGTGACGTTTTCGTTGGCTTTGCCGTCGTGGTTGCGTAAAGTCCCCAATTATTCCACGAGCGCGCGTTGGATATGAGATGATAGCTGGCAAACGAGGCGCATAGCGCCGAGTTGGCTATAATCATCTCATATCCAATAAGCGCGAGTGGAATAGTTGTTTTATTAAAAAAAAAAAAAAAAAAACAATCAAGAAATATTACTAGATCTTGCTGATTTCGCTTTGCAAGAACAACGAGAAGACAATGGTCGCTATTTCTCGGGCATGGTGTAGTGGCTCATATACCATGGCCGCTAAGCCAATCAATTCCCTGGAATTACAATGATCCAGTTTTTAATAACATGTGATATACTTTTGTGCATGCTATGATATATATTTCGAAAGCGTCTGTCATTGTGTTGTAACATTGCATCGTGTGATGTGATACTAGCTGGACTATGCTCAAAAACTGTTCTAGTTGTTAACTCGTGTGGTTCGGATGCGAACAAACAAGCATTTTTAACTGTAGCGTTCTTTATTTTGTAGGAACCTGAAGGCCGTCCCAGCGAGGAAGAGGAATCAAGCAGCTCGGAGGACGAGAGGGAATGGCGCGAGGAACTGAAGAGACAACGAAGAGAAGCGAAAAACAATGACGAGAAACGAGTGAACAGCAAACCAAAGTTTTACGAACTGAAATCCGGGGAGAACTTCAGAACCGTGAAATCAGCTAAAACGACATCAGCTTTGAAACAAAAGAAGTAAGTTGCTGTATTAGAGGCGGTGAGGTGGTGGTCTTGCTGGGTGGAGGGGGGGGGGGGGGGTAGGGAGAGGGGAGGGGTGGTTGATCCCGTCTTCCTAGCTGGTTTAAGCCAGGTTTACATGTGGTTAGCACTCTGGTTCCATGGTTCCTAGCTTAGTCACTAATACTGAGCAAGGAAAATAGTTTACTTTACCGTAACCTTAACTAACCGAGACTCGTTATTTAGTTAACATTTTGTTTTCGTTAGCAAGTTCCAGCAAGTAATTATCCTGTAACACCTTCGGCGTTTTGTGATCTTGTTTTGCCCGTGTTTCCCTGATACACGCTGGGTGAAACAAGTGTGAACAAGAAAGAAAACGAATATGTCTCAGGTGCTTGCTCGTAATAAATAACAGAGATGTAGAGTAATGGCCTGGCTAAACTTGGAACAATTATCCGGAAACATTTTGTTTCCTTCACGTGGCTAAGCTGTTGTTGTTCTCTCTCAGTTGGTTAAGCATACTTCTAAGGCAAATTTGCGTCCCTGAAGCAACAATGTTTCAGACAAATTGTGGTGCTGTGAAGCAAAATTGCGTGTTCACAGCAGATTATTGATAAATTTTGTTTCTTCGTGTAATTTTTCTTCTTTTTTCTAGGGTATCTCTTGGTGAGCGTTTGCAACGCGAGGAAAGTTCTGGTGTTGTTAGGTCCACAGGTTCAACCTTAGGTGAAAGGGAGATTACTTTCCAAGTGAAAAAGGTAAGAGGAATATAATTCGTTTGTTCAGTTCAGCAACGTGTGCTGTTAATGTCTTATGTTGACGAATCTCTGTAAACCTCTCACACCGAAAAGCTTAAAACAGCAGGCCTAGGCGAGAAATATTTTAAACGTTTTTAACCCCTAACATCAAAAAGCAAATTCTCTTAGCTTGTCCCCAAAGTTTTCTAATAAAAGTACAGGGCAGAAGCTATTAAAATATCAACAAAATCATTTTGGGTGATCATATCCTTAATTCTCACGACTTCAGGGGATGGATCCAAGTATTGATATCACATGGAGAAATTTGATGCTGATCACTGTTAGGGTTTAAAGGGTTTACAAATGAACATTTCAAAAGGGAACTTTTGCTTGATGCTTTTATATGAATGGTCACACTTCAGGATTTTGTCATGCCCCTCAGTTAGGGCCACCTTGTATGGTACGGTACGGACTAAAAAAATAGAATCACCTTTTACAGCGTAATTAACAGCACCACCGGTTTGGATTTCATTCACAGACTCAAAACCTAACATCACCTTGTACAACATAATAAACAGCACTACAGGGAAGTACTGCTCAGTAGCTTTCATTTGAATGGTCACACTTTAGGATTTCATCTACAGACTCTAATGTTAGAACCACCTTGCACAGCATAACAAACAGCACCACAGGAAAGTATTGCTCAGTAAATTTTCCAGTTCAGAATTTTTTTGCCAGTTCAGAATTTCATTCACAGACGTAAAATTTAGAACCACCTTGTACAGCATAATAAAAATTACCACAGGAAAGTATTGCTCGGTCACGCTTGGATTTCCTCCACAGGATCCATATTAACTGATCCGAGGTTCGATCAGTTCGTGTGAAGCTAGATCTGTGTTTATATTAACCACGATTCTGGTCATTGAAGAAGATTTTAAGTATAAAGCTTGTAGGCTGATGAATGCTTTGTGCTTTTCTCTGTGTAGAGTAACAAAGAGACGCGAAAGAACGAAGAAATCCGCGCTCATGTCAAGGAAAGGAAAAAACTTCGTCGGTCAGCCAGTAGTGTTCTGGGAAATGAAAAACGAAAACCAGTGTTTTGGAGAGGAAAAAGGGTTAGATGATACTAGCGAAGGAAGGTGTTCAGACTTTACTCGACGAGTGGAGAATGATACTGGGGTCACGGCTAACTCGTCGTTCTTTTATCAGAAACAAGTGACTAAAGCTACAATAGTTCTGTCATCGTGTTTTTACGTCGCTTTGTATTGCCTTTTTCCAGACAGGTATCAAACTGTTTTCTCGCAGATCATAGGGAAAATCTAACAAAACTGATACCGGTGGGGTTAGGGAGAAGTAATTCTTCTAGTAATTTCATGTTATATGAATTAGACCAAAGCACCGGCACTGATGAGTCACGTGACTTGTTCATTCCTTCGTACCGGACGCGATTGGCTGTCTCCCTACACCGTCGGTGTGTAATTTTAGTGGTCTTTTCTCAAGTCGTTTTGCGGTGGAAAATTTCACGTGGTGTACATGTATGCCCAAAACGTAAAAAGTGAATGGACGAAACGCTGTTGAAGGAGTCTTTTTATTTATTTTATCTCAAATAAAACATCAATCTACTATAGCCTTGTGACATTGTCTGTAATTGTTGGATACATGCACAAAGGTCCTTTTGACCGGATGAAACACTCTTTCTCGTGTTTGATATATAATTTAGTTTACATTACAATCTTGTTACCGACAGTTCAGTTGTTCCCTAATAAAAAAAAAAGAAAAATTTACAAGCGCTACCCGATACGTACACCCTTCTAAGGTGGACACTCGATGCTGTCGTATGGGTCTTGGTTTCAAAGAGGTTAACTGCGTTACATTTTACGACTAACATGCAATGTTTCACTTGAGACAGAGATTGGGAGATAAAGGTACTAACTCGTTTAAATTTCTGTGTTTGACATCTACATGGACAAGAAACTTATCCAACTAAAAATCAGCGATTTTTGAAGGACAATGTTTTGCGACAATACAGTTTAGCGAATTTGAAGAAAATCTCGGAAACTCAGTGTCATCCTCGGAGACCCAGAGGAAGTTAGTCAGGATGGGGCGAAGAGTCCACGGGCGAAATCAGGAACCCGAGTCTCCGAGAATGGGTAACTATCCTCGGAAAAGTAAACAAGCCTCTTCTCGATACTGTAAAAACTTTAAAACCCTGGAATACTATTTGCAACCTAGCCTCTCCCGACAAATTCTCCAATCTTAGTATTTTTAAGAATTTTCTACGTGCTACCTATTTTACCTTATTAGATACCACCTTTGACATGCCTGGCACCTGATTCCTCTCCCGTGACTGCCCGTGCCACCGTTCGTAATCTTGTGTTTTTTATTAGAGTTCTCATTGGTATTTTTTACTTGATTTTTCTAAGGTTAGGGTTGCTCCTCGCATGGGTATCATATCCCGTTCGTCCTTACCCTTTTGGTCTTTATTCTACTTCATATTTATTTATTAATACTTACTTGTTTCTTTGTAGTTTGTTGTTATTTATTAATTGACCAATAAAGCTGGAAAACTTAATAATAAGACTCATGAGTAATAATGAGTCGCAATGGTAATCATAATCAAAAAATACACGAAAATAAGAAAATTTCCTGTACAGATGAGGTAATAAAGATGAAAAAGTTTTTACCACCGAAAAAAGGTGAGTTTGCCTCGTGCCCAGACTGCTTCCTTATTACGCAAATCAGCCTGGCGTCTTTCGCCTTCCCATGGTGCCTTGCACTTTGCTCTCATTCAAAAGCGCAGGGTCTATATATATATATATATATATATATATATATATATATATATATATATATCGAAAATAAAGAAAAAAACTACACTTTCATCCCGACAAGCCTGTTTCGTGATCTCTCACTCTTCAGGGGATTTTAATGACAAGAATATACATAACCATCGTTTATATACTAAAAAATTTACATAATTACCGTTGCGGAAAATTTAAAATTTAAAATTTAAATGTTGCAATGCTTAGTTGTTACGTAATACGCTCTACTTTTATGTATCGAGCACTGTAATACATATATATATATATATATATATATATATATATATATATATATATATATATATATATATATACATATATATATATATTCTATAATTAGGGTAGGTGAGTAAAATACAGCTTACTTACCAGCTTATTTCGCTTTTTTTCTTCACTTAAGACACCCCCCAGCTCGGGTGGCTTAAGCCAGGTGACATTTTTCACATTCATCAACAGCTTCATGCTTCCCATTCGGAGAGCCATTCCTTGAAAGTCTCCATGATTGGGTGCATTGGAAGGTGGATTGTCAATGTTGAATAAGATTTCAGTTCGAGGAGAATCGTCTCCGCGGGATATCGTGTTCCACACATCAAAGCCGTCAACGGGGATAGGCTTTTGTGGATCATATGTGCCACCTGCAACGCGACAATTACACACAATAAAGATGATATCAGCAGCAAATTAAACCGATCTTATTTTAAGGCACAGTACAGCGCAAAAGAAAAAAAGACCAGACAGTATAGAACTAAGTAGTACCTTAAGTTCGAATGGGTGAACTGTAAATTCGTTTAAGCTACTTTCAGTGACCGTTGGTTGTGGTGAAAACTGAAATCGATACGGTGCTGTTGTTTTGGGACTATCGGTGTGATAGTTTCCCTTCAAATTCTTATATTATATTATTTATATACCATACGCTTGCTGCTATGACGCCTAACTGGGCATCACCAAGTTGCATCTGCCGCTGGCGGGGCCAGGAATTGCAGTCATGTTGATAGCCGCCGAAACTAAAATAGTACCTGGTCAACGGCTGATGATGGTGAATGGGTGATGCCTCGCAGTTGGCAGTCCAAGCCACTATATGATATCCTCTGTATACATGACTCCTTGGATAACTATAAATGGTTTGAACCCAGGAGTCATGTTATCAGTACGTAAATTATGATCAACCTGGTGAGTGTAGTCCTGAGAAGGACAGTTTGGGGTCACATGGACTGACGTTTCGACAACCTGAGCGGAAGTCATCTTCAGAGTCAAGTAAATTGTGGAACGTCGGTAGATGGTATAAATGTCTCTGGTTGTTGATCTGATTGGCCAGCGGAGTATTTATTTATTTTTTGTTTATTTAGTTTATTCAGTGCCACACACAATTAAGTTACAATGATTAATAATTTACAATTATTACAATGATTGCAATGGTTTAAAAATGATTACAAAGTTACAGTGAATGTTAAAGAGCGGCAGCCTATAAGAATCGAGAAGTGCATTTCAGCGACCACTTGGTCGAATTTCTGATATTTCGTCTAAAGATATCCTTGGATTAACTATTTTCGAAAATCATATTTTAAAGTTCCAAGGTATTTTATTTGTGGAGAAAATTGCAAGAGTTTGAAATGCGGCCTAGGTGCGGTCACGAGCGATGAAAACGGCGAAAATTTAGGTCAAAGGACGAAGTCCAGTTCACGGTGTAAAATAACCCAATGAACTTGAAACTTTACAAAAACCTAGACCAACCATCTCACAAGAAAATTAATACAATAAACATTCCAAACTCGCTGGTTGCTTTCTAAAGCATGCAGATTTGTGTACGCTACTCAAAATGACCTTGAAACTAATGCCTATTTTCATTAAAATAAAAGTGTTTCTGGTATGAAAAGACGAAAGAAAGACGAAGAAAAGAACTTTATTTGTTCCAAGTTTCAAGCTCTGTTTCAAACTCTTTCCCATTCAAGGAAGATAGAATATGCGTGCGACAGGTGCGATACCTGCGGCTCGCAATTCACGCCACGAATTATGAGATCAGAACCGATTCACAAACACTTGACATCTGGAGCCCGTGAATGTTTCCAAACATCACATATTGGTTCCTAAAACTAATCAGACTGAGTGAAGACAGCCTTTCAATGTTTTTCGATCCCAGATTTCTTTCCTACTCTCTAAAATAACTACGAAACATGTGCAACAAATTTGCATGCCATTTCGATGTCGCAGGAAAAAGTAGTGCAAATCAAACTTTACAGCTCCTTTATCTTCTTAAATGAAGCAGTCGATCAGTAAAATGGAGAAAAACGTGTGACTTTGTTCCTGCCGTGTTGTTTTGAGTGCTCGTTTTTAGCAGCGACCGCTCAAATCAATAAGCCAGTGTGACACTGAACAACTGTAACTCGATATTCACTTCCCTGATGTGGGTAACGCGCACGTGATCCTGGCCAGGCATTTCGGTATGCACTCCTGCGCGTACCCCAGGGCTCTTTTAGAAACTGTAAATAGTGAAAAGTACTGCTTGTGGCCCAAGCTACGAATACGTGATCCTGGGTCAACTGACTGTTGACCCATTATTTCTTTTTACCGTAGAAAACTTAACAAGACAGCGACATGACAGAGACCAAACCGAGAATTAACAGGATGCGGCAACCGTGGACACCTGTTTCCAAGCTGGTTGGCTGTCGTCAACACGGTGTAGCACAGCAAATTAAGGTAGAGCAACGAAATCGTAAAATCGCCGTAGTATCTTCGGAAATATTCGTAAAATCTTCGGAGTATCTACGGTGCCGACCAATCACTTTGAATAAAAAAATCACTTGAATGAAAACAAAACAAAAATTATTCGGCGTATCATCGGTGCTGGTTAATCACTTCGAATAAAAAAAATCACTAAATTTGAATGAAAAACAAAAACAGACTTTCGGATAATCTGCGGAGTGTTTTCGGAAATATTCGGAGTATAAAAGAAATTACTAAAATGAAAAAAAACAGACTCTGAAAAATTCCGCCGGAATTCCGGCGGAATTCCGGATTCCTGGTATTCCAGCTTACCCCTAGGAGAGACTGTTGTAGCCCCGGAATCGACTGTTGACACCGTCGCCCTGTAATAGACTGGTGACGCCGAGGAACAGACTGGTGACGCCCCGTAATAGACTGGTGTCGCCCTGGAATAGACTGGTGTCGCCCTGAAATGGACTGGTGACGCCCTGCAATAGACCGGTGTCACCCTGTAATAGACCGGTGTCGTGTCGCCCTGGAATATACTGGTGTCGCCCTGGAATAGACTGGTGTCGCCCTGGAATAGACTGGTCACGCCCTGGAATATACTGGTGTCGCCCTGGAATAGACTATGGACGTTCTAGAATGGCTGGTGTCGCCCTGGAATAGACTGGCGATGCCTGAAGTAGACTGGTTATCTTTCTCAACCACCAAAGATGAAGACTAGAAAGACGGTTTCAAACAATGTGCCTGGCTAGTCCCCCACACGCTGTACCGAGTATTGACTTCTAGTAGGACAAACGAGATATGCTCCCATGGTGTCCGGGCATGGGTAGAGAATCCAACGCCCACCAATCATCATCCTGATGTCGACCCGATACCGCCTACAATTACATCCTCCCTCAGTGGTAAGAACTCTAGAAATGCAATGCTTTACAAAGGCAAAGCAAAATCTTTATAGGCTAGCTTGTACAATTACCTCAGTATAATCCTCCGCGCCCGACTCACAAGTCGTACAGTCAATCAGCTTAGCCTGTTGAGTAGAGTGGTATATGAAACATGTCTCGAGAGATTTGATGCGATTTGGTGAGTCACAAAATAAGACCCCTGACGTAGTTAAAGGGGAGGTATCACGAAAATTTGCTGTCATTTCAAAACCCAAAAATGTTTAACTGTTAGCAGAAACAACAAAATAATTGTCAAGTTTGTTAAAAATTATCACCCCAGTACAATAAAACTGTCGATTAGTGCCTCTGGCCAGAGACAGGGTAGGCCAGTTTCGATTGAAACTTGAAAAATATTAGGCTAATGTTTTTCAAGTTCTCGCATTTTTGTTTCCAAAATGCGCTAGAACAGATCACAAGTTGTTTCTTTCAAGAATTGAGTTGATTTCGTTTCTCTAGTCATTCTAGAATTATTTGGCAGGTGATTGAAGGCCTTATTTCATCATTTTTAACAAAAGATATCAAACCCAACAACAACAGACGGGCAGATACGGAAGGGCCATCTGTGAGGAAATCAGAGAGCCCTAAAGCGTCAACTGAGGGAAGCCCCAGAGCACCCGCGGTTGGGCTACAAACCCAGCTGGTCCACATAAAGAAGAAGATATCCGTCCTGTGCCGTGTTGCTAATCAATGAAAGCGAAGGAAACGGAAGCGGAAGACCAGGAATGCTTTCTTCAAAAGGCCCTTACGCCTTTGCTAAATCGCTGTTTACTGAAAGCAACGGCAGTGTTGTGGATGTGTCCCAAGAGCAACTGGAGGATCACTTGAAAGCGATCCCCTCCGCAACATGCACCTGCCACACATGGCTGCTGTTTCGAGGTCAGCCTCCTTAGGTGTAATTTCTGATATGTCCAACCTCAAATTGACAGAAGCTCGCGAATTGGTGTGGAAGGCACGTACCCAAAGTGCTCCGGGTATGAATGGTTTATCATAAAAGCTGTACAAGAACAACCCGCTCGTGTTGGTGATCACACGGTCCTTCTGCAACGTGCCTTGAAAGGACTGATTGGTGCCTTGCGGATGATATCCATATTTCCAAAGAGAAGAATTCAACCAGCCGGTATCGGAAGCCCGATTTCTCTACTAAACGTTGAGGGTAAGATCTTTTTCGGCGTCATTGGCCGCGGCATGACCAACTTTCGTGTCGATAACGGGTACATCGATACTTCTGGACAGGCGACCAGTATCCTAGGGCTCTCTGGATGCCTGGACCACGCTGGATACCTATCCCACATGACTTCTTCCAAATTCCAGGAGCGTATTTCGATTCAGTCTTCATGTACTTCACTACTCAGCACTACAACATCAACCAACCAAGCGCTGGAGGTTGCCATCATGATGGACTGTGTTTCTCTACTCATTATTATGCTTCGAGAAGCGAAAGACATAGCTAAGAGGGAGATGTTGGATAGAGGTAAGTGCTACCACCGAAGGAAGCATTCATGGACGATGTTACGATTCTAATTAAATCCAGGTCAAGTACTGAGCGCCTCTTCCAGCGTCTAAACGAACTCTTCACTTGGTGTCGGATGGAAGCGAAGCCTAAAAGAAGTTGCAGTCTCTCAATCGTAGATGGTCAAGTTAAGAAAATCCGGTATCCATTTGTGTGACCAGATTCCAACCGTAAAGGAGCAGCCTATTAAGAGTCTCGTCCATTGGTAAAGCAGCCGCTTACATCATCATTGTGAAACCGAGATTAAGAAGCTACTAGGATAGGATTATGAGCCATTAATGAGTTCGTCCTCCCACGAAAGCTAAAGGCATGGATCTTCCAACATGGCCGCCTCTCTCTCTTCCATCGTTGATGAATTCGAGGCTGGCAAGGTGCGTTTCCACATCATGCTCTGGGACTCACCCACCAAGTGATCCGCGAGATACAACTTGAGAAGAAATCCAGCCGAAAATGGTCAGCAGAACGGGCGGTAACTGAAGCAGAAGCTAGCCTTAGAAAACGGACATCGTCGGTGCAGTGCAAAGTGAACGAACTGGCATGGACAACAAAGCACATCTCTGGTTTTCCTCGCATGAATCAAAAGCCGTCGTGAAATGGTCATCGAGAAGGTTGGCGCCATTGATGAAGAAAGGAGGTCAGCCACAGCTACTGGTTTTGCTAAACAGTGTGCTTGCTTGATCTAGGAAGAGGTAGAACAGAGAAAGCTCAGCTGGTCAACCCTTGTTTAGATGGAACCATTGCAAATCAGCCTCCCCCTCAGCTCGCCCTATGGCCTCCTTCGGATATTTTAAGTCCGACTCCTGCAGACGTGTGCACCTCGCTTTACCAACCGTGCCGTGGAGAAGAAACTTTATTTTCGCCAACGAACGCAAGAGAAACCGATGCGAGCCCGTTCGAGCTGACTGTCAAAATCGAGGCTGGTCCTGCAGCGTTAACCCCGTTGAAGTCTGTTGCCGTGGCTTCATCGATAGATCGACCATGTCCTCCCTGTAAAACGTCGGACTCTCCCAAAAAAACTAGGCGGTTAACCGTCAAGTCTCTCCAAGAGGAAGCGGAGACAGCATCCAATTGGATTTGGCAATCATCATGCAGTGCTCCACACAACTAAGCTTGCATTGACCAAGTATGCTATTTCACTGCACCAGACGGAGACCCTTGAGATCTGCTGCACTCGTTACATACAGCATAGAACTTTGAGGTATATTGCTTCCTTTATATACCATACTCTTGCTGCTATGACGCCTGACTAGGCATCACTGGGTGGCATCTATCGCCGGCGGCGCCAGAAACTGTAGCCCCATTGATAGCCGCCGAAACTACAATAGTTTTTGGTCAATGGCTGATGAGGGTGTTCTCTCGCATTTGGAAGTTAAGCTAATGTAAGATATTCCCTTTAATATTTCCTTATTCCCTAAGTATGTTTTCAACAAAGGCTGTTGCTTTTTCCGAGGCTATATAAGTAACATAAAACAGTCGCGTATTTAGAGGAGGGTTCCCTCTTGTGTTTTAGACCAAAATCGAGGTCCGTAGGGCAGAGGCGCGAAATATTTTGTTTCACCAAAAGAAGCACGTCGAGCGCTCGAGAGGTGGCCCCCACTTACCTGAAGGTCTGGATTTGCCACTGAAAAGTAATTGTTTAACGAGGTTATTTACCTGCCAAGTTAATAAGAGTGGGAAAGAAATCGGTGATGTGTAGCAGTCCTTTGCATTTTACTCCGGCATTTTCCAACATTTTTCCATGTACAAGGGCAGTTCCTCTTACGCCTCCCTCCCACAATGTATGCTTTCCTCCTTTCAAAGGCCAGTTATATCCTCCAAACATTGGCTGTCCGCCATTGTCAGTACTGAAGACGGTGAACGTGTTGTCCCAAAGCCTTAATGATGAAACAATTGAAAGTAAGTCTGAATTGGCTTTTGTCTGCACTTGGTCAGCACGGCATGAACTTGAGCAAATGGGGAACTTTTCAAGGCAACCGTGACAGGAGCGCACTTTAAGACATTGTTTAAGACATTGTTTCTCGTTTTTTATACTACTTCGAGAATATTCCAACTCGATCAACTTGCATAATGAGGCTAAGCCATCCATTAGTTGGATTCTTAAGGACGGCGTTCAAGTTTAAAAAGAGACAAAAATATTGACCGCCATGTGTTCACGTTTTCTGCAGAAACGTGATGAAGACGACAAAGAAATCCATCAAATATGTAGTGGAGATAAAAGGCGATTGTTTTCACTCCTTAAAGCAATCGTTTTATGACCTTCTCGTTTCTGCCACTGTCATCGTCTGGCCCGTAGTGCCACTCCGTCAATGAGTACATAGTATCGCTTCCCCTGAAATCTCAACAATGCCCTTCCCCCGGCCCCTCCCAGCGTTGAGACAGAATTAGTAAATGCAGAGACGGTTGGGGTAATAAAATCTGATAATAATAGAAATATAAAAATGCTTGTAACTTTTAAACTTTTTACTTGTAACTTTTAAGAAAATCTGAAGGGGTCGTACAAAGGTCTACATAATAAGGAGGTATAATAATAAAATGCCTGTAACCTTTCAATCATCTGCTTTAGTCGGGGATAACATGTACAATTTCCTCTTTTTCTCGGTTTTCTGTGAATTTTAAAAGTTTGTACAATTGCCGCCACTTTAAGTCACTGCCAAGAATTTAAGAGAATAGTCTTGTCGTGGTCTGTGACGTCAACTGGGGAAGCATTGTTTGTATCCTGTAAACAGGCTGTCAAAATGGGACATAAGGGAAGAGAAAAATCGGCGAGCGAGGAGATACCCTACTGGGGAGCCTGTTCACAGGCTACATAGTTTGAGGCTAAGAGGAAATTTAGTCCTAAAAAAGGACGAACTACATTGAGGTCTCTAAAACTCCAGATAGATGTGTTGTAGCTAACTGCAGCAACACAGCAGTTCCAGAGAAAGGTATTTTTGTTCATACGATTTCTTTCTGGGGTGTCCCATGAACCTAGTTTAACGGCCTTAGCTCCCACGAGGGTCCTGTAGCTCAGTTTTAAAGCATCCGAACTATTAACCGGAAAGTCTTAGGTTCGACTCCTGAAAGGGGCACTCGGATTTCCTTTTTCCGAGTATGCCTGCGTCATTCACTGAATAATACATCATTCTCAAGAAGAGCTCTTGTTACCGTCAGGGTGGGAATAGGTAACCGGTAATTATTTGGAGGTTCAAAGGCATGATTACAGACTAGTGAATGGACTTTCGACCGGGATAGAAACTTTAAATCGAGAATGCATCAAAGATAACTTAGTGCTAACTAAGTATGTGCAATGATGACGTTTGAAGAGCCTCTTAATTAACGTATCCACGAGGCTGAGAAAAAGACTAAACGCTACATCGGAAGACAGTGTGACCGTTGTACAATGATCCCATCAGCAGATGAGTTAACATGAGCCACACCAGGAGACATACCCTTTATCTTTGAACATTTTCGTGATGTTACCCACAGCTTCATCTAAGATATCTACCATACCCGCGTACTTCCTCCTCGTCCTTTGCTTAATGAAGTCGTATTTCTTTACATACTCTTTCGGTGCTTGAATTGGATGGTGAACATTTTGGAAGGCCATGTACAGGAAAAGTGGTCGTTCGGGGTTGTGAGCATCGATGATCTCTTTTGCTCTCTAACGAGACAAAAAAAAATGGTGGTGTTAATCAATGACAATAATAGTTGTGGCACGGGTGGTCTGCATCAACAGAGATCGATGGCTCCGTGAAGCCCCGGACGAAAGCCGCCCTCGCGTTATTCCCAGGGAACACAGGCTAGCGCATACAACCACATCGATCTTTGCTAAATGGCATAAGCCAAATGTCAATAAGTCAGGACATTTTCTGGCTGCTACGTCCAAAAAAAAGGCACCTCAGAGAAAGAAAGTAGGACGTCAGTTACAGTCGAAGCTCTCGTAAGCGACCACCTCAGAAATTGGAAAAAGTGGTGGTAACTAGAGCTGGTCGCTTACGAGAACGCAATCTTGCGAGCGGCCAAAACCTGAATCAATAGAAGCAGGTCACTTACTAGGGGCACCCAATGAAAGTTTTCTCTCAAATCCTTTGACACGCAATTTTAGTCTATCTGGAGTGCCTTAAAGCACTGTAGGTTCATTTCAGGCCTCGCTATAATATTTTTATCTGTTCGGTCGTTCTAGGGGAGCTTGAGTCTTTTCGAAATTACTAGGGCATCTTTGTCCATTTCCCGAAAACCTTAGGTCTTATTTCCTTTCCGAAAATCTTAGCTAACCTTTTTACGGCCCCCCAAACGACATTTTTATCAATCCGAAAACACCAGGCCTTAGATTTCTCATATCACGAAAGTTCGAGGTGGAAATTCCCTTTAGAAAATTGTAGGGGATTAAGGGTCTTCCGAACAGATAATTTAACGAAACGATCCGTTGGGTGCCCTTGACTTACCAGGGCTTTTAGCATAAAGCTTTCTATCCTTAGTCTCAGGGTAACACTCTTGATCAAGCCGTAAATCGTCTTGAATTTTAGATTCGAGATCTTAATCTACGAACATTTTTAGGCAGTGCTATATTACTGTAAATGTGATCACGAAATGTATACTTTTATTAAAGAGTTGCCGTAATACGTATCAGAATCTTTGATTGGTCGCTTAGAGAGCTTAAAAACAAAGGAAAAGATCAGTTGGTAATTCCCAATAGAGGTCGCCGTCGTTTATGGGAGCGGTCGCTTACGAGAGCTTTTGATTACAGTGACAATTCAAACGGGGTTTCACAATGGTGATCGTAACTAGAGCTCGTCGCTTACGAGAATGGTCGCAAGGAGAGCTTCGACATTACCACATTTAACAGAAGTGAAGTTTTCATAGAAATTCTCTGACCTTAACATATTCGAAGGTGGCATATTTTCCGTCCAAGTCTGTCACTGGTTCGGTGCAATTACGGAAATCCACAATTCCTTCGCGTTTATGATCAAAATGACCCCCAGCACCGTTCCAGTATCCATAGGCAGTGTCAAAACCTCTCTCGGTTGGAACATAAGGCCACTTGTAGAAACCAAGATGCCACTTTCCTACCAGATGAGTGGCATAGCCTGGTAGAGACAAAGGCAAAGTTACGACAACAAAGCAACTTGAAGATTTTCGGGTTAGTTGACCCAAATGGAGAATTCAAACATAAGGAACTACAGTACAATCAAGGCTAAACAGTTCTGAAGGCAGTCTACTGGAGGTTTCTTTCTTGGACAACGGGCGCCTGTAGACAGGCTAGGCTAGCCGCGGTAGAACTACAATAGACCCTTATCACTCAGGCGGCCATGCTGAGTCTCGGGGGAATAAAAAGCGTTGTTTTCTCACGGCAAGCCTCGGCCAGATGTGAATTCAGTGCGAGGCTTGCCTCCTGAGACTCAACATGGCCGCCGTGTGATAAAAGTCTAGTCATTTTAGAAATAAAACAAAGCCGCATAAAAATAAAACATTATAACAATCAATTGAAACGAACAGAAAAGGGTCCGCCACATGCAGCTGAGTTTATAAAATTCGTGGTCTTGAATACACTCCTATAATCTTTGATTATTGCTCGTCTTAACATATTTTTACTGTCTGCAAGACTTCCAAGCTAAGACTATAGGTTGATTACATTACCGCCCTGTTGGTTCTAAAACAAAAAGAAAATTTGATCACATAGTTTGCATAAAAATGGAAGTCTTATTGAAGAAATCTTATTGTTCCTAAACACCAACAAGGCTCCCATGACGTAACGTGCACTCAACTTATTTGCTTTTGAGAAAATGAGAAAACTCGAGTGTAAGTCAGCTGACGTAATGATCAACGTTTAATAAAGGTATTTTGATTATGGTTGACGGATCGACGCCTAAAACAGCTTACGCGACAAGAGCAAAAGGTTCATGGTACTGATGATTTGTTGTAGGTTTATCTTGGTTATTTACTTTGAATTTCACGCCAGCCGTTAAGTGCAAACATTGAGTAGGCAAAATCTAGTTGTCGACGATTGTTGAAAGAACTGTATCTTTCCTTTTAATTGCTTACCGACTTCCCTCAACTGTCCTGGAAGAGTCTGGAAATCTAACGACAATCCAAATGGACTGGAGGGATGAATAGTCTCATGTTGAAGTCCTTGTGGAAACAAATGTAAAAGAAATAATATATTAAACCGCTATTCACTGCAAGGAGAGATTGAGAGAACTCAACCAGCGACAACGCTGCAAAATAAAAGGCTTAATGAGCAAAAACAATCGCTCTGCACGTGCACTTTGCGGTCCTCTGCTAAACAACAACGTCAAATGACCAAATCTTCTTATCAAGGTTTTGTAGAGAAGGTCAACACGTGACGGTAAATTTTTCGTTACCTTTCTTAAAAGTTTCCAACGGAAGAAGGCATAAGCTTTCGCACACAAAATTGTCCAAATAGCATTTCCATGCAATTCCAAACACTTTACCACCCCAACATTTTCGATTTTGCACTTCGAGAAAGGTGTAAATAATTGGCAGTCTCTGTAGTTCCGTAAAGCGTGACATCGTTTACACGTGATTCGGATTACATATTCAATTTTTGCTGGAGGTCTGGCACTAGTCACACAAGACAGCGTAACATCAGGGATGGAGACCGTAAGCTCGGGGTCCACGAAACCCCATGTGTTGTACCAAAAAATATATTTTTAGAAAAATTGCGCCACCATTCACGCCATAAACCCGCGCGGATACACGCAAATTTGCGTGAGGCTACTACCTTATCTCGTACCCTGACCTCAGTCGGTTCGGGGATGTCGAAATGCTGACCGTGGGAGATCTGGGTACGAGATTACTACTACCTTACTCCCAAGCCCAATTTAACTAGCAGAGCTCTAATATCCGTTTTGTAAATTCTACCTTCCCCAATTTTTTTTTTTTTTTTTTGTATCTGCACAGAGGTAGTGACCAACACGAAAGCCTTGCTCCTTTGGTCACTACGCACTTCTTCTCTAGAAGGTAAAACCAATTAAATATAATGCTATGCACGTTTGTTTTCTTACCATAAAAATATATTGTATTTGGAATAAGTGTGAATAAAAATTGAATTGAATTGAATTGAAATTACCCTGTACACGTTAAGTTCCTGCGTCTAAACTTACTAGACTACAGCTGTGAACTATAGCATTGGAGACAACTCCAGGAAATTCTCCTGGCTAAGTAGAAACATTAAACCTTACAGTACAGATATAAAAATATTCTCCGCAATGCTGATATATATAAACTTAAATTTCATTTGAGAAGTCAGTTTCAACCATTTATTTCAATTTTTGTTCATATTTATGATTACGAATTATTTTGTCTTACATGTAAACCTTTCTACTACCCGAGCGAATGGTCAGTTGTCTGAATAAATAAATGAACATCTGTTTATTGTGAAATTATTTACATAATCTCAACCTTGCTGTCATAAATAAAGGTTTTCTTATTCAAAAGTGGAAACTTAGATCACGCGCCGTAAGCACGCTGGCGTAGACCAGACTCCCGCCATTTCCGGATTATTTAAAACGAGGCAACTACCTTATAAGGGATTTACAACGAAAAATCGAACAAAATGGCAGCAGAAAACGGTTAAAAATGGATTCAGAAAGATTAAGTTGGGTAATTTTATTGCATGAAATAAGGCATTTTGTTTTGGTTTGTTTTGTTTTGTTTTTTGAGCCTGATATTGTAGCCTGTGGGTACGAATGGTTGGCATGGCATCAGTAAAACCAAACTGCATGGCATGTGCTATCCTGCAAAGATCTCGGATAAGAGAGAAAGATCATACAAAGCTAAAGCTTTTAGTTACAAAGAGAAATAATTCAGGCAGAACAAACAACAACAACCTTCTCCCCTCCCAAACCCTAAAAAAATAATGAAAAGAATAGCCGTTAAACATTTTTGGTGTATGACTCAGTTCTCCGTTATGTTACGTGAGGCATACAAATAAGACCTTACTTTAATCTTCTTTCTTTCTGTACTCTTTCTATCATCCCGAGAAAAACTTTTTCAGTTCATCACACGATTTTGACAAATTCATTCCCCCGATCATCTGCGAATCATCCTATTCGCAACCTATGACACTCTCAAAAAGTCGCCAAAAATCAGCAAAGCCAGTTTTTAAAGAAGTTTCCATGTTTTTTTTTTTCGAAGAGATAGAGATTTTTTATTTTCACCTGAAGTCGGCGTGGTATAGTCAGTTAAAATCGCACGAGACTGTTGCTTAGCTGACTTGATGAGTTTCTGGTCATTAAACAGAAGAAAGATTCTCGCAGTTAGTACGCAACTTAAGCAATTGCGAAAAGTAAGCCTGACAAAAAAAATCAAGCTTGAACGGGAATCGAACCCATGACCTCTTCGATGCCGGTGCAGTGCTCTACCAACTGAGCTATCAAGCCAGCTGGGAGCTGGTCATATTGTGAGTTCGTAATATACCTGAGAAGGATGAATAAATGAATGTAAATATGTGAAGCATATATTTTGAACTGGGGATGAAAGATCAAATAGAATTAATATCCTCGCAGTTTGTACGCAACTTAAGCAGTTGCGAAGAAGCTGCGATCTTCTATTTGATCTTTCATCCGCCATGGCACCCAGACAAACGCCATCGCGCCGCCTTCAAGCACTTGTAGGTGAACACGCGCAAAGACAAAGGCTTACTATGCATCCATCGACAAGTTGCTGTCCAAGCTTGAGCTCAGGTCTAGCGGAAATGAGCAAGAAGTACTCTGCGCTTTGGGGAATATCCGGTTGTCATTGTCAAACACCTGATAACGAAAGCTTCTCCCTCTCTGCTAAAATTTTACAAAATCGACGGCGAGATTGTGGAAGCCGAACATAAAGTGTGTAAGCGAGTTTTCGTCGTGTGCGTGGATTAGGCTGCATGACTGTTTCAGAAATGCTGCCGGGTACAATGCACGAGAATGATCTATTTGATATGTTTCCAGTGTTTTCTAAAGTGGCACATATCCTTGCAGTGATGCCTACTACATCGTATTCTGCAGAACGATCATTCAGTGCGTTGCGCAGATTGAAAACTTACCTCCGCAGCACCATGGGGCAACAACGTGTAACTAGCATCGCACTTATTAACATTGAAAGGGCATATACCAACTCTGTAGTCAACAATGACATGAATCTTATCTTTGATATCTTCGGCCGTCGCAATGACAGAGACAGCTATTTCTTTTAATGTGTTTTATGAGCTCATATGATAGATTCATATGTAAGAATATTTCAATTCATATGTTGGCCTATGTTAGTGCATCGTATGACCCTCGTTTCTTTTCGACTGTTTCGTAAACATTTGGGCAACTTGCAAAACTTTTGGTTTCACCGCCTCCCCTGGCAAAAAATTGCTCGTCAGTACGCCTATGCCAAAAATGCTGTGAATTGTGAACGTCAGTTAGGTAGCGTTCGCAAAGTTTCCAACGTAGCATTGTTAAAACTCATCAGAAACAATTGCCTGCACGGTGTAATAGAACTATGTAGATACATAAGTATCATGCTGTGGTACATTTCATGTCATGCTCGTTATTATGAAAACAAATGATGCCTTTTATTTTACCTGTGTGAATCGGATATCTGCCGGTCATAAGTGCTCCCCTTGCCGGTGTACAAACGGGTTGAACATAATAATTGTTCAGGATGACTCCTTCTTTAGCCAGCGAGTCTATGTTTGGAGTGCGGATCTTAGATCCGTGAAATCCAACGTCGATCCAACCAAGATCGTCAGCTAACATGAAGAGGATGTGTGGCTGTGAGGGTTTTGATCCAGCTTCCGTCTCCTGAGACATCAAAAAGTTCAAGGCGAGAAGAGACAGCAAAGAAACCACTAAACCTCGCCCAGAAGCCATTGTTGCGGGAGTGAATTTAAAGCAAAGGCGTAAAATCTTACCCACAATTTATTTGATACGCAACAACATTTAGTCTGAAATGTCAGCCGTCTCCTCACCCTAACCCGCGCCCCCTGTGGGTTAGAGGGAGGAGACATTCTTCCCAAAATCACAGCATGGATCCATGACGACCCGTTGGGCTGCCTTATTAGCAAAAATTTCCAACTAAAAGCATATGCATGTCATAATATTTATTTTCCGTGCAAATACCAAAAACTTAAAAGACCGTTTACTAAACTTATTTGCAACTGATGCATAGTTGAATTACAGAGTTAAAATAAAATAACAATACTATATAAAGATACTTAAAATAAATTAGTATATTATAAATACAAATTATAAATGTATAAAATTAAACAAGTGTGAAAATCCAACTAAAATTTGAAAGTCACGATTTCTTTTAAGCGTCATGCTCCTGACACGTCAGACGATCACAAAATACAACCTTTTTTTACAAACAATGTCTGGCCTAAGATTGTAACTGTGGGGAATAGACTATTTCCTACAATACGTTTTGAGTGATATGGGAGCGAATTAGTCAGAAATTAATATTCTGACGGCATGATGTAGAGGGTCACGTGTTGTCATGGGATACTTTGAAACTATTTAGGCTTTTGGCGGGAGATTACTAGTCATTCACCGTCAGCGGGTCGTTTTGTTTGCTATTAATCCCCAAAGTCACTATCCTGTAAGGAAGGTGCCTTCTTTTGTTACTGCGCATACGCTCTGCGCACCTAGGGATTGTTCTTTTGTTTTAGGTAGGTTTTACTAGTGTAATTTTGTCAGCATCTATTTTGTACCGTTTCCTCCCGGGGAGGGGGTGCACTCGCTTATTTAGCCTAACCGGTACCGCCCAACAGGGTAGGATTTTCGGGGTCTTGAGTTTTAAACAAGGTATACAATTTCACTATTTAGTGTCTTGAAGTCCTTGAACAAGGTGTCTTTCTGGGCCGGAAGCTTTGAACAAAGGGTGAAGGTTGGCGCCGATGCGCGGTCTCCTGCTCCGTAGCATGGAAGCATTTCCGTTGTCTTGGGCGTTTTCGCTTTTTGACCACGCGTATAGGTTTTTCAATTAACGTTGTCGGATCAAAGTATAAAGCTGTAAGACAAGACCGCAAGATTCTGTGGATTTTTTTTATGAATAAGTTCATCAAAATCAGCTATGCCTCGTCCGTCCAGTAAAGATATACGACGGCGAGCCATTTGAATGAAAGAAATGTTAGGATATAAAATGAATAAGGCGGCAGCCTCTTTGAAAATGTCTTTAAGCTTTAAGCTTTGATTCGACAACGTTAATTGAAATAGCTGTTTTGGGACGATAGCGAAAGAAACAGAGGAAGTGACGGGGGTGGTTTGTTCCTCTCTCCGCCTGTTATCTTGCTCTCGTCCCAATACCTGCGCGGTTAAAAAGCGAAAAACGCACAAAACTCCAGCGGAAACGCTGGGTACGCAGGCTAACTATATCAAACGCCTAACACCTTCTCTCAAACTTGAACTTGAAATCGTGAACTTCGCCTTTTCTCATGAGCATACTTTCTAACTGGTGTTAACACACTATCTAAGACCTACCTAGCTTGTAAGCATATTTTTAGTCTGATGATGGTATTGTTTATAGCGAAATATAACTTTTTCCAACTAAGTTTTTCTCCTTTGAACATGCTCGGATTATATTTTCATTCTCTATGTACTAAAAAAGCACCCTAAGTCAATTTTAGTCCGGCCTGGTGTAGAATTAAATATCTCCAGCCCATAAGATTCCATAACAAAGGCCGTATGTACGTATCGCGTTCTTCTCTTCCCTTTAGAAGTATTACCTGAGATGCAATAGACATTTGGCCAGTGCTGCTCCAAGACGATCGAGAAAAAGCATGTGCAGATATATGAAAAATTATCATGTTAAGAACACGGAAAATGGCATTTTAGAGCCCATAAATATCAAAATCTCCTGACATTTTGTCGTTTCTTTCAAGGGACAACTCAGGCTTCTTTTGGGTCTTTACTTTGAAAACTTTGCAGTAACGTATTTTTTTTCCAGTTTCCTCAGTTTTAGAGAGGTTTTCGAATGTCGTAAAACCAAAGCCAATGAAAATTATTTGAAAATCACAACAGAGATAAAAAGCGCAGTGGGTCAATCTGAACTCAACGCAAATTCATGTAACCGGCGCCAAGCGCGGGAAAACGCGTGCGAGCCTTGTTAACCAATCACAGAACGTAGTAAAGCGAAACCAAAGCAAACGCGTAATTACTCTCGACACTCAAATGAAAACCTCTTTAAGCGTGGAGTGATTTATGGTTATTTTATTTGTCATGCACACAGATGCAAATACGTCACATATTCACACAAGTGTTTCAAGTAATTGTCAGCAGTATTGTATTCAAAAAGGACAACATTTACAATTTCTTCATTCCCAATCACACCCGGATTCCTTATTATCCCCAAAGTCACTATCCCTTAAGGACGGTGCCCCCAATTTTGGTTTTTTTGATTCCAACAGCTCTTGCTAAGATCTGTTTTTTACTCATAGTCATAAACCGTGGAAAAAATACCTCTGTATAGGAGGCACCGTCCTTAATAGCCTGCAGCAATTTCACTACTTTCTTGGTACAAGTAGTTAATGGTTCTGTTAACTGTTAAAAAATATGTTTGCTTTTCGCCTGTTCCTTGCTGTTGCTGCTGCTGTTGTTGCTGATAATTGTGTTTGGATGGTGTAAAAAAACGGGCAATTGAAACAAAATAATCTGAAAAAATGACACTAGATGCACATGAAAAAAAGTTTCATTTGTTGTTTGTTTGCCGTTTGTGCGTTTTTCTCCTTCTTTTTGATTATTTCTAGTCTCGCCAAGGACCCCATATTCCGTTTTTCTGTGCAGTCTTCAATGCATCAGGATCAGGTTTCTGGAAGAGTGGTTTCACAGAGGACTTCACATAATCCTGTACTTTCATCTGCATCTTTTTCACAACATCGGGCAACGTTTTACTCAGATCTGCGCGTTCTTGTGGGTCAGCGGATATGTTATAAAGTGCGACGACAACTTTGTCAACTTTATCCTAAAACGAAACAGGAAAAATAAGAATTTATAATATGTATAATATGTAGTGAGTAGTGGACATATTGTTTTGTAAGTGGCTTTTTTTGTATGCGTGTTGCAATTAAAAACAACAGCAAAAAAAAAAAATGAATAAAAAAATAAGAAGAAGAAGAAGAAGAATTTAAAACAAAAACTACAACAGGGCAAATATTAACCGGTCTTAACCGCACTGTGCCTAAATTTCACAATCCGGTTATACGTAGTAAAAGAAATGTTTCTCCTTTTTTAATCCGTAAACCCGGCTTTCTTAACTTTTTAATGTTTTTAATTCAATATCTGTCCGCCAGTTGAGATTTATGCGATTTGTTTTTATACATTCATACAAACAGGTGTATGTTATACACACTTACTTGGCAATTTACGTATCTGGTGAGAAAATTCAAACATGCTCGACTCTCAAGTAAACCATTTTGGGTGAAAGGTTTAAGTCCATCGAAAGTTTAGCACTCTCAACGTTCAGGTTCTTTGTCAATATAGCTAGAATCAACCGATGCAGTAAAACTTTCCAAGTTCAAAAGAAAACATTTGAAATGCAGTCGACTTTCCGATACATTCAAGAGTGGGTTTTATAGAGATCTTAAAACAGAGTTTGGAGATCGCCATCCATGGTAATCGTTCGCGTCAGATCGAGAGAAAGAGATTTCTTTCCTCCAGAGACCTCAATCGCGTACCCAGAGTCCTCGGGATTTTTGGTCAGCGGGTGGGCGCCAGGAGAGACTCTGGGGACTAAAAAATTTAAAGTTTTTGATTGGCTGCTCCGTAACGGCTTGCATTATTTTACCGCAGAAATCCTGCGCTGATAACATTCCCAGAGTCTCTCCTGGCGAGTAACCGATGCCCAAAGAGCTTGAGGTCTACGGGTACGAGTTTGTCCGGACCAAACTTGCCTATTCATTACAGTCAATCTGCGTCACGCGTGATCAGTATTTTTGAAATTTAAACGGAGTTTTGAAATTTACTTGTCATGCCGGCGAGATTTCAGAGTTCCCGTAGAAATTACCCTAGTTTATTGACGGTATAAAGCTATGAATTTTTCTTTACATTACAGCATTAAGTATTTCAAAAATAACAATCGTTTCCCAAGTATTTTGAATTTTTTTTTTGTTCAGTTAATGCGTCTTTTTCTCGAAGATTCCATTCAAATGCCGGACATTACAAAAAGGAATTCGAATGTTCATTTCATTTTCGAAAAAAAATGGCCACGCGTGACGTAGACTTACTGTAAAGGTTTCAAAGATAGACCCATTTGGCTAACGCAATGTTGTACCCAATTCAGATCCCCCTGGGTTAAAATTCTTCGTTTATTGCATTTGCATTATAATGTAGCATTCACATTTAAATGATATGGAAATACTTAGAACAAAACATTTTATGCCCAAAGGATTTGAATTGGGTACAACATTGCGTTAGCCGAATGGGTCTATTGGGAATACGTTGTACTGTGTACGGAAAGTAAAAGGGAAAAAATCAGTTCGGAGCCTTGTGGTATTTCGCTTTTTTCGCGCATAACAGTATCTTGATGGTTTACATCTTCTTTCTGTAAACATTTAGCCAGGCACATGTAGACATGTCTTACCACATCCGGGAGTTTCATCGCCGTGTCCAGTGGTAAGTCCTCTGGTTTCCCGCCCATCTCTGGTGGTTTAAACCACGTGACGTTGGGCACATTCATCAAGAGCTTCATTTCACCCACCCTGAGTGCGATCCCAGTAAAACCACCAAGAATACCGGGCCCTGGAGGCACCTCGCCAGGCTGGTCAATGTTTATTAGTATCTCGGTGCGTGGAGAAGGTTTCCCAAGCGAAATCGTGTCCCACACATTATAGCCGTCTAACGGAATAGGACTGTGGTCTACACTTGTCACCCCTATAGAAAGAAATTGCTTTATCGATGGATTTTTAAAATTCACAAAAAAATATCTCTCGTATTCCATCATATCTGCACAAGAAGGAAAATCTGATCTCTGATCCTTTCTAAACTTTTGAGTTGTTATCCGCAGCGAAAACTGAAGAAAATACTTTCCCTTCAATCTGAAAATAGAACAGGTGCAAATAAATGTTCACTCTCTCTTACACCGGAATACGAAATTTTAATGTCGAAGGAAACGCAACCCAAATTTTGAGGACTTTCAAAAATTCCTAATAGGCCCAACCTCGTTCCCAGGGCTTTTCCCTTCTCGTGGGGTGGGAACGAGGTTGTAATAGGCCATTTCCGAGTTGCTTTGAACCTCACTTATGGAAACGAGGCTTCGTGGGTAGTTTTTATTATGAAAATGAGTTTTCATTTGTATGCCAGCAAAACTAATTTTCACCTAGCCTCGCTTTCGCAATGAGGTTCAAAGCAACTCGGAAATGGCCTATTACCTGACCCCCTCAGAGTTCAAGAACAGCTCAAGAAGCTGAGGTTAAATATAGTTAGCAAAGGAATAAGTTGAAAGCATGATCATTTCTTGTATTGCAGCTGTAATTTTAAATGCTAACTAGTCATCCATGCCGGCCTTTTTTGGATGCTTTGGAGACTACATGATTGAGCAAATGCGACTAAAGCACAGGAGACAGGGGCTTCTTACCTGCGACTCCTAGAATGGTTGGATACCAGTCTGTAACATGCAGTAGTTCCTTGCACGTAACTCCCTTTCTCGCCAACTGATTACCGTGCACAAATCCAATTCCTCTTACCCCTCCCTCCCAAAGTGTCATTTTTTCTCCTCTTAGCGGCCAGTTGTACCCACCATAATGAGGCAGGCCTCCATTGTCGGTACTAAAGATCAGAAGTGTGTTGTCCCATAATCTGCAAAGATGATGATTGTTCCCTTTCAATTTCCTCATCTTTCGTTTCTAATTGAGTTATCTTTCTAAAACAAGATCACCTCAATACAACCTCCCTCCCTTGCTAACGTTTCTGTTGTCCATTCAGTTTAGATTTTCACCCCCCCCCCCCCCCCCCACCCAGTGGCCCTTCCCTCTTGTGAGGGTACTCGACTGAGTTTTGATGAGAGCGTGTCGCCTGTTTTTTGAAAAAACGTATACCCTATATTCTGCCTATATCAGACCAAAATATCGTGATTTTCCACACCCAGTTTCAGACCATAAATCCTTCCTTTCCATTCCAAGGCAAACCTTTTTAGAAAAAAAGACCTTGGTCCAATTGTTCAAATCCCGATTTTTCTAATCCTAGGTGAACGTGAACTTTGATTCAAGTTTAATTGTCAATCGATAAA
This sequence comes from Pavona decussata, assembly GCF_977016875.1. Lineage (NCBI taxonomy): Eukaryota > Metazoa > Cnidaria > Anthozoa > Scleractinia > Agariciidae > Pavona > Pavona decussata. The sequence goes on along the minus strand of NW_028145442.1, from coordinate 2,329,750 downwards.
GATCCTTCCAAAAGATTTTTGTTGCTCAATTTTGACTAACAATTTTCCTTACCAGCAACTTAAAATAAGCCAGTAAAAACATTTTTAAGCGAGATGAAAACCTCGTTCGATTTTTAATCGAGGGTTAGCGTTCATCGACTTTCGAACAACTAGGCCTACAACCCTCGGCATCTGTATAATCTATGCAAGCTTTTATTCCAAACCGGGTCGGAAATAATATTCTTGGGACGGCACCTGCCTACATAGCTTATTTAACAGTGAAAAAGTGAAAGTGTTTTTAGGCCGATGTGTCTAAAATAATAGTGTTGTCAAATTTAATACTTTGTTATCGTATCCCTGTGCAAAATCACGTGACATATAAAACATTTGGTTCGGACACCATCAATGAGCAGCGTTTTGAGCACGCTATAAAATAGATAGACAGACAGCCTTAATTAAGTTAAAGCTCTGCAGTTTGTGGGGTCGTAGGTTGAAATTGCAGACTAAATAAAATTAAAATTGCGTCATAACCTTGTCATTTGTTGTTTCTTTTGGGTCTTCAACACAGAATTGAAAGTTTGGCCAATTTTTTATAGTTCACATTGTTATGCTGTTTTCATATTCGCTGTGTTTAGTTTTCACCGTCGAGTGCGAGTTGAAGAACTGTGGTTCTATTTGCCCCAAACAAAGAGTGTCCAACCTGCTTTCAGACATTCCCATTTGCTTTCTACAAAGAAAAGTAGACGAGGGACGTCTGCAAACGGGCTCAGGCAGCTGAAATGCGGCAGATTATACTAACCCTGCTTTCTTATAAGCATCTGTGATGTTTCCTACAGCCTCGTCCAAAATGTCCGCCATGGCTGCGTGCACTCTCCTCATCTTGTTCGTTATAAACTCATACTTGTCAATGTACCCCTCTGGAGCCTGGATCGGGGCGTGAACATTTTGAAAAGCCATGTACATGAACAATGGTTGAGAAGGGTCGTGCGCTTGTACTATTTTTTCCACTCTCTGAAAGAAAAATGAACGAAAGGAAAACAGACGATTGTGACGCGTAACAAAGGAACATACGGCCTGAACCAGCCTGAACTGACTTTTCTGTCCTCGTATATAGACCAGTACAAGTTCCTCTGTTAAACTTAAAGTGGATATGACAAGAAAATGTTTTCTTGACTTTCACGAGTCCACCATCGCAAGTGGGTAGCTCGTCTCGATACAGTTCAACCGCTCTCCTTAAATTTTCGATTTTTTTCACCTGTTTCTTCGTAGTCGACGCAACTTTCAGAAGAGTGGGGCGAAATCATCTGAATCTGCAAAAGAAGGCGTTCTAGACATTTCCACCGCTTTTAAAGCTTCAGTTCGTTTTTTATAGATATTTAACTATACAGGAAACTGAAGAAAAAATTCGTGTCATTTGCACTTTAAAACTTGCTGACCTTAAACCTTATACGTATGGTGCTAACTGGAGCAAACAATGTGCAATGAATGTTAACTCCTAGACGTTCGTCTTTAAGACGTCATCGACGTAAAGATCCAAATCCAGGAATTAAATAGGCTCGATTACCAGCCGCTGTTCGGGAAAATGAGTCCGCGCTCGGGGAGAAAAGCCGGACTATTAAATAGCAAACAGCCTACACGATAACAATGAACTAAGCTTCGCTCAACCCAGATACCGGGGTTAAGGGAAAAGATGTTACGTTTACTCACATTAACGTAAGCGTAAGTGGCATACGCGCCGTTCAAACTCTTCACTGGCTCCAAATTGTCCCGAAAGTCCACAACCTTGTCACGTGTGTGATCAAAATGATCCTCAGCACCGTCCCAGAATCCATAGGCGGTGTCAAAACCTCTCTTGGTTGGAACATAAGGCCACTTATAGAAACCAAGATGCCACTTTCCTACCAGATGAGTGGCATAACCTGATAAAGGGAAATAAAGAGAGTCGTATTATTCTAAAAAAAAATAGGAAATTCTATTTTGCTGCATTTTTTGTTGTCACGTCAGTGCTTATCATAATGTCGTCCCCAGATCTCTTGTTTGTGTACCGCTATCGGCTGACAGAGGGAGATTTGGGGACCAGATTACACTCACCAGCTCCTTTCAGTTTCTGGGGTAAAAGGTCAAAGTCCAGTGGAAGGCCATACGGGTCCTCTGGGTGGATAACGTCGTGTTGAAGACCTAGTATAAGGTAAAACAAACCTTAGCAATAATTTAAACTACTAAAATTATCGATTCAAAAGAGAGAGAAGACAGCTGATAAGTGAAAGTCTTGCTGTATATTAGTGTGGTATTGTATCGATAAGTGTAAATAAGGCGCTAGAGCTTGGACGGCTAAGTTGATTTATCACAGCCGCGCAAGTAATTCCATACAAGTAAGGTACCATATAGTCACCCACATAACCCTAACCCTAACCCTAATCCTAAACTAACCCTAACCCTCCATATAGTCACCCTCACCTTACCATGAATTAAATGCCCACAGCCGACCTATCCCTGAGCGAGCGAAAAGAGACACAGCTCATAGTCTTCCGATACAAAATCCACCCTCTAATAAACACTGCATCAACAACTTCAACAATTTCATAAGCGTCGCGGGACTTTTTCGCGTAAATATGTATATCTTATGAGATGTTTCGGGTGTAATATCGCTGTACATTTTTACGAGTTGTACCTGTAGTGATTACACCACTTGATAGACACGTGATACAATAATGTTCTTGTAACATGATTACCTAAGATTAAGATTACAGTAAATCACATCTGAGAGTGAACGCGTGTCTTCCTTCTTGTCTATCCGAATGTTACACCGTATTTTGGTGAGACCACAGGGCGAGTCAAAGTACATACAATGAGTACTGAAAAATATGCAGCGATACTACACACCAAACATCTGATAGGAGATTTACTATCCAACTTAAGCTCTTCTGATAATAAGCAAAGAAAACTATTAAAAAAAAACCCCCTGAAACAAGTCGAGCGCGCACGCGTTAGAATACAGGTTTTGTACTGGAATGTCTTTTGCGTTAAATACCCCACTCCCCGGGCACGGACAATGATCAAATGCCAGGGGTATGCCCGGTGGGGAGGATGTCGAATCCTCAAATTGATCAGCGCATTATATGAAACTTATTGAAGTTAATATTTCACTCTGGTTCCTACTCTGAGGGAAATAACCACAAGCACACGGCGATATACGTACACGCAGTGCTGTTGCTCTTTTATTCGTATGCTTTTACTTATATTATCTCCGTCGATTCAGACTTGTGCGGAAATAAGCTCACGCGGTGGCCCTGACATACTCAGAAGCACTGAATGGCATTAAGAAACAGTTTCTTCTGCGCTCTTACTTACCTCGCACAGGTTAATATACAATTTTTTATGCTTAAACTTATGGTTAATCTTATGCTTAAAATTATCGCACAAGTGGAATCAAGCTTATTTTTTCTAAACAGTGACACAATTTCCAACTAAAGGAAAAGACAGATAACACCTTTCAAAATTAACGGTTGCTAAAGGCAAAATGTCCTCTTCTGAAAAAATGCTACTTGCTATTCCATGAGATAATCTTTTAATCCATTTAATGACGACCATTACGGAAAATATATTTAGTTTGATCATTTTGAAAAGATTCATGGAATAGAAAAGCAAGTTTTCGGCAAATATGACAGATGACGGACAGATCGACTTTGAAAAACGGGAGTATAGTGAAGAAGACAGGTTGTTCCAAAAAGGGTTGGGTTGCTAACGTGCTGGTCGGCAATAGAGGGTTTTCAAGGTGGTCATGTTCGAGGTACAGAACAGCAAAAAAATATTTGCATAAAACTAAAATTTTATTTCCCAAAGATAAATCCTTTTCATTATTCTCTATAGCCTCCGTAAATGACGTCCAACTTTCCATTTGCCGCAGGGAACCAAAAAAAAACACTCGTACCATACCAGAATGCTATACATACTTTATTCCATGTTAAAATGGCAAATTCTTGATCTTTACAAAAAATACATGCCGTTTGGAATTGTTCATGCGAACCGGTTGTTGTCCGTAAAGCGCAGTGTTTGCCATGATTCAAGTCCTGGGAGGGAGGGGTGTTACAGGGGACTCATGTATATGGTAGGGAGGGGAGGGGGGGAGAGTGCGAATGAAGCCACGTTGCTAGAACTACAAAAAGTCCCAAAAAATTTAGTAGACCTGCATCTTTTCGAAGCTCTACTTTCACTAGACCCGGATAACCTGCAGCTCCGCTGTATTGTTTATTGTTCGTTCTTTTGTCCTCTCGAGCAATAATGTGAGACGTTGCACACGCAAAAATTCTGATCGACGGCTAAAATACCTCCAGCGGCCCACAAGTAATTCCCCAAACGAGTCCATTATTCTCCGCGGGGCTTCTCTACATAAAAACCTTAGAAATGTCCGTGCCAAAGCCCTTCAACTAAAACAAACTCATCGCACCTACCCGTTACTAATATTATCGAGTAACAATCCCCTACCGACCCCTTCCAAGGCTACAAGGAGTGTCACGGCCAGTCGACTTGGGTTCAAACGTCGTCACGAAATCGAATTTAATGCCGCACTATTTAAGAGCAATTCTCCAGGAAAGTGAAGCAAAGTTGGAAATGAAAATTTTTAACCCCCCTTCATTTTTTGTGTGGAGGTAGGTTACCTGGAGGGATGAACAAAAACAGCCATATTTGGATCGGCAGGTGCATCGTTGCCATGGAAACCGCACTTGATCAGGTCGGCCTGAGGTCTATGTTTTGACCGAAAAATTCACTC
>NW_028145442.1:2037500-2320000 GCF_977016875.1 Pavona decussata | reverse complement strand
TTTGCAGATCTTCACTGTCTGATGTCTAACAGCAAATGATCTCTTTATTACTTAATCGCCTACTTTTGTAAACAGCTTTGTCAGTGTTCTCTAAAAAAACATATTTCAAGGAAGCTTCTCTTTCACAGCCATCTCGATCTCGTCAACGGGATCATGCAGCTTTTTCGATGTCATAGCCGGCGCGGAATTCGTTTTCTTCAATATCCATCTCCGTTGACTCCTCCACTTTTACCAGCGTGGATACAAACATGGAGACACTTTCGCCTGTCCTCAACTGTCTGGATGCAGCTTCTTCGATCTCCATCGGCGTGTGCTGGTTTTCCTCGATATCCATCCGTGTGGACTCTTCCAGGTCTACCAGCCTGAAACCACTTTCTTCCTTCCTCAACAGTCTGGATGCGCATTCTTCGATGTCCATCGGCGTGGAATGGTTTTCCTCGAAATCCATGCCGGTGGACTCCTCCACGTCTACCAGTCTGAAACCAGCAATTTCGTCCTTCCTCAACAGCCTGGATGCACTTTCTCCAATGTCCATCGGTGTGGACTAATTTTCTTCGATATCGATCCTGGTGGAATCTTTACAGGCATGGAACCACTTTCGTCCGTCCTCAACAGCCTGGATGCAGCTTCTTCGATGTCCATCGGCGTGGACTGATGTTCCTCGATATCCATCCCAGTTAATTCCTCAAAGTTTCCAAAAACTTCCAGTTGTCTTATCAGATGGAAAACCTCTAGTTGTTGAGGAACTCATATCGCTCGTTGTGTAAAACTTCTCAAGGGGAAAAATTCGACTCGCAGCTTGTGCTCCTCGGTTACCCTGCCTAGTTGGAGTTTGGTGGTCGGCGGAGCTGCGAAAATCGGCGCCGATTCTTGTTGCTCCTCCGCTGCAGGCCACCAAACCCCAACAAAATCGCCAGCCAGGATACTCGGTGTTGTACGAGGTCGTCGACGACTCCGGCCATATCTCTCCACTTTCTCAAACTTGTTGCACAGCTGGCATGTGCTTTACCGGCGTCCTGCGACAACGAGCGGCGTTATCGGCGAGAACTTCTCGCACGCCCACCTTTCGCCTTAACCAAAGATCCTGCCAGTTGGGCAAGCTTGTCCACCCCAAAAAACGGACGAAGCTAGGGCCCGGACTAGGGTAACAAGGGTAACAGAGGTAACAAGTGTAACAGGCTGGCCTACTAGGGCCGGTAACAAGGGTAACAAGAGTAACAAAGGTAACAACGGTAACAACGGTCTGTGGCGCAGGTTCACTTCTATTCCACCTTAAAAGCGTCTTGCGTGCGGTCCAAAAGGCATGTTGGATGCGGACATTTAATAGCCAGTTGTAAAGTCGGATTTTCATTTGAAGAGAAATCCAACATGGCGCTTCGCGGTTAGAGAAGCGAGTCTCCTTAAAGGCAAATTTCAGGTATGTCTAGTCGATTTCTTGTAATGTTAAAGTGTATTGGTTGATTGAACTGCTCTTAAATTTTGACTTGCCTACGTGGATTGATCGATGTATTAGAAGCGAGAGTTTTAGCCTGCGTAGCAGTCGTCAAGCCAAGTGGGGAGGAGCGTTGCGTGACGGGGTGTCTAGAAAACTCAGACCTAGAAAACTCAGACCTCAGACCTCAGACCTAGAAAACTCAGACCCCCCAATTCTGGAAAACTCAGACCTAGAAAACTCAGACCCCCTTCAAACTACATGTAGAAATCTCAGAAGAAAAAAAGGTTGGAAATTGGAATACATTTTCATTGCGGTGAAATATTATACGCTATATTTGTACAGTGTCTGCCTTTTATTATTTTACAACTAATTGCAAGATAACGGGAAAGATAACAACAATGTTTCCTGTTTCGTTTCATGACACGAATTTGCTCTTTATGAGAATAAATCGACTGATTGGCATTTGTAAATTTCTAAAATAATAAAATATTTTATACTTAAAAAATCACGGCTCGTGTCAAATTGTCTACAGTGACAATCGCCCCACTTGACAAGAAAACTCAGACCCCCCAATTCTGGAAAACTCAGACCTAGAAAACTCAGACCCCCCAATTCTGGAAAACTGAGACCCCCTTCAAACAACAAAACTCGGAAAAAGAAATAAACGTGGTTGGAAAATGGAATTCATTTTTTTATACGCTATACAGTGTTTGCCTTTTATTATTGCAAGATAACGGGAAAGATAACAACACTCCGTTCCTGTCGTCTCGTGACACGAAATTGGCTTTTTAATTCGAAGAGAGAATAAAGCAAAATCCAAATCATGATACCCCTAAATATCTCAAGGACTAAAATTGTGTCAGTTTGGTGCTAACAAAAAAATCGATGTTTAGTGTTTGTAAAAGACATATTGTGTTAAAAAATCATTTTACACTGTCATGTCGGCTGTGGCTTGTGTGACGGTCACGCGACGTGAACAGCACATGACATTTTGGCGCGGTTTGGTGGTTTCCTGTTTCTGTTTTTGCTTAATTCTCTCTTCACGTTTATTTATTTTTCTGAGTTTTGAAGGGGGTCTGAGTTTTCCAGAATTGGGGGGTCTGAGTTTTCTAGGTCTGAGTTTTCCAGAATTGGGGGGTCTGAGTTTTCTTGTCAAGTGAGGCGATTGTCACTGTAGACAATTTGACACGAGCCGTGATTCTTTTAAATATAAAATATTTTATTATTTTAGAAATTTACAAATGCCAATCAGTCGATTCATTCTCATAAAGAGCAAATCCGTGTCATGAGGCGAAACAGGAAACATTGTTGTTATCTTTCCCGTTACCTTGCAATTAGTTGTGAAATAATAAAAGGCAGACACTGTACAAATATAGCGTATAATATTTCACCGCAATGAAAATGTATTCCAATTTCCAACCTTTTTTTCTTCTGAGATTTCTACATGTAGTTTGAAGGGGGTCTGAGTTTTCTAGGTCTGAGTTTTCCAGAATTGGGGGGTCTGAGTTTTCTAGGTCTGAGGTCTGAGGTCTGAGTTTTCTAGGTCTGAGTTTTCTAGACACCCTTGCGTGACGACACTAAAAACGGCTGCGAGGGAGACTAGACATCACAAATAGGAATTTAGTGGTCACGCGTGACGTCAATTCGACGTTTTGAGATCAAAATAGACTTACAGTGGAAGCAGTCAACCCAGCGTATGAATCATATTTGTGTGAAAAATATGCACTGAGACTAAAGCAAAAGAGTGCTTAAAATTAGTAGTGTGTCCTTGTTGTGAAATTGGTATGACATGGCTTTCCGATAATTTTTTGCTTGTTTTGTCTCTATAGGTTTACAGCTAAAGCTCAAAAAGTGGTGGCTACAGCCAGCTGCTCTTATTGGCCTGCTGTTTTATTTCAGGACAAAATTATTGAGGCTTCAGAACTATGGAATGTCGTTAAATATCACCTGCACAGCAATAAAACAGCAGATTATAAACAACTACTTGAAAGTGGCCATGTGTTCAACTCAACTTTTTAATTCCATAATAATTGAGCAACTTAGCATAAATTTTTAGTAACATCACACGTTCAAAACAATGGGTTAAAGATAAATATCGATATAAACAGGCCCTTAGTTTGTGAGTGGGGGACAATTGCCTTGTGAGCAGATTCCCTTTATGTTCATTTCATTTCACTATTCTCCAATTTAGTTACATAATTTTATGTAGTCTCAGGGCAGTTTACAAGTCTTCTGTGGGGTGAGATCAGATGTCAGCATGTAAAGGCACAACAAACAGCCACTAGCAGTCCATATTTTGATCTCACCCACCCACCCACCCAACCCATGCTTGAATATGAAAGATAGATGAAATCAGAGATAGAGATAGCCTCAGAGATGGACCACCACATCGGGGACTACACATCCTGTTGACTCTTTTCAAACAGCGTGTGGACTCTTTAACATCCCACATATTATTAGGAACAAGTTTTGTGAGACTGCAACTTAGGTCTATTGTCCTTATCCGAGAAGACCAGAAAGTCTAACCGTTTGCAGATGTCATTACAAAGGCAGCACTTTCTCCTCAGTTGTTTAAATACCCTGAGTGTTGGTCCAGCATTGGGCTTATACTGTAATAATTAGTGGGTGGGAAAGGACTTTGGTGAAGTCAATATTTTGATGTTCTGCATCATCATGATGTGTTGGAAAATATGGAAATGGGCAATACTTTTGAGCATCTATTTACACTTACTCTTCATTTATGTTGTTCATTTGTGATTATTTGATTAGTTATCACCTTTGCTATTTGGCTTCCATACTTTCTATACATAGCATTGTTTTGTATTTTTATGTTTGTTTAAAAGGCCATATTTTCTTTTAATAAAGTGAGGGAGAGTGCACCCAGAGCCCTTTTTTTATGCAAACCAATTGCTGAGTATCCATTTTCCTTAAAGTACAGTAAAAACAGTTGTGTGCTTTAATGTTTAGCTTGCAAGAAGGAAACTCAGTTCTTACAGTTAAAATATGATAGGATCTGGAAGCAATATTTTCACTAATAATAGTTGTTAGAGTCTAAAAGGTGAAATAAAATATCTTCAGTGTATCAGTTTGAATGAACCTACATTGTGTGGTTCCAGAAAATATCCACTCCAGCTACTGGAGACTCGTGTGATAAAGTCATCACAATACATTTTTGTTACAGGTTGAGATAAGGTACTAATTTCAACAGGCCTTGGAAGTTCACACTGTCTGAATAGGCATGGAATTCAAAATAACTGAGTGAAATAACATATTATTATATCTCTCAGTACGTGCAAGGTGATTGGTCAATTCTGTGGGCCGTATTTCATTGTATGGCCTGCTAAATTTGAACTTTTCCTCTCCTGCGTGCCTGATTAACCTCAGATATATAATAAATATCTTACTAACCTCATTTTCTCGGTCTGTACTGTAAGTTACAGATCCTCTTTTTTTTATGTTCATTTATGGCCCGTGCGCTTCACACTTGGGCCATAAATCAACGTGAAGAAACTTGGTCCATAACTTACAGTATGGACCTCAAACTCAGTAAGTAAGAGGTATTTAGTATGTACCAAATCAATGGTTAGGGTTTTTTATGCACTCTGATTGGCCTCTCAAACTGCAGATTGTATTTGCCATTCACATGCAGTTTGTTGCCCATTTGTCAGAAATAACTTGACTAATTGAGGCTGGCTATCCACTGCCTTGGTATAATTAACAATATTTATTGGTTGCGCTTGTTGGATATGGTATGATTATAGCCAACGAGGTGCATGATATTCTCACATCACATCACATCACTTATGGAATAATTATTATTCCATAAGTGATGTGGTGTGAGAATATCATGCACCTCGTTGGCTATAATCATACCATATCCAACAAGCGCAACCAATAAATATTGCTAGATCTTGCTGATCTCAATTTGCAAGAACAACCAGAAAACAGTATAATTATGTCAATAACAAAATGCTTGAATATGATTGGTTCTTAACAGCCCATATTTATAGCTTAATTTTGTTATGTAACTCCAAAACTGTCCGATTTGACCTGTCCGATAACTAGAAGCTTGTAATCGGACAGGTCAAATCGGACAGTTAAAGAACCAATGAAAATCAAGTAGCAAATGCCACTAGCCAATGAAATTTAACTACATGACACATGATAACCGATCAAAATCAATGAAAAAATTGTGACCAGGTAAGCTGTCCAGCTTCAACTGGAAAAGAAAAATGGAGGAAACTAACTGGTCCAGTGACTTTTATTCAGACACAATTAATAATTGGTAATAGGACTTCGTGTCGTACAATTCAGGGGTAATCAGGCTCGTAATTACTCCCTGAATTGTACTCCACTCAGTCCTATTCTTGGTTTTCACATGACGTCACCAAATTCTAGAATTCAAAACCACGAGGCCTACAAAATTTTTACCTTCATCCAAGGAAAGATTACCTAAAAATATGTCTGTTCACAATTTCTTAGCTCAATGTCGTGCTTCCTTTTGAAAATAGAACAGTTTCAATTTCCGAGTTTCCATCGTGTGTGACATCAGGAGGACGGCCGTGACAGAGCTTTTCCGTATCTTAAAAAAGACTCTTCGGGTGATTTTCAGCATTCTAAACAATTTAAGTTTGAGGAGAAATATTAATCTAAACATTCGAAAATTCACAAGGGCAAACAAACATCTTTTCTGGCAAAAGTGAACTCCAGATGTTTTTTCTTATTTCCGGCCGCCATGTTTGTGCCCCTCAGGGGGACACAAACATGGCGTCTCCATACTTAGCTCTATAAATTTATGTGGAACATTTTGTCAAATAACTCAAGTCGGGAATATCGCGCAGACCTGACACTTGGACAGATGCCTTATTTATTTATCTTCTATACCATGTCAATTTCTTGACTTCATTCATGGAATGGTTTCGATTTTTTTTCAATGGCGTGACAGTGAAAACCAAGAATTACCATTACTAATAGTCACTATTTCCCAGGCATGATATAATGGCTGATATACCATGGCTGCTAAACCAATCAAAACCCTGGAATTGTATAATTTATCCAACGATCACGTTTTTAATAAACTAAAATACTCTCCTCAGTGTCAGGAAATACTGGTAGATATTTTCCTTGTCATGAATAATTTACTGCTATTCACCTCTATTTTGGTGAATATGTTGTTTAGTAGTTCACAGTCAGTATAAAATGACTCTAAAACAATAAGGAAATTCAGGCCCCATCCACACTTAGCTGGAAAACTTTGAAAATGGCATTTTAGCCCCCAAAATGTACCATGTTTTCTATGCACACTATTGTTTTCATGTTGTTTTGGCTGTCCACACAAAGAGAAAAGTGTTCCCTTAGAAAAACTAAATACACAGGAGAGCATACACACATTACTGTTATAACATTAGCATTTTCAGACAGCTCCATTTTCAACACTGCACTCAACCACCTAACCAGTATTTTTGAGGATAGTGCCTACTAATACCGAAGTATTTTTGCGCAGTTTATGACTATGCGCGAAAAGCAGACCTTAGCAAGGTCTTTTGTAAATTATCCAAAAAGAAAATTAGGGGTAACCATGCATTTTTTTAGAAATAATTAAGCCACAATTATTCTAAAAAGCCGTAAAATTCAAAGCAATGTATGGTGTTTTTTTTTTTTCGAATTGAAGCTTCATTATCTCTCAAAAATGCATGGGTACCCCCAATTTTCATTTTGGATACCAAGAGCACTTGCTGAGTTCTGGTTTTTCTGCGCAGTTTTAAACTGACCAAAAATATCCCTGTATTAGTAGGCATCACCCATAGGAAACCCGAGTATCTCGAGATGCGCAGAACATATGCGCAGTAACAAAAGTAGGCACCGTCCTTAAATATATCCACTCTGGATGGATGAGATCCCACGAGAATACACCTGTTAGCCTCACCTGTAGTTACATGGCTAAACATTCGAACATTGTTCTACAACATCTGTTGGTTCAATAATACTAGGATGTTTTAAGTATCAAAAATTTTTGTTGGATGAATGTTGGCTTGATGTGAAATGATGTTTAGCCCCACACTCAACAAATTGTTACCAACAAATATTGTTGACAATGTTGGAACGTTTAGCTACGGCTTTAAAAGTACAGTACTGGCACACCATTAGTATAATAATTGTGGGGCTGCATTGCATCAAACGGAAAAAAGTCATAGCATATATGGTTTCCAATCAAATGTTTCCAGCACCTGAACGTTCTCGTCCCGCATGCACTCCACAGCTTTCTGTACAGGAGAGACCATTTCAACTCCGACATCATCACAAGTACAACGAGGATTACATGATGAATCAATGTCACTAAACCTCAGGTACAACTCTAAACAACTTGGACACCTTTGAACGTAATTACGCTTTCTCGCCCCACACAAGTGTAAATCCACGATAACTTGAAGGCCTTTACGAGCGAAAGCCTTCTGTGTCTTCACCGAGCTTACTCGTACACAACTTGTCGTGGTGCACCCGCCAATCACCAAAGTATTTATTCCTTTTTTGAGCAATTCCTCTTCCACCCACTCTCTAAATCCACGAGCATGCATAACAGAGGTGCTGGGTTTGATAACATATCGTTGATTTTTGTCGACTACGGTTGTCAAACTGTCGTGAAGTTCGAAGTCATTTCCTTCAAAAGGACAACGGGTCATCAGAATAGGAATGTTCCTCAAACCAGAGCTAAGAAGGCGTGCACAGTTTTCAAAGCTCTTCTTGATAGGTTCAACCTCCTCGTCTGGTAAACAACTTCGCCATATTCCATCCACAAATGCCCGTTGCAAGTCGATAAGCAGCAACCCTATGGGCCTTTGTAATGACATCTCTCCCTCTGTTTTTCTGACAGACTGTAAACAAACCGCCACTCTGGGAAGGCCGGTTAAGCCGCCATTTTTCCTCGGGATTGAACAAAATCACCTCACCCCCTCCCAACCTGGGAGGACAACCCCACGGGGAGGATCGTGGGATAACTTGGTACAACACAGGCAACCCAAGCTCGCTTCACTTGTGGGACAATGGCCTAAGTGCAAGCGGTACTGGATTACATAAGGCCGTTGAGAATTTAAACGCGTTATAAGACTGCTCACAGGGTAACAAAGTCTTATAACGCGGTAATTCTCTACGGCCGCCTCAGTAACCCTGTACCGCTTGCACTCAAAGGTCATCAGTACAGTGGGTACAGTCACAACCTGCAAAAAAACTATATTGTGCGACACTATCGGTAGAGTAGACCCGGGAGGTACTCTCTATATTTAAATGAACTTTCCTGAGTACCCCTAGGATAGTAAAATTTCCATTTCATACAGAGGTGCAGTGTGGAATATTTTTCCCAAGAATTACCAAATACTTCCCAAATACAAAGAGAGCTAGATCGGACAGTTTAAATAATTTTATTGCCCAATATTTCGGTGGCCATTCAATCAACAACATAGATCTCATTCCCCTAGAACTCATTAACTCCAACAGAGACGGCATTCGGAAAGCTAGGGAAGGATTTCTAATTTCCAAGGGCAAGACCCTTGAACCCTATGGAATGAACAGACGCGATGAAACTTAATCTGTCTACTGTACACGTTTCAGCTTTCTTTGTTTATCAACCAATCACATCTCAACTTTTCATTTGTATCGTCTTTAACAGCATTGTAACCGTTTATTTCCAATTTTTACTTAGCTTTTTGCAGTCCCTGAAGAAGGTTAGTATTGTCTAACCGAAATATTGGGCAATAAAATTTTTTTAGCTGTCCGATCAGCCTTGTATTTAATTTGACGTTTTATTCAATATTGCTAATCCTGATCTACACAAAGATCCGGCTACACTTTGCTGCTATTTGTACAAGTGGTCCCTGCACTATTCGAAAGGAGTCATACCTGCTGAAAGACACGGATACTGACTTTTATTTATAGCTTGTAAATTTTATTCTTAGTAGGTATTTTTTACTGCTTTTATAGATTTCTTCAATTTTTGATATGGCAGGTCCACGGGAGCTTCTCGATATATCACCAACGAGATGCAATACAACAATGCATCGTTCTTTTTATCCATTCTTACGTTAATTTATGCTTTTGTGTTCAGATTAAAGAAATATTAATAGAATGAACAATGGTCGCTGATATATCGAAAAAGAGCCCGGTGCACACCAGGTACTAGCTGCCTTTCCATTGTAACCTGCGTTACCGAATTCAGATGATTGATTGATTAATAGATTGATTGATTTATTGATTGATTGATTGATTGATTGATTGATTGATTGATTGATTGATTGATTGATTGATTGATTGAAAACCTTAGGTGGACCGCAAACAGTCTTTTTTTTCTCGTAAGTTCTGTAGCGCGCGATGGATCTATCGATCAGCGAAGCCCTCCTCGTTCACTCTAATTCTAATGTGCATAATTTTACCATGACTTTGCGCGCGTGATCTGTTTTCAGTCTAAACACTGAGAGAAATTACAATCCAAGGGTAAGGTTTCTTCCTTCTGTTCCAATAACGAAGGGAAATATCCAGTGTCTAGTGTAAGAAAGGGGGTTAAACAAAAATCTTCCCATTTTGGTAAAAGTTGGTATGTGGACGGAAAAGAGAGGTGGTGGTGCGGGGAGGGGGAATACATCCGAGTGCCTTCACCCACCGGGGCCACAATTAAACTGCAAGGCTGGTACAACGGATAGGTAGCAGGGCAGATTTAAAGTAAGCCGATACAGTAAACACCCGCATAAAAGAACAAATGGATTACGAACCCCCGGTAAAGCTAATCCTGGGTTAACATAAACTTTGATTCAAGTTTAATGACTAATCAATAAAGATTCTTCCAAAAGATTTTTATCCTTTTAGTTTTGACTTAGACTTTTCTTTACCATTAGCTTAAACTTAGCTCTTGAAAACATTTAAAATAAGCGAGATGAAAACCTTGGTTAATTTTTAATCGGGGATTAATGACAATCGGCTTTCGAACAACCGGGCCCAGCTGTTATATAAGAACCTTACAATATAAAATATATGAAGACTTATTCAGGCTGACCTTTAAACACATTGTGGATGTTTACTGTATTTCTACTTGTAGAAGTTAGCGTTCCGGGATCAATTTTTTACCATCCTCTAAGACCGAGACGGCAGATAGTGAGTTAAGATGAAGTCAAAACGGGTAAGTTCACAAAAATGCTCGTTCATACTTGTAAACTCACCCGTTTTGACTTCCTTCTGACTCAACAATCTGCCCCTGGGTCTCTGATGATCATCTTATATACGTATCCACTTCAAGGCATCGAAAGACACAAATGTAAAAATCTTTATTTTCAATCGCAAAATACTCTTTACAGATACCAAGAACAGTTTCATACTGTATTATAAAGTTATTATTCGATAATTCTTTGTAAGCTTAAAGATAACTTTTAATCTCAAAATTAATACAATTCGAGGTAAACGACGGTGTGTGATAACAACACCAAGATAATATTCAACAACGCTTAACTTGAGAAAGTGACAACTAGTGTTGTCATCATGAGTAAGCGCATTTGACACGCCTTGAAAAACGTACCGTTTTTTTTTTTTTTTCACTTAAGGTAACAAAGGATCGAAGTCCCCAGAAATACACCAGAATCCTTTTCTGAAAAAGATATTTAACAAAAATATCAAAATAAAGTGACTCTGGCATGTGACGAACGAAGAACTTGAGGGACATCAACGTTCTCTACACTGTACTATCGCAAAGAAATACAATATCTCCAAGGAAACTTAAAGCAGAAAACAATAAGTACAGATAGCCCTAAGCCAATGTATCATCTTTCAGCTGAAGCTGAGAGAAACAGATAAAGCTTGTCACAGTCAGAGAACAAGTGCTGGTTTGGGCAGGAAATCACAAAAGCAGCCAAAGAACGTACGCTTTCGATTGCCCAATAAGATAGATGTAGGAGTACTACCGAAGACTCCACGAGATGACAAGACCGAGAGAATTCTCGGAGACGAAACTTGGTAAGCAATGCACTTGTTCCTAACTGGACTTTGTTTAACTTGATAAATAACCAACAACCAAAGAAAAGTAAAATATGTTATAGAAGATCAATAGATTCAAAGAACAAATAAAACACTTTCAGTTGACTACTGACAGAACCACATCTGCTACACAAGGAAGTACGCTTCGATCAGGATCAAGACACGAGGAATGTGCAAAACGGGAATCTAAAGCGAAAAGATCGAGAGCTGGAGCAGTATCCCCTTCACAATCTGGTACTTTGATCAAAACATCCCTTGTACCGTTATTTTGATTTTCATCCTACGCCACAAAACTTTGGAGAACACGGAGGAAAAAGTGCAGATTGTAAACGACCAAATCATGGCCGAGTTACAAGCAGACGCGTACGACTTGCAGATCAACGAGGATGATCTGTAGTTTAACAAGGACAACCTGCAGATTAACAAGGACGAAGAGTATTCGTATTATCCAGAGGAAAATGCCACCGAAGAATTACGCTTCGATCAGGATCGAGACACAAGGAATGCACAGATCGCGAATCTGTGTCCCCCTTCACAATCTAGTACTTTGATCAAAGATTTAAAAATTAACGTAGCACAATAATCATGTCTGATCCAATAATACTTTGGTGTCGCTTTTTGGATGACCCCTCTGATTACCTGGAACACTTTTAAAATGCCCAAAAATTTCAAATGCTACAAATGTAATTGACTGGGACCAGATGAAGACCTTTGACTTGCATTCATAACATGAACAAGAAAATTGGTAGTTAGAAAACGAAGAATACCAATTTGCCAGGAATTTGTCAAAAGGGATCAAGTTAAAAAAAAGATTAAAATGCTGAAATAACATGCATACTGAGAGAACAAGCTAGCCTATTGCACCAAATGCAGTTGACTCTGCACATGGTATGGCCCTTTGCATACCAGCAATGCATATATGCCTGGAAAAATACCAGCCTCCAAATTTTGCTAGTAACTTAATAACGATGAACTACGATTCAAATTCATTGGTGGACAGAAACAAAATCTTTTGATTGATCAAAACAAATAGTCGATTTACATGTAGCCTCAAATTTTTTTTTGTCTCATGTGCAAATTTAAAGGAGGAATTTCAATATGACAACCATGTTTGGGGGAAGCAAACCTTATTTTTACTAGAATAACATCAAAACTGTGTGGTAATTCGCTGCTAATAGATACTGTAAAATAAAAAGAGTCCAATAACAACCTAGACTCACATTTTATAATAGAAACAAAAAAGGTGAAACAATATGACATGAAAAGGGAGTGGCGAACTAAGACATGTTTGCAAGGTCCAGAATTTTCAGGAGATCCTTCAAATCAACAATTTACTATAATTAAAGAAATGATGGCTGTTATGATCACTATGGTCATATAATTAATATGCTACTGAAAACTGTGAACCCTTTGAAGATAAGGGTATCATTTATGTAAGAAACATTTTCAACGAGTAAATGGTAATGTCACAGGCCACAGAAATCTCGCACAGAATGATAGGCCACAGACACCCCACACAGAATGTTAGGCCACAGACATCCCACACAGCCAGACCTTAACCTTACAGCAATAATTGCTTAATTATAAGGATTATTAACTGTACAATCTACCCCCCTCCCTTCCCCCCAAAAAAACTCTGAATAGGAAGCAAGTCTATCACAGAGTTACCCCAGCATTTTGTTAGCTTGTTGCTATCCATTTATACACTTTGGTGGGGTGGGTGGAGACACAATGCACCACAAGTTTTTCTCTAAGGAAACAACACAATGCCACAGACCAGTCCCTAAAATGCTATGCTGAGAGCTACATGTACACCTGCACTTCTGAATTTTGACGTTATTAACTATTAAAATACATAATTTTCTTTATTTGTTGGCACCACAATTTGATAAAAAATGCCACTACAATGTCAAGAGTCGATTTGAGATAAACCCATTCCCAAAGATTGCTTACAAAAACTTGTACTGGCAACATAATTCAATCCCCAAAGTGGGAGCTTACATTTTAAAGGCAAAGTGATGTATGCATGGTATTATACATTCAGATATAAAACTTTGAACTATAAGCAAGAAATTGCAAATAAACAGCTTATAATATTCTTTGAAACCCCAAATTGACTGAGGTGATTTCTTTATATTAACTAAATCCAAGCTTCATTACCTTACTTCAACTTTTCAAACCTCATGGAAGTGAACTTTATGAGGCACTAGTTTTGCAATTCAGAGAAAAAAAAGACATTAAAGAGCTCTAACCTTTGTAAAGAATGCCCTCATATTCATTTTTTTTTTTTCTGAAAGTGAATTTAATCATGAAATTCACACTCGGGAAAATAAGTGAAAAAAAGTTAAATGACCTACTTTCACTTAGCTTTAAAATCAAAGTAGTTTTGATCATTTTCACTTCTTCAAGAAAAATATCTTTAAAAAATGACCAGGAAGTAAAAATATTTATTAATAAATATTGAAATGAAGAATGACTTGAACAATAACCAAAAATATTTCTATAACCAAAACAGTAACGTCAAACAATGTTGCTAACATAAAATTCATCAATAAATTTTCTAACATACCTTGAGGTATTCATCCATAAGAGTCATGTGAGAATTTGTGTTTCCAGAAAATATGCATAACTGCCACAAGGAAGGTCACTGGAATTCCAAGGGGGCATATAACATGAAAGCCCTAACAGTGATCAGCATCAAATTTCTCCTTGTAATATCAATGCTTATTCAACCCCTGAGGTCACAAGAATTAAGAATATGATCACCCAAGGTGAATTTTTGTCGATATTTTAATAACCTCTCCCCGGTAATTTTATAAGAAAAATATGGGGACAAGATAGAAGAAATATTTGTTCTTTGATATTAGGGGTTAAAGGGTTAAAGAAAAGAATCAAGCTAAACTGTAATTTCCAAAGGAGTAAAGGAGGCTCAAACCAAACGAAAACAAACCTTCCATAGTTTGTGGGGTATGCATGTTTCCTGAAATGACACAATGCTCAAGTTAATCTGACAAAGGCAAGACATGAAAAACACAGCAGAAACTATCAAGCAGCTCACCAGCCATTTGAACTAGTGGCATGTGGAGGGCAACAAGATCTCAGCTCATCTATTAACTGCAGGACCTTGAGAGCAGGACCAACTTTCATGAAATGCAGGAGTGTGTCTCTGTTTAACAACAACAGGGCCTTGCCATCAATTTCCTGCTCTTGGAAGAAACCCGCATACTCGGCACAGTCACCGGAATAAAAATATTGAACCACGTCAGCCGTGCTCCAGGAAGAAACTCCAGACTTTGCTTGAGGACTCCAATCTTTCCTGCCTGGATTATTCATTGGGTGCTCCCTGCTGTTTGACCAGGACATGATTCCCTTGCCCCCTGTATGACTCCAAGAGGTTACGCCTTGTGCCCCACCCTGCTGCCATGTTAAAGAACCATTCTCTTGGATATGATTCGAAGATGATGTGTACTTCTTCTCTGGAGATGAGAGTTCAAGATTTGACAGAGAAGAAGCCACATTCCTGACACCATTGTCCACTGGGCCATTACTCTTCAAATTAGACTCTTGCAAATTCCCCTGATATGGTCTGAATGCTGATGAGCTTGTATCTGACATGTGAGAGCTAGAAGGAGGCAAATCTTGAAATCCATGGCATTGCTGTGAGGTGTTAGATACTGAAGTCTTAGGTGGGCAATCTTTTTGAAACCGTGGAGCCAGTAATCGGCCCCCATTAGCATTTCTTGGTGGAGATACTTTTCCTGTTGTTCCATTAAACATAACGACATCGCTATCACTCAGTCTTCCATCTTTCACACGGCAATCAGATGAACCCATTACATAAGTTGTCCTTTGTTTCTCCTTCCGTTTGTGTCTATTGCGGTCATCTCTGCCCTCTTCTGAGGATGTGTCATCACAGTGGCCATTTTTAGGGCTCTGCAAGTGATTTCCTTTGTATTTATGGGAAACATAGGCGGGTCTCACAGCCAAGACACTGCCATTCAGTTTGTATCCATCAAACTTCAACAAGGCATCTTGGGCTTCTTTAAGCAATGAAAACTTAACAAAAGCATACACTGGAAAATGTTTTTTCTCCATGATTTTGCAGACTTTCACGCAACCAACAACAGAGAATGCTTTTTCAAGCGATGAATCCAAAATACCAGATGGAAGATTACTCACATGTACTCCATACAATCCAAACATGTCTCTTGGAATTGCAGGGCGCCAGTCATCGTGTGTTTCGCCATTTGTAGATTGAATGTTCTTGGTATCTTTACTTTCATACTGCGATAGTTCTTCTGAACTACTCATCCTGAAAACAACACAACAAAGGAAATATTAGTTTTAAAGGTTTGAAATAGGTTGACATCATTTTAATTTATTAATTAACATTTATGCACACAGCATGTCTGATAAAAGGCACTCCAATACACTCAGTTGAAGAAACATCGCCGGCCTTGCAAAGTGTGAACGATGTAACCTGATGGAATTCTTGCGTGATCTAATCAGCATGAGTATATTTCTTGCTTCTCTCTTGTCTGAGAGACATAGCAAACTTTAAGCCTTAAAATCCACATGTGCTTTTATTTTCTAGCAAGAAGAATGTAAATAAGTTCATACATCAAACAATTCCCTGAAAGCTGTTAGGTCTTATCGTTCTTTCTTTATACCTTTAACCTGACAACATCTCTTCAGTCAAGTGTATTGAAGACGAAGTTGTTCAACCTAAGACATCTGGTCAGTAGAGAGGCTGTGGGCAAAATAGCCAGTTGTTGTTGACACACCGCTCACAAAAAATCACACAAAATACATACATGTTTATACATACATATTTAATGATCCTAGCAGTTGGAAGACTATAGAGGATATTAAGAATATTAAGAAGTGGTCAGGGTGGGAAAGGAAACAGAAAAATATGTATGTCTAATTAACTGGCAAACTAAGTAAATAAATAAACATATAAGTGAATAATCACAGCATCATATTACATACAACAATAAAGTAATATACCACTGCACAATATGTTTGTCTTATAGTTGGTAAAGCGTTCCTTTGTAAAAGAGCAGTTGACTCTGCATTAGTGGCAGATAATTTCGGTAGGCTGTTCCATAGTGGGATTGTGCGAGGGAAAAAAGAGAGCAGAGAAGTGTGCTAAATTTCTATGGATGGTTCGAACGAGTGCCACCATATTTAAAGCTAGGTTTTAATGCTTCTTTGTACGTCGGGTATTCATATAATGGCAAAGCATTTAATGCGAGTCTTTCTCCTTTGCCGTCTATTAAATCAAGAAAAAGCAAAGTAAACCCTTACAGTGACTATCTGAGATGTGAATAAAGAGCAGACCACTGTGAAATTAATGAACTTATCAATGAATCTCGACTAAAACGGCCCAAAAATGCAAACGTGCCCACGGTACGCTGTCATTGTGTACTTGACAGCTTCCCTCTTTCCTGAATGCCCCAAAACGATACTACAAAAAGAAACAAGTCTAAAACTAACTTAGGGAAGGAAACCAGTGATAACAAACCTGGGTATTCTTCACGAAATATAAAACCTTCCTTCAGCTCTGCAAAATGTGCTCCATAGAAGAACGAACAAACAAACTCACGTGGTGAATGGCGACTCAAAACACCTGGCCGGGTTACCAAGCCCCCAATCGTGGTCACAAACTAAACATATAAACATAATAAACTTGCACATTTTATATAACTTGTGCACGAGTGTGTTATGTTTATCACCGCTGTTTGTATTTTATTTCTGATCAAGCTACGATGGCCCAAGAACAAAAGTATTTGTGCTCACCAATTTTGGTCACCCCGTAACTGGTGAAGAGAGACAATGTGATTATGCGAAGCAAAGTGATGCTGCGATGAAGAATCGAACTGCTGTAAAACAAAAGAAGAAGAAGACAGAAAACAAAACAAATCCAAACAAGACCTGACCACAATAGGTCGAAAACAATAAAAAATACAATGGACTCCGGTACCTGCAGAAGGACCCCTTGAAGGGCATGTCTTTTCCCCCTTGTTAATTAGAGAGATGTGTACCAGCGGGTTAATACTCCATATAATTCAGGTAAGTGGGGCCCGCTCTTGACGTTCGACTTGCTTTTTTAGTGGAACGAAACATCTCGGTCCCCGGCCTCAGTTTTTGGTAGTTGTGTATACAAGGAGGATCCATCCGAAAGGAGAGCCATTTTCAATCTGGCAGTACGCGCGCTAGCCTGTGTACATCTGCCTCCTCCCCTCGATTTTTTTTTTAAGGAGAGGAGGCGGATGTACACAGGCTAGTAGAATGACAAATTAAAGATTTAAGCATTTTGAAGGATTGCAAAAAAATTGACTGCGAACTGAAAGAGTAACAATCAAATCCAAGAATCCGAAAACCTCAGCAGAAATAGCCCTTTTCACGGTTAACTCTGCTCACTTGAATTACAATGAAATCTAGCATGTATATGAGGCAATTTCGGGCTATTTTGTGGTTTCAGCCCGAAATTGCCTCGCATCCACGTTGGATAACATTGTAATGCAAATGAGAAAAATCAACCGTGAAAAGGGCTATTACAACGCAAAAGTTTTCGCTTCCTGCCGTGCGAATAGTCCTGCAGTACAAATAATGTTGGGGATATTCTCAAGTCATTGGCTTACCTTTGAGGTTTAGGAATGGGGTGCATTTTTTTGTTTCATGTATGAGAAAGAGTACCGTTTCAGTAAAAGCTGTTATTTAGAAGGGTAAGGAGATATGCATCCGGCCCAGGCCTTCCCTTATGAAACTAAAGGGGTAGTGTCTCCTATTTTTAGCGTCACTTTGAATAGAGAGAAAACATATTTGTATTGATGGAAACGTTAAAAAAATGGTTCAATTTTGTAAAACATAACCCTACTAGGGCGTGGAAACTAGTATCAATCATTTTTGTTTGCAGATCTCTAGGATGAAAATGGATTGCAACTCGGAAAAAAATTGTACATATTTTTCAAGTCCCACTTGTGAATTTTGGAGAAATCGCTAAAAACTGATTATAGTTTGTTCCTCAATGGAAAAATCATTTCATATTTTTCTCCCAGGAGCGATTTCACGTTAAAGAAGGGGTTCGTCACATACTTGAGCTGTTTTGGCCAACATACAGCAAAGTCTCCGTGATAGTGCCCCTTTAATTACCCGCTCCCCACACGAGTCAGCTGCGCACGAGAAGACAAAGACAAAACAAACAAAACTGTCATTGTTTAAGTTGTTTCTTATCTTTATTACTTTTTTCAAACTATATCGTAACTTTTTTTATCATTGCAAAATAAATGTACAGTCTTGACGCGTGTACAGGCTCTATTTCGTCTATCTTGAAAACATTTTAATGTTTTCCTGTAAATAGCGCCTTGTAATCACGCACTCACTTAAGGCTTCTTCGATTGGATATATTCCAGAATAAGCTGAACAAGAAGATACACCATGTTTTAAGTGCCCTTAATTACCCATTTAAGGTACTTGGCCTGCCAGTGTAACAGGCTTTTACGGAGTACCATTTCCTTAGGGAGCGTGTGTGGATACTTGCGTTAGTGGACGGAATGGCGATGAAGCCTCTCGCGCATGCGCTGATGATTTTGCTCCTATTACACAGGCTAACTCCCATTCTGGAATAAGGCCAATCGAGCAAGCACCCTTAATTAAAACGTCTCTCTTAAATAAAAAAATTATTTAAATACATTTTCCTTCTAAAGGTATAATAACAACAACCGCGCTGCATTCTAACAGCATCAGTCAACGACATACGGTTCTAGTGATAACAGCTAGGACACTCATTACGGGATTCACTGAAGTCTTATGTAGAATACGTAAAGTGATAGCCGCGTGAGAAAAGAAACGTACACGTGATTCTTGTCGCTGCGCGATGAGGTTTTCCGCGACACTTAGTCTCCAGGCCCCCTGCGCAGATATTTGTTGGGCTCGTCTCACGCGGATTGCAAGACAAGCCCTAAACCTTACCGGATGGAAACTAGCGGTTTCCGTGCACGCTAAATGCATTCCACTAACAATACATTGCTCATATTCAGTCTCGATATGCATCCCTTTACTAGTTCGTAGCCCATCAGACTGCCATGTAGGTGTCATCTTTATTTAGGAAAGAATTCCCAGTAAATATGGCCAATGATAAGAACTCCGATTGTTTCCGCAAACGCAAAACGTTCTTCTATGGTGGAAAGGAACTCTTGACATAGCTAAAAATGCAAACGAGGAGCAAAGGAAAGCAACATTTTTTGTCATGGACGTCAAATTGCTCCGATGAAAACGAACAAGAAAAAAAAAAAGAACTTAACTGGATTTGAACTTGATGGGCCACATTCTGTCAATGTTGATTAACGAGGCTTCGGCTCACGGACTAGTAAAATGAACTCATATCAGACACCGGTATTTTACAGCAATGTAATTGTTAGTGTGCCTAAAGTCTTTTTCCAAGCTTAAAATTTACATCGTTTCGGCGATATCACGAAACCGAATCAACTTACTTACGAAGCCTGGAAACTAGTAATATTGTCCTTCGTTTCACTGATCAAACCGTTAATTAAATAACATTTATCAAACAATGTAAGACTATCTCTCTCTTTCGTAAATGTACAATGTGAACAGTACGAAATATATCTTAGATTTGATCCTATAATATAAATCTAACTACAATACATTTTACAGGCACACTAACTGCAGCAAACGCATTCTAATTACCACTAAAATGAACACACAACCTCCCAAATTGTGCATGCTATGATGCAAGATGGAGGCAACACGTGGTCCAAGTGGTAGTGATTTTGTTTGCTAGCAGGAGGGAGGAGGGTGAATTCGTCAGCTCGGCTGTCTGGATGATTATTTCGCCATCATGACATGGCGACAAAAAAAAGGCAAGGATTTTGAGGAGTTTCACAAAAATGGATATGATGCTGATATGTGGTTGACTAACATCAGCCCAGTCGCTGAACGAGAGTCCTGAAAGCTCAGACAAAATGTCTGAACAATTGTGGGCTCACGCAAACAGTAAAAAAAAAAGAAGATTTTTTACCTAAAACAACAGTTGTTCCTCTGGCAACTGCCGCCTTACAATCTTCACAAAGCTCAAGCCAATTGAGAAAATTTTGAATTGGCAGACTATTTTATCAGTGATAAGGTAATCATACCACATTACTCGAAACCAGCCGGAAAGGCTCGAGGAAGAGCGTTGTTTCCGGAATTTTATGTCCTTCGTACAACGAAGTTGACATTGCACAAGAAAAACTAATGATAATTTAAGTTGGGGGGGGGGGGGGTGGGGAGGCGTTAATGGAGGGAATGGATATTCCGGTAAAAGCATACTTTCCTATCATTTGAACATATTTATATATTTCATCTTATGTCTAGCTTCTAAAAACGTTTGGATGTTCAGTACTGCACCTTGGAGGTACAACTGTCGATATTTGAGCAATGGGTCGGAAGGAGAGTGCATCTGGCAAACAAGGCAGTTCAGCTCACTAATTGTGAGATCTGGCTCGTCCAAGAAGAACCGGTTCAATGGTTTAGATGGTAAACGGTAAACCAATGGAAGTCGTCATTACTAAGCAGCTGCTATTGCTTTCTACATCAACTAAATTTCAACACTTTCCATTACCGGCTTGTTTCAGCAGAGGCTGTCAAAATAAACGAGGTAAAGTTACTGCGCTCACCACACTACGCCGGACGAGACTTGAAGGCCAGTGTGACCAAAATCAGTACTACGAATTTACACGAACCATTTAAGAAGCGACTGGTTCAATATGATACGCTTGGCAAACGGGACACTTCCGGATTATCTCTCTACCAGTAGTCTTCTACGCGCGACGTTTGCCTTCTGGAACGTGTATAGTAGCGGGGTCGACACTTGTCATCAATATTTGGTGAGAGAAAGCGAGGACAACGGCTTGTTTGTTTCATTATAACTTCCACTGGTGCTACTTCATCTACCAACTAAAACGTTTGATCAAGAAGAGCAAAACTAACAGTGAATTTGAAGTTTCTATTCCTCACACCGTTGTCCATGACAAATTACCCGAATACTTGACAGCGCCCCTCGGATCAACGGGCTCAGAGACTTTTCGCTCCCACGGACACGAAGTAGTTCTACTCGCGGGAACATCACTGTGGACAGTGTCCTCTTCTTTGACAGGAGAATCACTCCGCTGGGTACTGGTAGCGAGTTCATCATCACTTGCGTGATTACCGTTTGCAGGTGCCGAGACATCGAGCTGCACTTTGCGCGAAAGCGGAGGGTCGAGAAATTGTCCCATCAAAGAAATTGTGGATATTTTGTACAGTGAAGTTCGCTCTTGGGCGGCGGTGGGAGCCACCGGTCCCGGACCGCTGCTGGCTGCTTGAGATGACCCGTTCGATCGTTTGGGTGGAGATGCACTGAAGTAAATGTCCGCCTGTTGAAGAAAACGTTCACAAGAAATTGTGAAAATTCCGAAGTGCTCATCGTCTGATTTTTTTATCTAGGATACGGGAGTTCCTTAATAGATTTTGTTTCTGAAAAAGTTTTTTTTAAGCTCACTATAAAACAAACATCTTTGACTGTCGATAGTTACACATCTATTGTAACTTGAGAGTCCTGGACCAACTTTTTCAAGTCCTTCAGGCGTTTTGGAAAAACAGCTAAGAACTTCAAGTACTATGACTTGTCTATTTTCGAGTACGGCTTAGGAAATTAATCATAAATTTAGCTTAGTATTAACGAGACAATTATCACAAAAACAACGAGCAAACAAACAAAGCAAAATAAATTGATGTTAGGCAAGTTGCTAGGCTTCGTGGCAACTTATAAAATCAATTAGCTGAGCGTACCTTTGCTGATATGAGGCAGACCTTGGGTAAAACCAGCGTGTGCACCAAGTTTGCGTTAACAACGAGACGTATTTCTATCGTGTTCGTGGTGAAAGCCAGGAGATAAGGAAATGCACAAACTGAAATAAAGACAAGTCAAAAAATGTATAAGTAAAAAACCCACACTGACAAGACAACAGCAGAATTACGATTGTGTGGCGGTGAGGATAACAAGACGTAACTTCATTCATATAGCTCGTGCAATTTTGTTTATTCACGGCAGTACAAGTACTGCGTTTATTGTTTTGTACTAGAGCAGTCTGAGAGCCTTTTCAAAAAGCCTGTCTAAAGAGCGTGAACTTTTTACGTACTAGCAAAGTTTTGGAAGCGAAGTTGCGTTGAAGCCTCGGGCTCCGCGGCCAAATCTTTGCTTTGATGCGCGCCAAATCTTTTGTTCGCGAGAAATATAACGCTTGTTGTAAAGACTAAAAAAAATTAGTGTTTGACAAATGTTGCGTTGCCAGAGCACTATCTGGTGATGAAAACGTTCTATTCATTGAATTTATCACAAGTTTTCATCGTATTCCACTGTAGTGTCGCCTGTGCAATGATGGCTAGGGGTTGATTATTGTCTGCACGAGCTTGACCGCAACGTTTTACATGGAGACAGTCGTTCCCGAAGCCGCGCATTTATTTGAGAAATAATTTGAAACTTATCAGGTTCTGTGCCAAAGAAAAGTTGCTCCACTATTCAAAATAAAAACTGTAAAATCGGTGAATTTAAGCAGTAAAAAATGTGCATACCGACTGAATTCGGCGCCGAGTTCCACCGGAACGAGAAGTTTGATGATTGTTCCCCTGTTAATCTCTTGAATATGGATTGGTCTGAAAAACAGGTCAATTAACATCATGAGAACATAGGATATGAACTGTGCATGCACCGATGATGTTCATCAAAACATTGAATACCAAAGCAACTCTTTATTGCTACCGAAACAAGAGACCCTGGGGTATACAGATCAACGTTGAAACTTGTTTTGGCTTATTTTCGTTAACATCTACTTCATAACTCATTGGCATAAATTAAGAGTAGATCATTGCTCGAAAATAACTTGGCCATCTAAGAACACTAAAGGTTTTGGATTCTGGTGGCAATAGCCCTTTTCACTGTTAACTCTGCTCATTTGAATTACAATGAAATCTAGCATGTATGTGAGGCAATTTCGGGCTATTTTGTAGTTTTAGCACGAAATTGCCTCGCATCCACGTTGGATAACATTGTAATGTAAATGAGAAAAATCAACCGTGAAAAGGGCTATTTACATCAGTTTTTTCAAATCCCGAAGTTGCGGGTCCAAGTCCCTGGCCGCTAGCTGGAGTTGTCTCACGGTAGCCCCGAGTTCAACTCCTCGACTACGCCCGGCTATAAACGCCAACTTGTCTGCCTCCTGCTAGATCGGATTTTCTTATGTTCAATTTGAAAGATTTGTTTCTAAATTGTGAATGTGACTTACGATTGAAAGAAATAAGCAGTTCGGATTCCTCTTCTTCATACACGTCCACAGCTGAGACCAGAGTCGCTTTCTGTGAAGACAGCAAAACAAATAGATCAATCACTGACCGTGCTGTGATGATTTATAAACTTATCGACATTATATGGCGCCACAAAGAGACAAAGACACTTAAGTACCTTTTGTTTGTCAACACTGTGTATTTTAGACACATCTCCTGCTTCACTGATGAGGTCAAACTGATGTTTGTAGCCCACACACACGAGGCTCTCATGAGAGCTTGTGTACACTAAGGTCATTAGAATCGGTGCCTCGCCCACGGTCACTTCCTGAACAACAGACAAAGGAGAAACACGAAAATCAGTCAATGAACAATAGTAAGCGTAGGTTTGAATTCGTGGACACAAAAAGGAAGTTAAAACTCTTCCTCCTGCTGCAGTCAAGTCTTGTGTTCGCAATGTATTTCTAACTTTTGTGAATGCAGATAAATTCACAAATAAAGGTTGGTTTAGCTTTCCTTAGCTTGCGTGAAGGCACCAATCAGAGGTGGCTGTATCCATAGGCTGAGCTTTCCCACACTGTTGCCCGCTTATTGTTTTAATTTTCGTGATTGGATAGATATTTGAAAAAAATAACTTATTTTAGTTGATCTTCGGCGCTTTTAGAAGGCATAGAATGTTACCAGCATCGCGTTACATTACAGGCAATATGGAGTAACGAATTTTTAATCGTCATTTTTCGTTGTTATGGTATAGGATGCAGGGTTACCACTGGTATTTCTAAGATCCTCTAACGATTTGCCGGCATCTTTATTCATCTTGGTGGAAGAGGAAAGGTGATTCATGTTGACAACAGAGGGATCAAGAATCGAAATATATCGACTTCCATTCAGGTTGAGAGTGCAAAATACTGAAGACTCGACCACCACACCTCCAATTTGATGGTACACCGTGACAAGATTCACTCATGGTTTGCGTTTTGTTATAATAAAGGTTTGACATATCACACGAAAGTACTTCACTATTGTGTGCACAAATGTTTAGGATACACAGTTTGGCATCACACCTTGATGGTCTCAAATCCATCAGCCACATCTTTGTTGCTTCCCACTGACCATGTGCTCCACACCACAGGGTGTTTCCAGCGTAACAGCGTCACCTTCCGTCCTACAGCGACTGCAAGCTTCAGTTCGCCTTCACCTGACTGGCTCACGGCGAACAAATGGCATCCTGTAGGAACAATTAACAGGGGAATTAAAGCAAAAACGATGTGGTCAAATTAGTTAGAGCGGTTTTCGTTTGAGTGTCGTAAAAACAAAACAGAACAAAACAAAACCAAACCAAAGATATTTCTCTGACCAATCACAACAGACGTATACAGCACAATGGACCAATCAGAATTCGAAGCAAATGCGTGTAACCGGCGTCAAGTGCGGGAAAACGCGTGCACGATTGTTTTTGGTTTGGCTTACCATTGGTTGAGAAAATGGCGCCAACTTTGCAAAAAGAGCGCAGTTACCGCCGCAGTAAAAGCAAAAATACTTTAGACACTCAATTGAAAACCGCTCTACCAATGCAATAACAGTGAACCGGCAAAAATATTCATTGCCAAAGGTGTGGAAAGCTGCACGGCCATTTTTGATGACGTAATAAACCAAGTTGCTTTAGAGTGGGTTGACTGGAAAAGACGAAGTGCAGCCCAGTTCTTTTAACGAACTTCCAGGTGTTTGTATAGATGAATGAAACATTTTTTTAGTGTTTCACATGGCTTATTCTGAACCAATAATTATTGTTGAAATTCAAAGCAAAAGTTCACCAAACTCAATAGTAATTAGGATCCAAACCTCCTTCACAGTAGAAGTTTCCTTTGTTAATTCTTTATGATCATGAATGATTGCTGGTTCAGTGGGAAAGAGGAACGAAAAGTGTTACCATTCTTGAACAACATCTCAGTGATGCACTGTCATTGACAAATTCCAAGATGCTTTGATCCTCATTCTGATAGCGAGGCTAAGTGCAAATCTGTTTTGTTTGAATGAATGAAAACTAATTTTCAGAATTAAAACTTTGCACTTAGCCTCGCTTTCGAAAGAGGATCAAAGCAAATCGGAAATGGCCTATTCTCCTTTAGGTCCCTTCGGCCGAGCGAACGTACTTACTGGATAAATTTAAGGACACTACTTCTTCTGACGTTACCTTTGCTTTTCTCAACACTGTGGTTTTTGCAAAATGCCCTGGACCTCGGTTCTTCATCCTCATCTTCGAAGTCCGTCAATTTAAACACGTATAACTTGGACGAGTGAAATTCCTTACCTAAACAACACAAGAAAAACGTTTACAACGTAACACCATAGACGCCAGCTACAAAACCATGTAATCCTGCCTGCAAAGATTTTATCTCCGATCTTGGAATCCAGGACAGTGTATGACTATCTGTACCAATGTCTGAATGTTTACCTTTCTCAACTCGGAAAAGAAGAAGCCCAAACGCTTCTACCACACTCAGCTGTTTTGCAACCACAGCCTTGTCGAATATGTATCGATGTTTTGCCCCTAAAATTGAGTTAAAAGCAATAATTGTTTCTTTAATACTAGCAAGTATCGGCAAACGTATTACAATTGAGTCATTTCTTTGGACGTAAGATTCCTTTTTAAGCTTTTTTATCTCGAAAACGTTTAGTGATACGTTTAAAACACTTCAAAATCAGATCGATAGAGAAGAAAAAGGGGAGAGCGAGTTGAAAAACAATCAGCTTTCAGTCTTCAGTTTTTGTTAGCTGTTCCCAAGTCCTTTATGGAGATTTTCTTCTAACTTTCATCAAAATTTTTTTACTTTTAGAATTCGTTGTTTAGTCCTGACCATTTAAAACTAATTGCTTGGATCGCTCGAAGAGGTTTCCAGAAGCGTGCTCAAAATAAGCAAAATACTGAGCTCTCAACGTAAACGGTTTGTCGAGAATCGAATAAAATCAACAAAAGAAAGCAAAGAATAAAAAAAAATCTACCTTGGAGCACTTGAATACCATCCTCTGTCCCCAGCATTAGACTATTACCTGTTAATTACAAATACAGTAATCTATAAATACCAAATAAAAATGATAAAATGAAGGTAATAAAATGATTCATTCAATGAATATTGAGAATCAGTAAGCGTCGAAAAATAAACAGACAAATCATCTCACCCCACGAATCGCCGCAAAATATTTTGGTGGGAAAGTCTTCGAAAATACACTGGGGCTCCCACGGCTACAGAACAGAAGAAAATAATCAAATGGTCAGATAAGCGTGACTGATTAAACAGTGATGAATAAAGTAGTAGAGAGTGTGGATGGATGGACGGGCGGACGGACGGACGGACGGACGCCGCGCGGGCGGACGGGCGGGAGTGAATGGATGATGCTCATTTTCCAGTTAAAATTTCAGCTATTAATCAACAGTCAAATGAGGAAACGTATAATGTGATTGTAACTTTTTAGTCTGCACACAGAGCGACACTCACCTATAAATTAGTAGCAAAACCCACCTTCGTGAATTCAGTAAAGACAGCCCCCAAATCTATGCTGAAAGGAGTCTATCCTCTTCAGTTTATGCATGGTTCCCTTACGTTGAGCATTTGTTCTTATGAATTTACACACACTGTGGCTCTCTTGGTTCTCTGGCGGACAAGGAGTTTTTACTCCTGCCAGGTGACTCCAGCTTACATTCTAATGATTAAAACCGCACGGAATTTCCCGACGAGAGGGCTAGAAGGGTGGATATAAGTGTCAGCGAGGAAGGGACCTAAGAGATACACAGAACGCACATAATGATCTCACTAAGAAGAACCATAATATTTCTTCTGACCTCAATTTTGGAGTTTCCTGATGTGCTCGCCAGACTGGTCGGGGCATCGCCTTTTACAATTGTCTTAAGCTTCAAGGACTAGAAAAGTGAAATAATCCAAAGAAATGGGTTAGAAGGCGGGAGAGACTTTGGGGGGTGGGGGGGGGGGGGGAGGATCAGGCCAGAGGAAAAGATTAACGTAAAACAACCAAAGTGGGTTCATCACAAATGGTTAACTAAAAAGTACAAGATTATCGTTTCTTGGCACTTGATGACTTAAGCAATAGGCGTTTTTTTTTTTTTAAATCGAGTTTTGACTTTATATCTAGCGAGAAACTATGGCCAAGCAATGGTAACATCATTATTATTCCGATTTCATAAGAACGAAGCAAACATGGGATTCCTGAGTCATTGGGAACCTTCAGATCAGAGTACGAGTACGACTTTTCAAAACCAGTTTGCGTGGTTTAGATAACCGCTTGTCACACCAATCTTATTCGGCTAGGGTCTTCTTACAAGCGGTTATCTAAACCACATAAACTAGATTTGAAAAGTCGTACTCGTACTCAATCTTGTACTCGTAGTCAAATCTGAACTGAGGTCCCTGTTGGCAATTTGCCAACTACACAAAGGTGTAAAAGTTGTCATGAACTAATAGATGAGTACTAGGCGCTTACGCCTTGTTTGTTATAGCTAGCTACTAACTCATGTATAACCCGTTGGAATAATTCTTGTAGAGTTGTTGTTGTTGTTGTTGTTGTTGTTGTTTTAAACATATTTACCTGTCCAAACTGCAGAAAAGCTTGTTCTCGCTCCATTCCTTTCCGGCTATTTCCTCGAGACAAATCCAAAGCATCATTCCACGATTTGCGCGCACCGAGTTTCTGCAAACAAGAGAACAATAATACCCTGAGAACAAGAAGCCTTACTTGTTCGGTGGGGTTTAAAAGGGAGGCTTCGCGTTTAGTTTTTATTTTGAAAATTAGTTTCCATTCATATGCAAGGCAAAAGTAATCACCACATGTAAAGCTTTGCCCTTAGCGTCGCTTTCGTGATGAGGAGGTAGTAGTAACAGTAAGATCCTTTATTTAAACACGATGAGAAAAAAAGTATTACATGCTTGAGGGGTCGTGTGTAACTATTACCTAATTAACCTACAAAAAGAAATGCATAAAATACATCGAATCGATAATCAGACTTAAAAGGAGGAGGTAAGACATGTGCGCAAATGTTTTGGATTAGATTTTGAGGACTGGAACTGGCATGGAATGAGTACTTACTTCATGCATGTGGTCTTGAAGAAGCCTCGTTATCAGACTGTCCAGAGTCCGCTGACGTCTGTTACTGAACGTGGGCGAAGCGTACGCAGCTTTCTCGCCGTTCATCACTAAAAGGAAAAAAATACTTATGAGTAATGAAAATGCACCAAGAGAACAATTCTCGGTGTTGATCACGATGTACGTTTTAGAGCTCAAGTTGAAGCAGAATATACTTACACTTAACAAGAAGAAAGTCCCTGAATTCCTGGTGATTTTGGAAAACAGGTGGGCAGGGCAAAGGCGGACCGAAAATTGGAACATTTTTCTCGGAGAACACCGTTAACCTGTGGTAAAGTAAATTCCTCCGTTAGCTGTTGGAAACTTTCGAATGTATTTCATAAGCAAATGAAATGTTGCGAACAAATTCAAATAGCCTCACCTGTAGCTGTTGTCCGTTTTACTATAAGAAACGAGTGCGTATACGTCTTGGGCAGTTAAAGAACGCAACAATGGAACACCTTAATTTAGGAGCTATATTAAGTGAATAAAATATTATTATTATTATTATTATTATTTTTTTATTATTATTATTTCTTTTTTTTTTAATCGAAATGAATTTTAAATATTGAATTGTAAATAGGTTTTAATAGCTCTTTTTTTCTACTTTTAACTTGTAAATATCAATTTTGCTTGGAATATTATAATAAAGAAAGATTTTATTATTTATTTTTTTTATTATTATTATTAATTATTATTATTATTAATTATTATTATTATTATTATTATTATTATTATTATTATTATTATTATTATTATTATTATTATTATTATTATTATTATTATTATTATTATTTGTACCGAGGCAGAAGCATTCTCTCGTTGGTTCTTTTTCACCTAACTGAGCTTTTGCATTTCTCCCTTATCAATATTTACCAGGGAAGGGACAATTCTAACTCTCAAATTAAAAACTTAACTTTCTGTAAAGTTTTTGCTGTTTTTCTATGGGTAATCCGTTAAAGCTGCTAAAAGAGTAGTGAAGCAACGTCACCCCTACCAACCCCACCCCCACAAAAATTATACAGGCTTAGGATCAAATCTTTCTAAAGGATACGGACAAATTTAGACTTGATCGCCGGAGGACTGAACGAAGACTTCTCATCCCAGTCTTGGAACACGATAATAACAATGTCGTTCCCAATGTGGCGTTTTCGCTCCACCTGAAAGGAAAGTATCAAAAGGTAAACATAATCAGTTACATGTCAACAATTGTTTCATCCGCAAAACCTGACATACTCTAGGGGCGCTTTCCGCTTGCCAGAACGGGCCAGCCAAACCGGTCAGTCCGGTAATGGAATGGGTCATCTTGAAGGCATTGATCCACAAAATTATCAAACTTGGACATTGCGAAAATGCTACGCGTTACTGGCAGAATTCCATAGGACTAGCGTATAACCAGGTCTTCAAATTTGCGCATTCCCTATGCGAACAGCCGGCCAGTTTAGACAAATGGAAATCGGCCTATCATTTATCAAAGATAACCGGAATAAGTATCGAGCACTTTCTACTCGCCGACCTTTGTTGACATGATCGTACCGGCAAGACACATGATCAACACAATTTTTTTACTCTAAGGGTTTTCACCAGAAATATCTGTAGAGATAAGTCTATGTATGGGCAGTTTCCTTTGCACTCGTCAGTACAAAATTTTTCAAAGCCTGTTGAAAGTTTTACAAAACAAATGCATTATTTCCCCTACTACGTAAAAATTGAGATGATTACTTTCGCGGAGGGATTGGGTGAGGGGAGGGGAGAGTTGAGGGTCTCGAGTTACAGCTATGGGATTTCTTAAAACCTTCATATTTTACCGTTGCTTCAGGGGGCCGTTACTCTGTACTTTATGGAACGTTGTAACAAATTGCATGAGCTCTCCCTCTCGAATACTACCCATCCCCTATCTTTTCAGTGCTAATTATAAATAAAAGCTTACTAACACATAGACACTAGGCCCCAGTGCTTCAAAGAGCGGAAAACTCTATCGAGTGGTTAAATCGCTACCTAACTGACAAAATGTACTCCAACCAATACATTTTTTACAATAACTGTCCAAATTTCCGCGCGCTGATTGGCTCGTAGCTATTGTCTATAAGAGTACAGACAATAAAAATGACGTCAGATGTAACGCGCGCGCTTTCTCAACGAAAAAAATAGCCAATTCCGCTCGTACTTTTTCCATGTTATTGTAAAAAACAAATCGACGGCAGTTTTCTATGGTCTATACTCTTATAGACCATAAAATGACGCCAGAAAATGTCCAAAACTTGGCAGTGAAACCACTCGCCTGCGGCTCGTGGTTCCACTTTTGAACATTTTTTGACGTCATTTTATGGTCTGTAAGAGTATGGACCATAGAAAACTGCCGTCGATTTGTTAATTATCCGCTCTTTGAAAAACCGAGAACATAACTGCAAGATTGAATGCCTGCCTACAAACTGAAATGATCAAGTTATAATAAGTGGTAAATTTATTTCGCATCACCTGTTGTGGATTGTCAGGTGTAAATGGCAGCATAGTGGAGACATGAAACATGACTTCATGTCCTTCGTATACCGTATACAGAGAATGCAAGCCGGTCATGTCATCTGGAATGAAAGAGGAGTGAAAAAATATCAGGAAGGTGGTATGAGAACGGCTAGAAAAAGGAAAATAAATTACTGAACATCGTGGCACTTGCAGGAATCATATTATAAGCTTACTTTTGACATCCAACCCTCCTCGGTACTTCTGCCAGCCTTTGAGTTCTATCTTTTCTCCTAGTATCTCTAAGAATCGTTCGAATTCTGCACTAACGGTCACTGTATTGGGTGAAAAAACATCGCCAGGTTAGCGCTGGCACAAACTTTTTGTAACAAATGTGTAAAAATACTAAATATAACCCTGGCATGGATATGTATTTAAACTGGGGCAGAGTGGTAAAGATAGAACTAGCTACTCTGCGCTATCAGAATCTGGGTTACGTCCCGGCTCAGTTATCACGGACGAAGTAAAAATGGCAGGCGCAGATTCAGACTGGCTTCCATCGTTTTACGAAAAACGGTGACATTTTTTTTTAACAACAAATAGACATTTTAAGAAAAAAAGAATCCCAGTTTAAGTATGGAAAATGCCTGTCTGAGTGACTTGAAAACCCAGGAAATGGCACTTGCAGGAGTTAAAATTAAAAAATTTTCCGGGGACACATGCCCCCGGTCCCCTATAGAACCTCGCGCCTTCGGCGCTCGCATTATCGGAAAACGGTCACTTTTTTCTTGGATCCGTGCCTCAACGGGGAAGACGCGAACGTGGCCTTTGTAAAGAGACGGCCAGTCTTCTTAAGCAAAAGAGGATCCATTTTTGCAGGGATTTTCACCGCTGGATGAAGTGATAAAACTTACCATTGCTGAAAACTTCGTCGTCCGTAGTCTGCCCTTGTTTGGCATAAAGAACTCCAAATTTGAAGTTAACGGATCCCTAGAAAGAAATGTGGTGAGATTAAGCTGAAAGGGATGGTGCCTTAGTCTTCCTTTTAATATCTAGCTCTCTTGGTTGGTCTCTGAAATCTTTTTAGCGTGCCATAAAGAGCGAAAATATTTTAATTTAAAAATAAGAAGAGACTTCCTTCCAATATCTTTTCGTATTCCATAGAACATTTCGTTCGCCGCAAACGCCGGATTAGTCAGTGGACATCAGGCCAAACAGGAGAAAGAAAAGATACGTTTTCAAAGGTATTCTGGTTAGTGAGGACGAGACCTAAGACGAATTCATGGCTCAACGTAAAAGGGCATCCCTGGGTATTGCTTATGAAAAACCTTATAATCTGATATGATCATACCTCTTGTTCTTCCAACACAAGTAATTCCTATAAAAAAGAAAAGAAAGAAAAGAAAAAAACCGGGAAAGTAATTTAAACCGTAAATCAGATAAAAACACGCAAACAGGAAGGACAATTAAGCTCTGAACATGTTAAAAGGACATAGATGGAGTAACAATATTTTCGAGAAGCACATGTTTGAAACATCTTTCTGTGTTTAGCGACGGGGATTGGGAACTGGGTCCTAATTGTTTTCCCGCCTTTTTTGTGACAACCACTGGGTGCCGCCGAAAAGCGGCGAAGCGTTCACAGTCGTTCAGAGAGGATATCCTTGATTGTTGATCAATGTTCGGGGAAATGGACCAAGAAAAACTGAATTTTTCTCTTTCCCACTCCAGGTAAGCTAATACATTCATAAGAACACGGTATCAAGTTCTTCTCCGAGTCCATTTCATTTTAATTCTTTCTACAAACATTGCTGTTCAAACGAAGTCTTTGAACATGAGTTTACGTCTAAGCTAAGTGAGCTCAAACATAAGCTTAAAGCCTTAAGCTTATTGCCCACCACATTTAAAGAGCTACCTTTTGTATTTCAGGGTTGAGTACTTCCTTAGGACCTTTGTCAACCTTGTCAATACCATAAGCTCTGTAAAAAATGACAAAACACACAAGCTTTTAAGGTAATTTGATATTGTAAAACAATCTGCAGACTACAGTGGCTTGAAAAACATTGAAAGCCTTCGAGCTTTTCCCATAAGCTTATAGTTAATCAGTGACGTTTTCTTTATTTTCACGGTGTTTTGTTAATGTTTTAATGGAAAGAAAGCCTCAATAACGTACGCATAAGCTTATATCATGAGACACATTTAACATTCATGTTCAACGCATCTGGCATGAGGCACTGTTCAACAAGTATCAGCGCCTTGAAAATGGTTACTTGTGTTATCTTCGTGACAATACAATAACATTTAA
This sequence comes from Pavona decussata, assembly GCF_977016875.1. Taxonomy (NCBI): domain Eukaryota; kingdom Metazoa; phylum Cnidaria; class Anthozoa; order Scleractinia; family Agariciidae; genus Pavona; species Pavona decussata. Next base: position 2,286,332 of record NW_028145442.1, on the reverse strand, counting down.
GTATTATAAAAAAGGTTTTATACATACTGTAAGACAGTCTTTGGAGACACTGGTTTGTGAGGATGATATGGTATGCATAACTTTTGACTTCCCTGAAACAGTTAGATTAATGTGATTACTTGTGCAATGCAATATCTACAGTTTAACCAAATGACAATGTGTTCTCAGATACATTAAAGCATAATTTGTGGATAGTTATTCACATACATTAAGTAAATTTTCTAAAATGCCCCCCCCCCCCCCACCCAGTACAGATCCTGTAACCCCCGTTATAGCTGAATGATGGTTGCAAGGTCATTTTACTCAGAAACCAGCATGATTGATATCCAGATAAGCTCACTGCAACGTGTGTCTAAAAACTAAATGGCAGCCCTTGATCCAGTTCAATATGAATATAAAAATTATTTATAAAAAGTAAAACAAAAATATTTGTCAGCCACGTGGCATTCTCACAAAAGCTATAAAAGGGGTAAATATGAACACAACCTGACCCATGAGAGTGATAAAACATAAACTCTAAGATTAAAAGTTATCCTCCTTCTCTGCAGCTCAGTTTTAACATCTCTAAATAAAATACTGTCTAGAAGTCAACAGTATTTAGTTACCGTTTTCCTCCAAAGAATGGCTCGATACTGAGGGACACCATAGTTATCAGCATCAGTCAGGCAGACAGATAGAATGAAAGGACTCTTACTTCCATCAACACCCACAAAATTTTGATGCACTGTGGAAGATTTAAGACAAGTTAATTAACTTTACAGATCAGGATAACATCATCTAACTGCAATGTGTTTGTCTAGTATATAAACATGGTTATTATAACCTGAAAGCTTTATTCCAGTTTCACTGTCTTGTAATCTCATTCTTAGTCCGTAGCAGGCAAAAAGATAGATACATGCAATCTTCGCAGTTACAAGAGGCCTATCCACACTAGCTAGCAGAAAAATTTGGAATTGTCTGCCAAAAATCCAGACAAAAATTCTGTTGAGGTAATTTTTGTGAAAAAGGCTCTCATCTGCACTCAAAACTATTTATACTGTACAGTTTGTCGAATCTGTCAACAATATTTACATAGCATTGATATTATATTTTGCTCTAATTTATTCATAGCAATTCTATTCTGTGACAAGACATTGAATTGGCAGGAAAATGGAGCATGTTGACATCCTCGTACTTCTTGCATCATGCATTTTGCTTATACATCTTGCTTAAGTTGCCTGTCTACTCATAGGGAAACCAAATGTGTACCATGGGATGTTACCACGAGTCACCAGGATTCATCTTGAATCACTCCAAAATGTTTAAAATTCAGTTTCGCAACTAGAGACAATTGTCCTAGCCATACCAGACGCTAATGGAACAACTAAAAGCGTTTATGAAAAGTGATTGACAACTAAAAACACGTTGCTGTTGATTCAGTTTTTACCTGGGGAAATTTTGTCTCCTGTGCTTTTTCAGGACATCCATCCACTTTTTTTTTAAGAGTTGGTGATGACAAAAAAATTGTCTAAATTAAGAGTTCTTTTGCTAGTGCAAATATAGGCCCAGCCACTGAAAGCTGAATGTCTAAACTGTATAATGCCCCATTCAGCTTCTAACGTATCAATCAATTCCAAATCCTGGTGGTGGGTGGAGGGGAGGATTTCAACAAGGTGACTGTCAACAAAGTGTTTTTTTGGTGGCGATATTAAAGCTGAAGAATTTCTTAAGTCATTCTATGTGCTTGGCAGATGTTTAAGGCAATTAATGTGTGTAGTTTATGTTGAATACACTCTGTTTTTTTTACAAGAACCTTTTTTATAAGAACGTCGAGGCTGAGGTCAACCAAAATTTTAAGAACGTATTAAGAACATTCCTCAGGCTGAGAGTCGCTTACGAACTTTTTTATTTTGCCAATCTGTATAGAAAATCAAGGTAACAAATGTACCCGATCTCGGTTTGTCATAATCAGCAGTTCTTGATACCATATCTCAGCAGGCAATGCACTTTGCTAAGTTTCCTGGTAATGTCCGCATTGATATACTGAAATACATGTAGTGTATAACATGTAATTTAAGAACATCTTAAGAACGCTTTCACCCTCAAATCGCAAAAAAATATAAGAACGTTCAGCCTCAGCTCCAAAATTCGATGTTCTTATAAAAAAAATTGAGTGTATGTGGAAGTTGTTTACTTCATCTAGAGAGTGGGCAAGATGCTGACCTGCGGTGCACTACCACTAGGGCATTTGATTGGGGATGATTGCTTTTTGTGATCATTCACAGCAATATTCAGCAAACGCTTACCTTTTCCAAGAAAATACTTGAAGTACCATCTAGTTTGGAATTCTGGATTTTCAAGATGGACCCCACTTCCCTGCCTTGATACCATTCCATTCTAATGGAGACAAAATGATGCACAAAATCAGAATGAAGTCATTCTGAAGGCCAAATATCAAGATCATTTTGATGCTTATAATTTTAGTCTCTGATGCAGGTCACACCACTAAAAACACTTTAAAGAAATTCTAATAATATAACTACAATTTCTTGACATTGCTACAGTTGTGAAATAACCAAGCGATAGTGCTTTTTGAATAGCTTTAGCACAGATTTAGTGATTTTTTTTTGCATGGATGTGGCCCTCTGTTCCTTCAGGAAACATTCATCCCCAATGTATCTGTTGCTCTGCACTTCATTTGCAATAAAAACCCATTATGGACAAGATTTCTGTTTTCATCACAAAATGAAGTTCAAGGCGGTGGATGAAACAAGGGGCAACATTTCCTGAAGGAATGAAACAACCTTTATAATTTATTGTGCCTAGGGAAACTTATGTAGAAGTATTGTAATACAAAAAGTGTACACTAATTTACTCTGTCAAGCTCTCCCTGGGCTTTTTTTTTTCTCTTTCTTTTCTTTCTGAGTATTTCAATTTACAATAATTAAGGTTGTATGTTGTATGTTAAGCAAGATTGTATGTTGAATAAAAAAAAAACATTTCCTGAAGGAATTGAAGACCATATAAAAATAAATAAATAATTAAATTAAATAAATAAATAAAACAAAAGATCATCTAAAAAGTATTATAGGTCGATCGGTTATGTGTACACTGAACCCTTTTATTTCCTTAACAGCACAGATCAGAATATTTATTATATTATTTCACAGTTAAAAGTTACTTCAAACCAATACAAATTTTTCCTTCAAATGTGAAAATTATAGGGAAAATATAGAAATGAACAATAGTTTTATTTTTTTAAGGGTGGTGCTCAATAGCTTTCATTTATTACACTTCAGAATTTTTAAAGTTTACTGACCCAATTTCATTGTAATTGCCACCATATGACAAGGTTTGATGAATGCTCTCTGGTTGGGGGAGGGGCGGGGGGTAGTCCCCAAGTATAAAGCTATATAGGTGTGTGTCGCTCCAAAGGTTATGGTTTTTGAGCCAGTTTGGTCTGAAGTAGGGTATATATTTTAACCATTTTGGGCTAAAAGTCTATGGATCGGAGAAACCAGGCCAGAAAAAGGTCATGAATTTACAGGCCATGGCCCAGTTGTTCAAAGCCTGATTAATCTAATCCTGGGTTAACGTGAACTTTGATTCAAGTTTAACTAGTTATCAGTTATCATTTTTCAAAAATATTTTTGCCCTCTAGCTTTGACTTAGACTTTTCTTTACCTTAAGCTTAAAATCAGCGTTTAAAAACATTTTTAACAAGCAAGATGAAAACCAACCTAGTTCCCAGGGTCTCTCTTCTTCCCGGAAAAAGAGAGACCATGGGAACTAGGTTGGATGAAAACATCATACAATTTTCAATCGGGGGTCAGCATTAATTGGCTTTCGAACACCCGGTCCCAGGGCTGAAAAAGGGTACCGGAAAATTACATATTTTGGTCTGAAATAGGGTCAGGGTTTGGAGAACCGGGGGGCACACCCCTAGCATAAATTTTGAGGAGTCCCCCTCCCCCCGGGGGGGATTAAGGAAGTTACTCAACAGTAATACAATAATGTTTATTACTATCAAAACATAAGTTCACACTTCAGTGTTAATCCTTTAAAACATTGAGTTTAATAATTGTATCGCCAACCTGCTGTATTCCAATTTCACCACTCTCCATTCTAAACCTGCATGCTGGATTTTCACTGAGATCACTCCCTGTGCAGTGTATGGTATTCAACTGTGGTAAAATGAAAACAAAAGGGATGTTAACACATCAAAAAATACAAAGAGAAAGGCAAAACATAAACACATCTGATAACTGTACAAAAGTCTAGTAACAGGTTGTGTATTATATTAATACTGATTGCATAGCTAATAATTAATGCCAAGTAGGTATTTAATGCCCATGACATCTGCTCCAAATTATACCTACTCTGGCATACAGACCTAATTTCATATGAGAAACATACCGCGTATCCTCTGATTTGTTTATCTTGAAGCTTTAAATTATTCAAAGAATTAGCCTATGATTTGTTCCTATGAATTAACCCATGATTTGGAATTAACTATTCTGACCTGACTTCCATTAAAAAAGGGAGGCAGCGTGGTCAAGTGGTTAGGGCGCCGGACTTGAAATCCGGTGGTCCCGTGTTCAAATCCCGCTCTGACCGCTAGCTGGAGTTGTTTCTCGGTAGCCCCAAGTTCAACTCCTCGGCCGCGCTTGTAAATAGCCAGCTGGTCTGCCTCCTGCCAGTTGGGATTTTTAACCATGTTATTTTCAATTTGTATTATTTCTTTATGAAGTTTAACGCTCAGCCCCACTAGCACTTGTGCTATAAACACTGCCGAGGGTAAATAAAGGTTATTTATTTACTTATTTATTTTATTATTTATTTATTTAAAGCCTGAAATGTATGGACTTTTCTTCAACCATTATTTGGCACTTTAATTTTCCTATCACCTAGAGATACTTCCTTGTTTGTACAAGTGCCACGCAACACATGAACTTTTCAGTTCACAATGATATGATTTGTTCCTACTGAAAACTATACCATTAAAGGCAGAATTCTGTTTTTTTTTTTTGTCCTATTATAAAACTAAAAGAATAACATGAGTTTTTTATTCATCTTAAAGGTACAAAAATTTACTTACAGCCTCAAGAGAGCCATAATAGTGCTTTCTGCTTAAACCTGATCTTCTGCCAATATCAGGAGATGGAGCACTGTGACAATAAGATAGCAAGATGCAATAAATATTGGTAAGTTAACAGATACATGACAAATAACATCCGAGCATGTAGAATTGGGAGGATATGCATGAAACATGGTACAGCATTGTGGTGTACTTAGAGGTGGGCTGGCCTGATTCTCAGATGCCCTAAATATTTCCCTTTTTTTTATTCTGAAACATTTTCACTCCCACCCAATTAAGGGCCATCTTGATAACATGTTTTGTTTCCCATTACCCTTTCTCAAGTGAAACATTATGGGTTGATTTGTATATGAAAACTTAAAAGAAGAAGAAAAGAAAAATTAGTATTTTTTTCTTGCTTGAGACTGTCATTTTACAACAAGCGACTATATCTCAAAGCTGCTTGAAGGCTGTTGTGATAATTTCATAACAGGATCAGTCTATTAAGCTGCATGCAATACCGTATTATGCTTTCCATTTGTCAGAACTGGCGGCTGCCAGATCAGTCAGTTTGTAAACGGAATGTACCAATTTCAAGGATTAGTTTTATCCTAGTCCTTTGAATTTCTTCAAAATGGCAAATTACCATTTTCTGAGTGGTTATTTATCAAGATTTTGCAGCACCATCCATTCAAAATGACGCATTCGATTTACAGACTGGCCAGTCTGGATGATCAGTTCTGACCTAATAAATGACAAATGGAAAGCGCGCTACAAAACATGCAAGAAAAGCGAGCAGCCGCGGTAATGACTCAAAATTGGGCAGCGAATACACTGACCCAGACTTGGGTTGGATAGGACCCACTGACCAGTGGTGGGGGATGAGGGGCCCCATGTGTAGTTAATTGGCAGGTCCAAATATAGAAGTCACATGTTACCAGAGGCCACATGGGAGATTGTAGGCCCAGTTAGCCACAGCTTGCAAACATTAACTATGATTTTATTCTAAAAATTATATTGTTTTTGTTATTTTCTGTGAGAAATTGAGAGAGCTAAGGTGATTGTTTAAGCAAATTAAGTGAGAGCAGACCGCTGGACTTCTCACCGTGCCAGAACCTAACAGCTTATTACAAGTTCTTTTAATTTTTGTTCTGAGGCAGCAGTTCCTCAAGCCAGTGTAGAAATTCTTGTGTTGACCAATTGGAATTTCTATATATGTAAATATTCTTATATTATATTATATTATATTATATTATATTATATTATATTATATTATATTATATTATATTAAAAACTGCATCATTGTATAATGCAATTCGAGGGATTTGATTGGCTTAGGGCCACGGTATATGAGCCATACCATGGCCGAGAAATGGCAACCATTAAATTGTCTGCTGATTATTCTTGCACAGCGAAATCAGTAAGATCTAGCAATATTTCTTGATTGTTTTTAATAAAACAATTATTCCACTCGCGCTTGTTGGATATGAGATGATTATAGCCAACTTGGCGCTACACGCCTAGTTGGCTGTCTATCATCTCATATCCAGTGCGCGCTCATGGAATAATTGTCAAATATTACCCATATTTGCTATAACTAGTAAGTATGATGATTTCAAAATTATATCTTATTTACGATCTAACAGATGTAAACTACAGCCAACTTTTTATCTAATCTATATTCTTCTTTTACAAAAAGGTGTTTACAATTTCTCCATAAATTTTATGAACAAATTGTTTTCTTTTCTTTTTAATGTTAGTACAAAGCGTTTCCAATTGTCTTTGAAAAAAACTCAATAGACGCTCTTTTGTATTTTTATACAGTCAAAGAAACACAGCTTAAGCCATTCCGAGTGTGTAATAACTAGTACGACCTGTATTTTAATTCCCTCAAATTACACCTGTCCTTTTCATGAATCACTTACATACAACCGCACGTAATTTGTTAACAATTTTTACACACTATTTCCCTTAAGATGTTGAATTTAAGAGCGACAATAGATTTTACAAGCAAAATATATTTTCCAAGATGTTTACCATTACTAATTTTTAAAGCAAGCTGTCGGCATTTTTAGCAATGACGTCTTTCAAGCAAAATGTGATGTTTGAGTAATTCTTTGCGAAGTGTATTCATTTAAATAATGGCGAGCGCGTTTTTGCATATTTTCCCCTAAAAAGAACCGGCAATCAAATTAAAGGCTTCGAAAACAAAATAAGAGATACAGAATACTAAAATATAAAACATGCGAGGATTAAAGCCCTTAATCTTTTATTAAAATAATTGATAAAATTAAAATTCACTAACATTAACACCGAAGCCGAATTTTAACGCATAATAACGAACTCTGGCTAACAAAAGCAGCATGCTGGTGTGCTTTTTATCGTGGCTGTTTACGTTGAAGCCATGTGTGAAAAAAAAAATCCGTACGTAAGTTTTGGAAAAAGAAACCTTTGGTGTAGATAAGTTTATAAATATAGTTGGAAGGCTGGCCGCATTCAAAGCAGCAAGTGATATTTTTAAAAACAATTTAATATCGGGTGATATTTACCTGTAGGTAAACGTTGAGGACCTAATCCTCGTGACCATATTGATGAATAGCTACTTCACGTTACGGGCGCTTCCACGCATGAAAACACAGAGAGGTCAAATGATGCGAAACGTTTCTTGATTTGAAGCTAAACTGCGTTACGCACCGGCTCAGCTTTGCAGCAAATGGAACGTTGTACTCCGAACTGTAGATTCGTATAGTCCAAGACTGCAACCGCAAGAGTCCCTCGCTTAAAAATATTCCAATTCTAAATCCGCGTGGATTTTTACGATATCTTCGGAGAATGTATTGGACGTGTATCACTCACGCGAGATTAAAATCCTGTACAGCGATTAAAAATGATTAACTGCGATGAAGCCTGCCCAGGAGCTGCGCTGAATTCGTAATGTTGTAATTGGATGCGATAAATTCAGCTGACAAATTGCAGGTCCAAGCCGTGCCTGTGACGACAGTATTGACAATGACGGAAGCAGCGTATGGCGTAGCAATACAAGATGGTCGGCGAGTACAAAAAGAAACGACCACTTTGATTTCAGGAAAAAACGTCTAGCGAATTCCAACCCTCTTGCTCCAAGTAGATAAATAAACCAAATACTCAGCGCTCGTGTCACAGGCGTTAAGTACGTGAGTTGTTTATACAAATAACAAATGAACCTTGACAGGAGTGAAGGAAGCGTGCTTTTTCCGTGACTTCCTATAAGGTTCGTGCGAGGTGCTCTCCAAATGTCAATAATTGGATGACAATGTAGTTACCATTGTGAAAAAGAGTAAATTAAACTCGGTATTTTTCAAATTTCGCCGCCGTAATTAACACTTTTACATCAGAAATATAGCTCAAAGTCCGGTTATTATGACTGGATCAGGCAAGAGTCCAAAATGGCATTTCTTTTATCACATGCACCACTGAAGTGACCACAGCTTGAACGAGTGTCTATTGCCTCCAGCCAACTGTACTTGAAGATGTACAAGCTGTTAGAATTAGGTCAACAATCTTTCCTTTAAGGCGGCGCTGAATAAAATAGTCTACTCCAAAACAAACACAAGAAAGACTTGATTTGCAGTTCCATGAAAGCTCAGATCTTCCACAAAGCAGACGGCGTCAGAAATGAGTGGTGCGCGGCAACAAATCCACGTGCAAGTTCTTGTCTGTTTATAGAGCTGAATTTAGAACTGATGAAAATGTTCGGTGACAATATAGCTGAAAGTTATGTTCTTGTAATCACAGTTGGCATCACCTGTAATAAACAAACTCGCCGCTGTTTGCAGATCAGGTCTCGACATATATGGAAGGAACAACACGTATTCCAGCTGTGCTGTAATTCCTTTTGTTGGTCAGTGGTGGTTTTTATCTTTCTAATCGTGTGACAGAAGGAAATCTGCCTGTTTCGAAACTGCATAAAAATGCTAAGCCCCTTTTATGTTCGAGAGTGTTCATTGTTTACGTAATATAGCCATGTCAACAAAACATTCAAAGCAATCCGGACCGGTAAACGATCCTTACTCCAAAGGATGAGGCCTTTTGTGATTTTTGTTTACATTTCATGTACATTTAGTGTGGATTGCTGCTAGGTAATGTTCATGTCTATGTCGCTATTGCTCAACACTCAAATCTCTTTTATTTTAAAATCACTTTTTCTTTACAAGTTGTCAGTAAAGTAGTCGAGAACAGCACTGAATTCAGTCGTTGTTAGTCTCTTGAAGTCGAGACAAGCAACAGCTCCAATTCCCTGAAGGGAAATTTTAATCCCATCTTGTTTTTGCAAATTTAATATTCATCTCGGGGTGACAGAATATTTGCAAAAAATTCGTAATTGTCAACTCTTTAAATTAAAAAAAAATTTTAATAAAATAAAAAACTGGAACCCACGGAAAGCATTATCCAAAATCCGACAAGTCGACCATCATTACCCTCTCGAGAACAGAAAACATCAAAAAAGTTAAAATGGCCATGCACAAACTAATTAGATGCTGTTAAATCTGATGTGGAGACGATAAAATGAGTCAGCAATAATGGCTTTGCATGGTTTCGTGACATGTTTCAAAATTTTTTTCTTTCCAATTAAGAACAGCAAACCTTGAGTCAGCCATTTCTATGGTAATACACTGTTTTTCCACGGTATTGGTGTATTGTTTTATATAGACCACAAAAGGAAAGACAAAATGTAAATGAAGTATAAGACTGAACAAAACTGTGCTTCCAGATGGTGTAATTAAAAACCGTCCACATTTCATTGAAGATATTTTAAACTTTTAATCAGCCCCCACAGAACACGAGTCATTTTCATATTCAATTTAAAGATTTCATTAAGTGGTCGACGAACGGTACCATCCGATGGCAAAACTTGTCAAAAATGTAGTCAGATGTTCGCACATGTCTACGAAATTTACATGTGAATGGATCCAGGTTCCTAACCGAACGGATGGCATGAAATTTTTGCAGTAGTGCTTTTATTTTAACGCTTCTAATTTTATTGTGTTTTGCTGGAACTAACTTAGAAACTGGCGTTTTCGACAGGAAACTAATTTCTGCAAAACGCAGCAGTTCGGGTATACACTTCTCAAATTAGACATCACGACTATTAGAAACGAAAATTGCATCGTCACCTGACATCATTCATTTCTAGAAACTCGCACCTGCAAACTCACGGAAACCGAAGGAGCTTCATAAAATTGTCCGAGATGCTCGAAAATGAAACTTATGCCCCGCTCACATTTTTGAAGCCGATTATCGCCGCAATCTCGTTCCCAGAGCCCGCGTTTCTTTTGGTCAGCACTGTTATCGCCGCGGAAAGGAAATAAGAGACGCATGCGCACAGGCTATCCCCGACAACGCATGCGCATCAAACGTTTTCAGCCCATACTATCGTTTTCGTATTATCTTTGCCCTCCAAACGAAGGCTCCGTCCACAAACAAGTTTTCAAAACGTATCGTTTTCGCAGCGTTTTGCTCTGTCTATATCAAAATGCTCAAATGCGCTGAAAAACTACGAGGAAATGCGACTGATGCGCCACCGATGTTTGTAGCGTTTTTCAGCTTTCCGCGTCAGTGCTTTCGAAAGCCTCCGTTTTCGCTGTCCATACTAGGGAGCTTTAGCAATGAAGACGACAACGGCAACGAGAACGTCAAAAAAGCGTTCGGCTTAATAGCCAAAACAACAACTCTGTACATGCATTACACTTTTGGTACATTTCTTTGCCGTCACTGCACGACAAGGGCGTGAAATTTTTTGATGGGACCGGTTTTAAGGAGGACGCGAACACACAATGACAAATTTTTCTTTCGCTTTCTAAACTTGAATGCGGTCTCCAAGAATTCAACTCAAGGAAATTTCACCTTCATTTGACATTTAAAGCGAGTTGGAATAATCGCGTCGACGTTTGAAAAAAACGCGAATTCATTTTAGTAGTGATGTTTTCGCAGCTCCCTACTTTAAAGATAGGGATCCATTTTGAAATGTCTCAAACATGAAGAACGTTTTCGATGGAAACGCGCGACGATCAGTATTTTCGATCGCTTAAGGGCCTCTCCATATGAGCCCGATAACCGGGCTGGCCCGGTAGGCGGGACGAATTTGTTTTTTGTTCATATGGGAAATTTTATCCCGGTTACCGAGATGAAAAATGTCCAAAAGGCCCCCAAAATACCCGTGAAACCGCGTTCCGACTTGTCAGCGACCTTGCAAGCCATGCGCAGTTGAAAATGTTTCGTCCCGGACAGTCGCGGTATCCGGGCTGGAGTGTTCATATGGGAAACATTTCCAGCTCGGTTACCGAGATCTCGGTAACCGGGACAGCCCGCCTTCTCATATGAACACATCGAAATTTTTGTAAAGAAAAGAGTGGCGAGGCGAGATCTCGGAAACCGAGCCAGCCCGGTCGACCGGGCTCATAATGAAGAGGCCCTTAGTGTGGACGCAAGATCAAAAAGCATCGAAATGTGGCGTACGAAAACGTATTAGTTGGAAGGGTCCTAGACGCTCCCTCGCCCCTAGAAATGCATGCGCACATTAATTACCGTTGTGACTTCTCCGTTAGTTAAAAGAAAAAAAATAGGGTGGACGAGGGCTTATTTTTGCGATTTTTCAGGGAAAAAAGTAACAAAAATGACAGGGCTCGAAAAAACGGCCGGTCTTAATACAACGTACAATGTCCGGTCAGAATGAGTGCTTAACAAGACAAATTCTTGGATAGGCGAACTTTTTGTCCGGTAACATGCGCTAAATTCAATAGACATCTTAATTTTGAACTGGTGTAGAAAATTATCACGCTAAACATCATTCAGATTATTAGTGCTTCCGTAAAAGAAATAATCATTAAAACCCGCAAAAATTTCATACCATGTGTTAAGTGGAGTTCGTTATCTCGAACAACCGAACATCCCTTCCCGTCATCTCGACTCTTAGACCGGATCGCAAGCGTTGACGTCAGTGAAACACACTGGGTTATATTATCCCGGATGTTTGAACCTTCGATTCCTCGAAAACCCTGTTAAGCCGAATTGCGTTTGTGTCTCCCTGATAAGGTTTTCCTACAATTTTACCGGCCTCGATATCTCAAGCTGACTTCGAAGAGGCAAGAACGCAGTGAGGACAATTTTCCTTGTTTTAAGCTCAGGAAACGAAGTTGAATCGGTTTGAACTTGTGTTTTGTCTTCGAAAAAGACCACAAGAGAAGAAAAATGGATTGGTGGCGTTGTTCTACATTAGCTCTACTCCTGACAAGCTACATGCTACAGCATTGTTCATTACTAAGGGGCTGTTTACATGGAGGGAGGAAGATCCTAGAGGGCGGTTCATCCTAGCGCCATATGTTTTCTCTATTCAGTTTACATGCAAAAAGTTGCACTTGGCCCTAGCGCTAGGATCTTCCTAGAGATGGGAACTTCCTAGCTGAGAGATATGAAGATCCTAGCACCATGTAAACTACTTTCGCTCGGAAGATCCTATTACTAGGGACAAAAAGAACAAACGTGGCGGCAGCCGGACGTTCAGCTGCTCAAGGCCGACATTTATTCTTCTTTTCCTTCTCCACTTGGTAACCATTTCGGCCGAAATTTCGGCATGTAAAGCAAACGAAAAGTTTTTCCGCCATCTCGGATCTTCCTAGTGCTAGGATCTTCTTCCCTCCATGTAAACAGCCCCTAAAAGTTAAGGGTTTGTGATTATTTGAAACCGTCTACGTCTATTCGAATCTTTTTCCCAGTGGTCACTACAAGCTTCGAGATCACGGGATTTTACTGGATCAAGCTTTTATGGATAAGGCTTTTTGCCACCGAGTAAGCGAGATAGCGTACAAATCTTATTTTACAATAAAACCTTACGGTCAAAATTAATTGTCTATACAAGAGCACAAAACAATAAAAATGACGCAAAAAAAGAGCAAGGCTGATTTCGCAGTAAGGGAAATATATTCTCACACATTTCGAAAAGCAAGGCCTTTCTTCCTCAGGGTATTTTTGAAAATGACGTCTAATGTAACGCGCGCACTTTCTCAACATAAAATAAAACCAATTCCGCTGGTACTTTATCCATGTTATTGTAAAAAACAAATCGAAGGCAGTTTTCTATGGTCTATTTAACAATTATTTCACGAGCGGGCGTTGGATATGAGATGATATCTAACAAGCGCAAGTGGAATAATTGTATATTGCTAGATCTTGCTGATTTCGCTGTGCAAGAATAACCAGAAGACAATGTAATGGTCGCCATTTATCGGCCATGGTATACTGGCTCTTACCATGGCCGCTAAGCCAATCAAATGTCTGGAATTGGTTATTACATTATACAATGATCCAGCTTTTAATAATTATCATTATTCTTGTCATTGTCATCATCATCATCATCATCATCATCATCATCATCATCATCATCATCAGTCGACCTTGCTTTTTCGATCAGACTATAATAAGAGAGGTCTAGAAAAAAGGCGCTTCCAGCGCCGATGCGTACATGTATATAAATGTCTTAATGGTCTCACGCATCACGAATTAACATTAGTCACTCAGCAAGAACAGCATAGTTACAACACAAGAAATAAAGCAAACCTCAAAATTCCATCCATTAAAAGAAACTGGGGTAAACAAAGAACTGGCTATCATGCTGTAAGTGATTTTAACTCGCTGGACAAAACTATACGAGCCTCTGATAATGTAAATATTTTGAAGCGTCTGATTTTTAATTCATTGATTTAAGTTTTGTATTACACATAAGATACATTAGTTTTTAGTAGCATCTTTTAGCATTTTTATTCATTGTAAATTTTTAATTTTTAATTTTCGAGGTCCTTTTTGTAAACCACTTTTTAGTGAAAAAGTTTCCTCATTAAAGATTGTCATGTCTTTAAGCTAAGTCACGGCTGATTGAACACTAAAAACCGATCATCGATTAGGCAAGGAGAAAGAAGACCGGGCTACACGCCTGGAGCTTTGCGGTTGATTATCGAAGAGTAATGACTTAAAATATAACTTTTCGCTAAACCTCAGATGGTAACACAAGACATACAAGGCGTTTCAGGAAGCAATTTTCAAGCTTGACTAGTATTTGTGAAAACAGACAATATTGAATTCTGTCGCGGTTTTGTGGTTGGCTAGCCACAAAAAATTTAAGTGTAAACAATCCTTAGAGTTATTGGAGGTTTAATGTTTTGATGGCACAAACTGTTCAGTTCGTGAAATAACGCAAATTGTGATCGTATTTGTAGCATGATAGCGGTTTTCTGAGCTAAACAAAAAGGTGACTTGATAATTTGCCAAAATTTTTTAAGTATAAATAATAATCCTACCGCCTTTTTAGCGATAATTGTCTTCCTGGTTAAAATACGTCAATGAAAAAACTGAAAAAATCCAGTTTGTTTATATGTATGGATGTTGTCAAAGGACTTTTTTTCATTTCCTCCTTTTATTCTTGTTATAAATGCAACACTGAGTTGTACGTGATAGAGAGTTCCATACCCTTCATAAACTTGCACTAAAAAAGAACGAATCATTATCTGCAATCTAAGAACTTCAATAACTCTATATCTGATAACACTGGTAGAAAAATATCTTAGGGGAATTATTTGATATTTTGGATCTCGCTGGACAATTTTGCAAAGTTCCGCCGGTATTGGCACTCAAGGTTAAGTGCACTCTTATATTACATCAAGTAAATAAATTGTTTCGCGGCTAGGTCAACAGTGCAAAAATAACGTCAGCGGAAAACGAAAGCTAGAAAAAAGAGTACATGTTAGTGAAGTTAATTTCATTCTTATTTTTGTAAGCCGTTCTCTGAGAGGTCGTGAATTTGTTTTTGTTGCCTTCTATTGAAGCTGGCAAATGTTCTCAAACGGAATTCACTCTCTCTAGCTAAGAGTTATTTTTTACGGATAGGTAACGTTCCGACATTTTCTATTACTAGGAGAAGTTAATGTCTGTGCTTCTAGCAAGACGTGTAACTTCACATCAGGTTTGAACTAGGGTTTGAGTCATGGTAATCAATTTTTTGTTTTGTCTACCAGTAAAATCTTATGGAACAAACTTCCGCCGCGGAAAATAGTTGAAGGGAATTGCGGTAAAATGTAAACTTACTTTCATGCATTTTCGTTTGGTCACTCCGTCTCCGAGATCCACAGTACAAACTGAAATTAACTTAAAACGTACTAATAATTTCCTTAACTCAAAGGTCAAGGGACTGAGGAAATTGATTCATTTATTCCATTATATCGAGGTTCTGTTCCACACATTTTAAAAGGCCGCGCCGGAGAATAAGAATATCGTTCGTTATACCGTGGACTCGAGGTTCCACTGTAATAACCAAACATCAATCACTTTTTTGAGGGTGGGGGAGGGGGTGACTACGGCTACAGCTACGATTTACCTTGCTAAACCAACTTTAGGCAAAATACAAATGATATCCTCTAATTTCCTGTGTTGATAAAGAGTGACGGTCTTTCGACGCGCAATGACTGTGATTAACATTTGTTTACAAACCGAAGAGGATGTCACGCGTACCTACATCCTGAAGTCAATATACCCGTCAATACAGCCCATACATGTTGTGATATTGGTGCACAAAAATTCAATTTGAATAACTCAAGAGTGCTTATAGGTTCGAAAGCAACCTTTAATTTGATTTCGATTCAATTTGATTTGCACGTCTCGTGCTTTAAAATTTTATTCAAACTATGGGCTTAAGGAGGCTGAAACTATGTAAACATAATGAAACCAAGGAGCTATGAGTTTAGTCTCTAATCTACTTGACAGATCACGTAGACCTTCAAATTAACGTTCGTTTAGATACAAGAGTCTTATACTTAGTATGCGATCCTCTTTATTTTAATTTGTCTAATGTACGACGTTAATTCTTGCTAGAATGGATAAATAGTAAATTTATGCTATATTTCTGCAATAAAAGGTCGATACCGAACGAAGACTTCATACTTAATTGACAAATGTGCCATTTTCGAGATGTATTTCATTTCATATCGGCACGACTCGTGTTTATAAACTCACGCACAGTTTCGCAAACAAAGTTGTTGTGGCTTTTTTTTTTTTGGCCTTTAACGCGGATCAAAACAGCTCCAAAGGCAATAAGGAAATCAATGAATAGAAGTATGTCTGATAAGAAAAGGAGTAAATAACGATTCCTTTGTATGTTGATTAGTATTTATTTCCTGTTAAAAGTATTGAAGTTCAAACAGATGGATTTTGTTGACAACTTAAGAAGGAAAATGATGGTAACTTTTACTGCTGAACTGCCAAGATGTTCTCGTTACGGACTTCAGTAAAGTTGCGCCGAATAATAAACAAAGCTGACAAACTATCGTCGCGATCTACACAATACACTCTAGCCATGATAACAATTGTGATCCAAGAAGCTTGAATCCAAAGCAAACCCCAGACGATTGTTCTCAACACAATTACAGTGAATCAATGATTGAATATGACCGACACCTACATGCAAAACCAACTTAGACAGTGTGCTTATATCCCCAAAACGCTCAATACTACAACAATTATGCATGCAAATCTCGATATTGCAAGAGACAATTCGACTCCAAATTAAATGATACAACAAGGCTCAATATTTTCTTAAAGTTGCAAAGATTCAATGGCGGGTAAATTCAACTGCAATCGTTAAAAAAACATTTTACGGCCATTTTCGACTTACCGGTTAGGCTGTTCGATGTGTCGGTCAAAACCTTGCAGCGTGCCAGGTGGGCTAGAGTAACGTTTGATCTGCAGGGTCGGTCGTGGTAAGTATTTCCCCAGGCTTCTAGGCTCTCCAGCAGCAAGACTGCTCGGTCTTTCGGGAACAAACATTTGCCTTTTTGATCGATCCATTTTGAGTCGTCAGTTTCAAGTCGTTCGAAAATATACAAGGTCGAATCTCGTCTGGATTATTCGTCAAGAGCTGCTTATCTTGTTGGCAAATGTATCGATCGATACTCTTCACACGTGACGATCGCTATAAGCAGGAATAATTCTGACCCGGAGCAAATGATGCGTGATTAACGACGCTTGATGCGAGTTGGTTTCATGTTTCGGCTCTAACTTCCTCGCTGTGAACTTGTGAATGTCACTGTTACTGGTTTTGAAGACTAACAAATTAATTCACAGTTGCCGGAGCCAGCCTTCGACGGTTCAATTTTATAATTTTTATCCGAATTTAAAAATAAGAAACATTATGAAGGACGAAAAATTCACATACTCTTGTCAAAGACGAAAAACGACCAAGAAGATGTTAATATTTCAATCTTATGATAACGCCAACGCGAAAGATTACAAACTCTAACTCGCCATCTGTCGTGCCCCCGGGTTGTTTCCACATTGAATATAATTAGCTTTCTTTTGAAGCTGCGGAAACCACTTTATTTGATGTGTTTTGGTGCCCAACCGGAAATGCGCTCCTATTGGGCGAACGATTCGGTACGTGTCAACAGATTTCCATCAGGTTTCCGCGTGGTCTAAAGTTACGAAACCTGGAGAAGTTTCTTTTTCTGTAGCTTGCATGTAGGAGTTGCTTCTTGAGAATGGTTTATCCTTTTATGAATGTGAGTGGCTAAAATTCATTGCAAAATACGAAACCAAATCAAACTGACGACCCCGTTGGGATTAGAAAAATTGTTTAAGCTGCAGAAGAAAATTTTAAGAATCATCACTTTTTCTCCTTATAATGCACCTTCTCTTCCACTTTTTAATAAGTTGGAAATTCTAAACATACACCAAATAAATGATCTCTTGATTTTTTCATTCAGTTATAGCCTGGTCAACAATGCCCTTTCACCTTATTTTAATAGTTTTTGTATTATTAACGCGGAACTTCATAATTATCATACAAAAAGTCCGAGAAAGCTACATAAAAATTTTAACAGGACAAATTAAAGTGTTTATTCAACTCGCAACAAAGTAGTCAATATTTGAAATAATATTCCTGCACCTACCTGAAACAATCAAACATATTTTTTTATTTTAAACAAGAATATGAAAAAGTTTTTGATTTCTGGTGGCTAACGCTTTTGGACAATTTTACTTTATTATTCTCTCTACTGGTAATACTGAAATAATGATTAGATTAAGCCTTGGCTACATATAGTTAATGTATACGTACAATACCATTAACAAGCAATGTACCGATACCTATTAATTAATTTTAAAGTTATGCGTTGTAAATAGGGGGACTGCCTTGTAAAAGCCCGCAAGGGTTTCTTCAGTTTCCCTCCCGAGCAGTTATCTTATTTTGTCACATTTCACAATGTAAATGACTTTAAATATGGATAAATAAACAATCAATCAACCAATCAATCAATCAATCGATCGATCGATCGATCGATCGATCGATCGATCGATCGATCAATCAATCAATCGAAGTCGGTTGTTTTCAGTTTACCTCGGTCGCGGTTTGACCACCTCCCCTTTCCCAAGCGAAAAAGGGCCACAAAAGGAAATCCAGAGAGCGGAAGTAAAAACAGTCCCGCTTTGTTTTGTTTTCCTTGTTGAGGCAGAATTTTAAAGGTGTTAGTTTCTAAAGAAACACTGTTGCTGCGTTGGCGGGGGCCGAGAGGTGGAAACGAATATATTTTGTTGGTAATTTGGCCACCGTGAGGAGTTTCAAGAGCTGATGTTTCGAGCGCTACCCCTTCGTCAAGAGATTCGTAGTTTGGGTTATGTTGTATGTTATGTTGCATATATATTTTTCATTTCTTGTTTCTATGATTAGGTTTTTTATTAGTTCTTGGTAATTTTTAAGAGGACCCTTCTGTAAACCACTTTTCTGATGTTGGTATCCTCCTGCATTACTAGTAAAGATTTAATACCCTCGATCACTGTGACTACCAGAAAATTCCATTTGCTGACTTCAAAAAAAAAAGGCAACTCCCAGGGTAGACAACATGTCAAGAGCGTGGGACAAGGAGAAGACCTGAGTCTTGAACAGGAATAGCCTGTGTCCCAGTTTCGAATCGTAGAGCTAAGCAGGCAGGAAAGAGGTAAATTGGGCGCTCTCCGCGCTCTCATCACGCGCGCGTCCGATTTTCCTCTTCTTGGTCGCCTGAAGAGACTCTGGTACTGGGATTTTCCGTAGAAATCCAGGACAGCCAGTCCAAAAATGTTTTTACAATAACTGTCAAAATTCCCGCACGCTGATTGGCTCGTAGCTATTGTCTATTGTGTCATTTTATGGTCTCTAAGAGTATAGACCATGAAAAACTGCCGTTGATTTGATGTTTTCGATTTCCCCTGAGACTTTCCAAGGCGACCATACGCTGGCTAAAGAGCCAGAAATTAGCGCCTGCCACACAGGCTACGATGGGAATCGGAACTAAACGGGTCAGCTGGCAATCTGGGTTCCAGGCTCATGTGTGTGTGTATGAGACGCGTCCTGCATCAGTTTCCAAGATCACAAATGCCAGAGCAGTGCTATATATATGGTGAAGCTCGGTCATCACATAAAATAAGAAAGATGATAGATAGCAACAAGGTAGCAACGAGATAGGGAAAGACGGTAAACTGGCTCGGTTACCAGTCGCTTCTCGGGAAATGAGCCGGTACTCACCACAGAAAGTCTCTTCTCGGGAAGGAAAGCCGAGGATAGGATAGTGTGGCTTGCCCGGGGTGGCTTGGCTGTGGCAGAGGACGACCCATTGCAGCCGAAATAGAAAGCATGATCAATTTTCACGACTTTCGTCGTCAAACATAAAGCCAAATACTTTGGGATAAAACCCAAAGTATTATTTTTAAAATTAATTGGGAAAGTAAAAAGGTTATTCTCCAATCAACTTTTCAATTTCTAGGAATAAATGACCTTACAGAAATAAAACATTTCAAAAATACATCTTGTTTTATTTTGAAGTTTAACTGTTCATTTACAGTTATTTACAGCTGTAAGCAAGTCTTATAATATAAAAATCCGCACGTATATACATTAATTACTGTTGGACGTTTGCTGAAATCAG
The DNA here is from genome assembly GCF_977016875.1 of Pavona decussata. Classification (NCBI taxonomy): domain Eukaryota; kingdom Metazoa; phylum Cnidaria; class Anthozoa; order Scleractinia; family Agariciidae; genus Pavona; species Pavona decussata. Next base: position 2,266,298 of record NW_028145442.1, on the reverse strand, counting down.
GAAAGTATCTTGTAAGAGTTCCATTCGTCTATTGGTTAAATGATCACATTACTACAATTTGAATCACATGCATACAGACCCGTGTAAAAACACCCCGCAGACATTGCTTATCAGTCAAAAGTAGGAAACAATGCCTAATTTCTATATCACGGATTCTGTAAAATAACCCTATAATTTAATTTCGAATTCTAACCTAAGATAATTTCCAACATTGATCTCAATAAATAATTTAAAACAGTTCCTAACACTCGTTTAAAAATACTTATGCACAACTCTGAAAAGGATCACAGTATTTTAGGCAAGAGCTGAAGCAGTTTTCCACACGCCATGGGCGATTTCCGTTCACCCCACCGTTCCGGTCTGAAGTTTCAAAAAATTAGCAGCCTGAATGGAACAGTATTTTCCGGTTAACCTCAACTGACTTGAAAACAAACCTGTTTCATTCAGGAATTTTCTATGTAAACCAAAATAAGACAATCAACTTACGTCGGAGAAGCTCAACACGAGTAGGAATGGCCAAATGGAACGGAATTTTCCGGAACGTTAGGGCAACCTCGCGAGGTATACCCAAAACTGATTCCGAAAATTTTATTCCGGAAAATCTGTTCCATTCAATTCTTCACTAAAATTTCCGAATGGAAAGCGCCCCATTTCTCGTTATCGCGAACAACAGCAACCCTGTCACTCCCAAAAGCTGTTCGACCTTTTTTAAACATGTTCCAAAGTGGAAAATTTCAGTATTTGTTTTAAACTACGAGTCTGGTTAAGTTGCTGGGAGTGGACGGGTCGTGTTTTGGTTATTTTACTTCAAGAGTTTCATGAAAAGTGTAGCATAAAATAGCAGTCTGTGGAACCTTCAATTAAACCTTGGGCGAAAAAGCACAAGAGAACAGTAACGTTATTTAGCAATTCTGAATTCGTAAAAGTGATTTTATCGATTGGATATTTATGATATAAAAGATTTCATCATTTAAATGATTGAACTTAGTGCCATAGGCCGGGTAGTTCAAAGCTGGTTATTCCTTCTAATTCCGACAATGTTTGAATCTTTACATTTCCTTGGTCCGACAGTTTGACTATTTTCAAACAGAAAAACGCTTTAAAACGAGGAAAAAAAAAGTCGATTGACGGTTAATTCCAAATTAGACTGTAATTGGATTTTGAACAACTACTGGGCCCTGGCCATAACATTAACACACTCTAAGAACCTTATAAACCGGCAGGAAGTTACCACACTGAACAACGGTAGTTACCAACGCGAATAACAAAAACACCCCATTTGTATGCAAAAACCGGTTGTTCCAAAGTGAAATCAAATAAAACGGTCCTTTCCACTGAAACCTTTTCAAAAAAAAAAAAAAAAAAATAGGAATACCTCCAGAGGTATATGTCCAGTTTTCTCGTTTTCACCGGAATAATTATAGTATTCTGACTATGCCATTTAGCTCATCACACTAGTACCATGCTCACTGATGATGTTCCCCAAAATTTCCAGTGGAAAGGTGCGTTCCATTTGGTTTCCTAACAGCACAACCGGTTTTTCCACACAAATGGAAGGGCTTCAACAGATTATGGATCCACTCAAGACCTCTTTTGAAAAATAATGACAAAGTTAGTTGGGACGTTGAAATAGCCGTTACTGTTATTCAGTCGTACGGTACCCGAGTAAAGAAAAGGCAATGATTAGCTTTCAGCCGGCTAAAAGCAAAGGTTAAAAATTGTCCAGGTTTCCAGTGCATCTGTTCCAGCATCCTACCTGCCACATACGCGGTTCTTTTATATATATAATGTACTGTTTCTAATTTACATTCAACTCTCATGATTCCAGCGTCCCTCCTGTCGATGGCTTCTCACACGTTACTGATGACAGTGACGCGTGAAGCTGTTTAAGTTCGGAGATTTCCTGCTTCTTTTCACTAACCATCTCTCGATACTCCGCGACAAATTTCTGTTGGTCGTCCTTTGCTTGTTTCAGTTCCTTGATAATGTCTGTCACGTTTCTCTGTGTAAATCCAGCTCGTATCCTCCTTATCTCGTCCTTCAGTTCAGTCAGCCTCGTCGTGTTCACTTGCTGCAACCTTGAAACTTCCTCAACAACGCGGTCCACGTTCATTTTCAAGTTCCTTGCTGCAGCCGCAGCTTTGTCTGCCTCGCTCTTCGCTGAATAAGCATCTCGAAGAGCAACCGAAGCCCACGTAGAATAATTTTGTTTGCACGCGTTGATAAGCCCTTGAGAAGTCGAGTTGATGAAGGTGGCGTTCTGCTCAACGGCGCCGAAATACTCGGCTGTGTACTTAGATTGGGCTGCATCTTGGGAAAGCCGGCTTGCATCAGCGTGGATAGTCGACACAGCCTACAGGAAACAATAAAAAACAAACAAACTTAATAAAATTCCTCCACTTTCTTGTCCACCATAACAACATTAGTACATAGTATCTTGATACTAGAATTGTCACCACACTCGTCGGTTTAAATGATCTCTGTGCCGCCTTGTCACTGCTATCATCCTGAATATACTAAATATCTTATTCGCATCTTAACCCTTTAAACCCTAACAGTGATCAGCATCAAATTTCTCCTTGTAATATCAATGCCTATTCAACCCCTGAGATCATGAGAAATAAGGATATGATCACCCAAGGTGAATTGTCTTGATGTTTTAATAACTTCTCCCCAGTACTTTTATAAGAAAAGTATGGGGACAAGATAGGAGAATTTGTTTTGTGATATTAGGGGTAAAAGGGTTAAATCTTTTCTCTAGTTCATCATTCATTTACGGGAGATTTGGCAGCAATGTTTGAAATGTGATTGAATTTTAAAAAAAAGACCACCTCAGACGGTTTATTTATTTATTTATTTTGTTAGCATGATTGGACAAAAGCAAAATAACGGGCTTTTCAGTTTTAAGACAAATCTGGAAAATTTAATATAAAATTGGAGAGTCCATTCTGAACCTTTGCCATTCAACTTCAACGAGATTGTAGATTCATAATACTTTGGATACAGGCCAACCACACTCGATGCCTTTTTGGTCATCTAACAAGTTTTAAACAAATGCATGTATGTCAGAAATTCAGTAGGATAAATTGCGTTTGAATTTTTTTTCCAATAGTAATCATGCAGTACGTTTCACAGGGACAAAATGTCTCCTGTCTCTTTCAGAAAAAAAACCCTTCATTACATAGCTAGTTTATAACCAAGAATGAAACATTGTTTACTTACTCGATTTTCCTTATTCGAAGCATTCCATGCGTCTCTAGCCATGTGCTGAGAACGTCTAGCAACTGCCAGGGTAGCTTGAAGAGAAGCATTAATTCCTTGGGCGTACTGAATGGCACTCCAGCTAGTTACGTTAGCCGCTATGGCTTGCTGCAGCGAACGTTCGGCAAATTCCCGAGCCTCTTGCGACTTTGCCTCGAAATTTTGCAGAATCTGAAGCATTTCTTGAGCGTCTGTAAAAGTCTTCCTGGCAAGCTGTACAGCGTCAAGAGCTTCCTGTCTGGCCCTGCGAGCCTCCTCTAGAATCGCTTGTCCCTTCGCTGCTGCGTTGCTTACACGAGACATCAAAGCTTTGGCCTCTGCCACAGCGAGCTCAACTTGTAACGTCAAATTGGAATAGGTCTGGGTGAGATTCTGGACCCGTGATTCCACTTCTTGAGCCCGCCTTCTCGCGTCCGTTACCGCCGCCTCGATCTGACTAACCGTATCCGTGTTGTTGGGATCTAACTGCATCACTTCAGATAAAGTCTCATTGGCTCTTAAAAACAATTTTGAGGCATTTATATACAACTGATAACCTGTGGAGTTCATTGCCTCGCCGAGAGCTGCTATAACGTAAACCCGCCACGTCAAATACGTGAGGGTTTCATTGAGGTCATTCTGCTCTGACACAGCGCTCTCAGCCACTGGATCTGCGTCTGTCATCAAGGATTCTGCATTGTCTACTTTGCCTTTTATCTCATAAGCTGTGTTATTCTGACGGGCGGCTGCTGCTGTGAAGTTGCTCGCCAGCAAGCTGAACCGCGGCACCAGTGTACTGAGATATCCAACAATAGCCTCGGCCTCTCGGACAGAAGGATCAGCAGACATGTTCAGCACTCTATGACTGTGATACAACGCATCACGGATCAGCTCAATCAGATGCTCTGTTGTATTCTTGTCCGCTAGCATTGAAGTCAGGTTCGTTGTCAGTTCGTTCACGCCAGGAGTCACTTCTTGCATCAGGGCATATTCCAGTAGGTCCAAAGTCTCGTTAAGTTCCTTGATCTCCCTGGTGAGATTCTTTTCGATTTCTCGAGCCTCTTCTGCTTCAGATACCAAATGATTGACAGCGTTTTCAGCATTAGACAGGTTCTGTGCGAATGAAGCGTCACCAATATTCCCATTTCGTAGGCGGTCTATGGTGGTTTCAAGGGCATCAGAACTAACTCGAAGCTTTTGCACTTCTACATAGATAAGGCGGTAGCACTCGGGACAGTCTGAGAAAACAAACAAAAGCATGTTTAAAAAGTGACTCCGTTTGCTACAGCTCATACATTGTGGAATAAATGTGATGGAATACGTTAAGCCTGGTGAATGAATGAGAATGATGTCTTATTCTAGAAAGTGACACAGGCATACTCGGAAAAAAATCGGAGTGCTCCTATCAGGAGTCGAACCTAAGACCTTCCGATTACTAGTTCGGATGCTCTACCACTGAGCTACAGGAGACTCGTGGGAGCTAAGGCCATTAAACTAGGTTCATGGGACAAACATCCTGCATACTGCTAGAATTGGAATGTCAATATGTGGCATATGCGCAATGGAAACAGCTAATAAGTTCTTTGCATCTCAGGATGGTCTGAGAAGCTTTGATTTCTTAAGGACGATGCCTCTACCAATTCAATAGAAAACTGAAGTGTCGGTAATTACCACTTCAACTTCAGAAAGGAAAAACATCTTGCCATATGATTGTGCTTAGTCTCTAGTTATTAATACGAGGATAATAATTATCCTCGGATTGATAAGTTGAGTCATAACGGCATTTACATTGCCTGCAGACTAAATAGCGCCTGTGCAGTAGTAGCCTACTTCTCAGACAGTCCGAGAGGACTCGAGTGGCAGTGCCTAGACTACGAGCACTCCCTCATTTTCCTTAGGGTTGGTAAAGCGAGTGAAACACGCGAATGCGCGCGAAAATTGTCTCCCGCGAGGGCACACAACGCTCGGGGGGAAGCAGTTTTCGCAAGTTAGGTCGCTTGCTTTACTCTCCCTAATCCATTTGTTGGATCAGAAGCTGAAACTCTTCGGGCATAGAAGGAATTTTCATAAAAAGGGAACCTTGAAAATTTTTTGACAGCTCTTCAAGGGATCTAGATATTAAGGAAGGAACAAGGAACTATTCACTACAAGTACATGCACACTTACCAACACATCCTCTGCTCGTATTGTAGGCATTTTCATGACATCGGTCACACTGTCTTCCACCAATCTTTGGTTTACAGCTACACTGACCTGTGGTCTCATTACATACACTGCTGTTACCATACCGAGTGTTGGGAAGTACGCAGTCACATTCTGGTGCAAAAACAAAAGAATACATTAGAAATGTGTCAAGTTCATAATCTACCTATGCTCAATTGGGTGTAAGGAGGGGAAACTACGATTAAATAACCTAAGATCTGTGTCTTAATGGAGTGCCCTTGCTTCCTCCATATCCCTCCCCTTTTGTTAATACTTTCATGTATCTCTCCTGTCTTGCTACTACTGCCCTCAAGACCTTCAAACCCTCTACCAAACAATACAACAAAACTTTTATTTTAAGACACCCGTAGCCAAGAAAAGTTATGCAGTTATTGTAATCAGACACAACAAAACTCAAGACCTTTAAAGGCTTGTACAAAGATTATAAATTTTCCATTACCTCTGCAGCCACCAGAGGAAGGAGTCAATCCAAAGAATCCAGGTATACAGCGTTTACAATCAGTAGAGTTATCTACCCCAGGTTGACACCACTCACAGTGTTCACCCTCAGATCCTGTGCGACAGTTGTAGCAAGTGCCATTCTCTGGATGACAGTCCCTTGAACGACCAGTGCATGAACACAGTACACATGGGCTGAGTGGCTGTGGAGTGTTACCGTGGTTGGGTGTCTGACGAGTATATCCTGCAAAGGTAAAACATGTTGACAATCTATTGAGATGAATGCAGCAAAACAAACAAAAAGAAAAAGACAGGCAAGAATGAATGCAGAAGCAATGCTTTTGTGTTATGTCTTTTTGTCTATAGGGCATGTCCTCAGTACTTTTCAAAATAATATAATCCACACAATGCAATGAAGTGCACACTGACAATAATGATGTCATTCAAGGCATCGTAAAATGTCTCATCATGATGTCTGTAATACTATGACTCAAATGAAAAGGAAGGGTTCTGAAATTAAGGTCAAATAATAAATTGGATGTTCAACTGAAATTTTCTTTCTTTCAGTTGATCTTTCAATCTTTTCAGACAATCACAATCAAAAACAGCAATTGCAATAAAACTCTATTACACATACATCTCTTTCAACAAAAGTTATATACAAGTATTCGCAATTTTCCTCAACCTTGGTCGTTCCTATTGTGAACTATTTGAACCATCTATTTGAAAATTTTCTCTTACTTTGAGTTTCCTTCATGACTAAAAATTAAAATAACTTCCATGCATAGTTAACAAACCAGGACTTGATGTCTTGAACTAGTTAATTAATTACCTGAGTTACAAAATCCACATGACATCTCAGTGTAGTTGTTTGGACATGTGCAATTTTCAACATAATCCACTTCTTCACCAACACCTTTAGTGGCAGAAACCAGCTCAATGCTGGCTATCGTGACCATACCACTAGACATAAAACTCCCAAGTATTTCAACAGAGGTAACGTCTACCAGAATACTTTGCAATTCGTAGGCTGTCAAGTTGTTCAAGGTGTAATGTTCATGTAGTCGAGCATGATACTCTCCACTGGAAGCAGATGGTAGAGGCACAAAGTCAAACTGAGCTTCTTGTTGATTTGTTCCCTTTAATGTGACATTCCAAGTTGAATGCACGCTGTCATTCACTTTGCTGTAACTAAGGACCATCTTGAATGGCTGACTGTAAGAGTGAAGCTGGTTGCCGTTAAATTTATTGAATGCCAATTTTACGGAAGCACCAACTGTATAGTTAATGAGAAATCTTTCACCCAAATTGGTCAATGACACGTCCCCAGAAGGATTAACATTACTTATTGTTGAGAAATTTGCCTTTAGGGAGGATTTTACATAACCTCTAGCAGAAGAGCACTGGTTAGATCGACCATAGCAGAAACAAGGGGAGCATCCATCAGGATTGTCAGAGTCACTGTTGTATGTCCCATTCTTGCACCTCTCACACTTATTTCCTTCAGCATTGACCTTGCATGGACAGATCCCTGTGCTAAGGTGGCACTGCAGCGAGCTTGATCCTCCTTCATGGCAGTGACAAGGCCTGCAATGGACAAAACATTGTGTTAAAAAGTAACATCTAGGCTACAGAAGCCCAGTGCCTCAGTTGTGACTGAGCATTTAACTCTTGCTATAAAGGCACTGGGAGAAATATCTCTCCTACCTGAGATATTAGTCCATCATAAACTGTAGTCCTGCATTTTGTCAGGACATTCCTACTCACTGACACACTAACACCAGTGTGATAGAGACACTGTTATGTAAAATTAGCTTTTTAAAACTGTAAATTGCTTAGTGATGTTGTAATAAGCGCTATATAAGCTTCAGTGCTGTCAATAAGTTTTGAAGTAGACGTCCCAACTGGGAAAGTAGGCGGCAGCCTACTTTTCGAGCGCCGAAGGCGCGCGCTTCCTAGGGGGGTCTGGGGGCATGCCCCCCCAGAAAATTTTGAAATTTAGATGCTTGGAAATGCTATTTTCAACGTTTTCCAGACAGTAGTTGGACCTTAAGAACAATCAAAATTAAGACTATATTAACCATGTTCTACTGTATGTTTATTACAACCGTTCTTTTCCTCAAAATCCCAATCACTGGGTTTTAGAAAAGAGTAAAATGATAAATCTTCAAATGCTGATTCAAGAAAATACATTCAATGTTTTAAGTTCATGTTGTCCTTTGGACTTTGCCCTATGGCGACCTGGTGTACACTAATAATTATTGGTAACAACACTGAAAGTTAAAGAAAGTTGTCCATATCGGATTCATATGCACTTTCTTCTGACGAGAATGTGAGATCAAGTTCCTTTGCAAGTTGCTCAACTTCCTCTTCCTGCACTAGGGTGGAAGGTGCGAGACAATTAAGTTCCCTTTGGTTAGAACTTGGCAGTTCTTGTATTTCTTCTTCTTGTGTGCCGCCGGCTCCTCCTTCTCCTTCCTCCACTTCCTGCTCTTCTTGTGCATTTGGCATAGCCCTTTCATTTTGCTGAAGACGAGAAGACTGTGGCAGTTTTCTTCTGTGCTTCTTTTCCTTCCATAACACCACTGCCTTGTTAATCACAGCTTCAGATTCTTTTACTGGGGGCCCATTTATGGAAATATGAAGCAGACTTTCGAGCATCTCTTCCTTCAGGGAATTTCTAAGGCGTGTTTTTAGGCGCTTTAGAGCACTGGCCCCCCTTTCCGGCCATGCATTTGAAACAGGCATAGAGAGGCAGATTTCTGCGACTTGTAACAGCAAGGGATAACTTCTACGGTAGGATTCTTTGTGCCTTAGGAACCTCTGTAGGGCCCATTCTGTGGAAGTTGTAGAAGGGGAAGGAATAGCCTGATGGTCCTTACTCCAGTCAGACAGCTCATACTTGAAGTTGTTCCATTCAGCTTCCAGTTTAAGGCGTTTGCTGCTGTTCTCATCTCCACTAAAAAAGTGATTTGCAAGAGTTTGGATATCGTTTTGTCCATATCCTACAAACTCGGGATTTGCAATAGGCACGGAAAGTGGATCGAAGATACGGAAGGATGAAACGACTGGCAAAGAGTGCTGGAAGCGTTGGTCTATATTGTCTGTCAAAGCTGTCACATATTGGGAGCATAGGTCGTGCATCTTTACCTCTGCTGCTTTAATCTTGTCTTCACTGAACTCTAGGCAAGCAAGTTTTCCAGTTGTTGTCTCCGTTCGGAACTCTTTGACAGTGATGTTTTCTTGAACAAGCCTGTTAAGTGAATCTTTAGATGCTTTGATGGCAGGAGAAATACGAGAAAAAGATATGGAGCCCTTTTGAAACACCTTACTAAGAGTCGAGAGCACAGGCAAAACACCTTTTAAGATAAACAGAACACCAATGAAATCAGGTTTCTTCAACTTCCTAAGGAGGCCTATAGCTGTAGGGTTAGAGTCCTTGTTCTGGTACCATCGCAAGGTCTGAAGAAGGGCTGGCAAGTTTCGACAAACACTCTCTACAGACTTATCCAGAGATAGCCATCTTGTTCTGCAGGCCTTCTGTACCTTTGTTGCGAGTTTTTCTTTGCTCTTTTCAGACATGCTTTCAAGTTCCTTCATCTCAGAGGAAATTTGCACGTAAACTGCTGACCTTGCTGCCGAGTTTTCAAAGAAACTCCACAGCTGCCGAAGGACAGTTTCTACTTGCGATATTGGGGTCAGGCTGTCATTTGCATCATTGCAAGCAAGGGCGAGGCGATGGCAGATACAGTGGATGTTAATGAGAGTTGGGACTGTTTCCCTCAGCTTGGCTGCCACCCCATTGCGAGAGCCTGTCATGACACTTGCCCCATCACTGGCTAGACTGCTAAGCTTGTTGATATCCAAACCATCTTTTGACAATTCTTCTTTGATTAGTTTCACAATGGTCGCTGCATTTGCTGATGTTGAGTTTTCCAGGACATCCTGAATGGACAGGAAATGGACCTCTGGTACACCTGTCTCTGGGTTAGCAAACTGTATAAAAGATATCAGCTGCTCTACCACGGAGACATCGGTTGCTTCATCCACCATCAGGCCGTAGCTGTTTGCGTTCTTTACCTTCTTTACTATTTCATCCTTCAAAGCTTGGCCCAGCAGCAAAAACAATTCTCGTTGTGAACCTTGAGATCTGTGATCAAAACGACGTATTTCGGGAACGCCAAGAATCTCCTCTAGTTCCAACAAAGATGTGAACTTGCGATTGGCAATTTCTTCTCTGGCCAACCAATATGTTGACAGGAAAGCATGGTGCAACACTGAATCTTTTGTCTGCAGCTGGGTTTCGAACTCTTTGTGAAAGTACGACACTCGTTTATTGTGCTCCCTCTGGATGGCCATCTCATGTTGTTGTGAGCCACTGTGTCCATCTTTTCCAACCAGTGCACTCTTTTTAAATCTTACAGCAGGGACCTGGTTAAACTTCTTTTGATGGTTAAATGGATTTTCACAATCGTGCATTCTGCACAACAGGCAAAACATACCATTTCCCTCTTCATATACCAGCCACCACAAACCGGTCTTCTCACAATATCCAACTTCTCTATCAAGAATCCACTCATGCTTAAAACGACCATCACATAATTTCTTACAACCTTCTTTGCATTTATAAAAATAGTGAAGTTTTGGTGACTCTTTAAAATACTGGCTTATTAGCTCAATTGCACGAGAAGTAGGGACAGGTTTGGTTGAATGATGTGTTGGCTTGTTTTCGTTGTCCACGGGCGCTGCTGCTGAAGAAAAATAATAAGCCATGGTTATTCTTGTTATATTTTGTACCACATTATGCGCTGGAACAAATAGTACTCAAGAAATGATTCATACCAACTGCAGCTTCACCACTTTGAAGTGTACTTTCATTACATCCTCCCTCATTCCCTGTGGTGTTTTGAAAAAATCCAACACAAAGAAATTATTAAAGATAATTAAGATTTCGTGTTTTTAAACAAACGTCCTGTGATTGAAACTCTCTCTGACACCAAAAAACGCTGTGTCTTCGTACGCCAACGTACCACCAGGTATACTTGTAAGCGAATCTTCGCTTTCTGTCAATAAGGAAATACTGCAAGTCCAAACGTTGTGTCTCACAGAACTAAGCAGCTTGGCACTTGATATTGTTTCAATATTTCCGGTAAAAGGAGCCAACAAAGTTACAGGGGTTTAATTAAGTGCTACCACAACTACATTACTGGTGATTGCTCTACTGAGTAAGAACCCGGTTCAAAGAAATCTGTAAGTGTGCTTTATGCAGATCGTGATTTGAAGCGTTAAAATCCCAGAAATACAAAGGTTTTTCATTATGCATGCAATACATGCGAAAATGAATAAAGGGGTCCTTACCTTTGCTTTGCTCACTCGAAGGAGAGTGAAAAAACGTGCTCAGCAATGTCTGCCTCGGTTTCTTTGGCGCGGACGCCATTTTGGCACATGCGATAGCCTGGGATCTAGTATTGTGAAAATGTCCCAGGCGTTCCACGACCCTTCGATCACCTCGATCTGCCTCAACTTTTTATACTTCCACCGAAAGGTTAACACGTTTAAAACTCCTGAAATGTGCCTTTACTTAGAAACAGACGTTTGAGCCGGATGTTTTACAATTATTTTTGCGGGATCTTTTCATTATTTTAAGCCAGTTTCTTGCTGGATCCTGTTCTCTGAAAATGTCGCAGGCGGTCCAGGACCCCTTCGATCAATTTCCATCGCGCGTGGCAATGGTAAACACGTTTAAAACTCCTGAAATGCGCCTTTATTTCGACTCAGACGTTTGAGGCAGATGTCTCACAATTATTTTGGTTGGATCTTTTCCTTATTTTAAGTTTCTTACCAAAGTTAACAGTAAAGTGAGACGAAAGTAGCCGGCCGAAGATTGGCCAGTAGCCGGCTGTTTTGGCCGGCTACCGGCCCTTATTGACAGCACTGAAGCTTTGCATTACGTATTGTTAAAATATCTTGTCAAAGAACAAAACCTATCAGGGCAGTGACCTGTTTTCACATTAAGGCATTTAATTTATTGGGATCTTTTTTTCAGTCATGTCAAAGCTTTAAACAAAAGAGCTTGATACAAGTTCCAGCTGGAGGGCAAGTAAGTTGTGCTTTCTTGGTCCAACATTTTTTGTCTACAATTGGTAGATGGTTTGCTGAAAAAATAAAGTGAGCATGAAAAACTATGACCCAAGAAGATAAATTTAAGCTACTTTTGTGAATGAATTAAGACTCTACATAGTTTAGTGCTGCTTATCTTTAAATTTCTGTTTATACTAGGGTATATAAGAAAAAGAATCAGCAAATAAAAAAAGCAATGTCAAATCATCACAAATACTTACTGGCATCCCTCAGATGTGAAATTGAAGAAGTTCTCACGGCACATATCACATTTTGTACCAGTGGTGCTGTTTTTACATGGGCATATTCCATTCCGGTCACACTGAAGATCTGCTGAACCACTGACATTGCATTTACACTCAACACATCCTTGTCCAGTGTGAAAGCCAAAGTAACTTGCATTACAGCTGCTGCAGGTTCTTGTCACAACACCTGGTTTACATGGACATTGACCAGTCACAGGATCACAAACAAGATCTGACGATCCCAGATTACTGCAGTTGCATGCTGAAAACGAGGCAAATTCAGATGTTAATTTGATTCAGTAATGAAGCCTTTCCTGCCTAGACATGCACCTTTCTTTGTCTATAAGTCTATAGTAGCCTTCATAAAACATGAGGGGTATTCATAATCTGGTTGTTACATCCAATCTACTGTAGGTTACCCACAGCTTTTTGTCTGGTTCCTCCACCACTAGAGGAGCGAGTAATGATTGACAATGGCAAAGGTTGCCGAACTTAGTAGCTTCTTGGCACCCAATGCAAATTTGGGTGAAGAATTGCATCACCCAGCTACTTCTGAGTTCTTGACCAGTAATATAACATGCAGCGAGATTGGTCATAGTGTGAGCCATGGATCTTGGGATTTAGAGCATTTAAAAATCATGGAAACTGTTCAGATACTAAGTCGTGTAACTCTGGATTTTGAGCACAACACAAATAGATTAGTCATAAATCATGCATCACTGGAAACTAACCGTCAGAGTACAACATCTGTTATTTTCATTTAAGTTTGTGTTAAGAATGTTCCTGTCCCTAAAACATCTATTGTACATTTACCTGTACATCCACTGTCAGTGAAGTTAAAATATCCTGGTAAACAACGATCACATGAATGGCCCGTCACTCCGGGCTTGCAGTGACACTGGCCTCCTAGCTGCTCACATGTTGTTCCATTCTCAGTTCCTGTACTGTTGCAAGAACAAGCTGCAAAGGAACAACACAGTTATCTAAGAGACGATGACAAGAAAGTAGATACCTACTTGGCACTTTCACCACCAATGATAAGTCTTTACCTTTTCATTCCTGGCTATGGAGGAAAAGTTTCATTGAATTGTACTTACAGAAAAAAATAACTGCATGGAACACATAATATACAAAAAGAAGAATTGTGTTATGCCAACTTCAACTTCATTCAGTAACGACAGGTCAACCATCCTCAACAGCTTCCAAGGATTACTGAGAGGTTTTTCCTAAATTCCAAATAAAGCATATTCTTACCTATAGCTCCATCAAACACTTCAGCCATCACAGAGAAGGTAACATTCTTGCAAATGGCAGGGCTATTTAGTAACCCAGCAATGGTTGTAGAATTACTCCAACAGTCTTCAATCTGGCTTAAAGTCATACCATGAACCGTGCCAAAGCTTTGAGCTATCTCATAAATCCTGACATCAGTCACATTTGGGAGTAAAATCAATGAATCAATCTCTATGGTAGAGTTGGAGTACATTCCAAGAACAAATGTCAGGTTCAAGTGATAAACTAGTCCTTTATGGAACAAAACCGGTTTTGGCGATACCCAAGCTGCACCAACTCCAGTTGGTAGATGTGAGATGGTCAAATTCTGTGTCTCACGACAATCTGAAGAATTGCAAGAGGCGACAGAGAGCCTCAGGGTTACATTGGCTTCTTTGGCGCTTGTGTAGCGAATCACTATGTAGCTGTAGAAGGTAAAGTCTGTGGATCCTTCATTGTTAACAGTGAATGAAATAAACTGATGTTGTCCAATCTTTCCGTAGCCTCTGCCAGTGAATTCTTGGTTCACTCCAGTGAAGTAAGATGTGGGTACATAATTTCCCATGGCATCTTCAGCTTCGTATTTCAAGTAATCAAAGGAGGCAACAAAGAATCCAGGAGTAACTTCTCTACAGCGTCGTCCTTCTATGTGGTTTCGACACAGGCATGTTCCTACAACAAAACACAAATATTATCAAATAACCATTTCTATTACAACAATTTAATAATATTACTTTTATTATCCAGTCTTGTGTTGTAACCAGTAACTCCTGGTATTTTGGAAATGATTCTTCACCATAACACCCAGTAATATTATAACTTATGGGCATAAGTACATGTAGTATTGGAACTCTTTCCCTGACTTGCTCACAACTGTTCTGACAACTAACATAACCATCATGCAGATACATTTTAATTGCGACTCTTCTGAAATAACAGTTAGGGGATAATTACTTATTAATTGGGCATAACTACGTTGGTTCCTTTTGCAGTGGCAGTTACAAGCCATACTGTTAGTGTCTTTAATTATTTATTTCTCTTTAATTGTATCTAATTACTCATTTATCCATCCTTAATTGGCTACATGTATTTTAGCATAAATGTATTTGCTATATCTTAAATTTGGAGTGAAATAAAGTTACTCATTCATTCATCACTTCTGTAAGAGAGCAGAGCTTATGGTCAAACCAAACAAAGGATAGACTGTTTTAAATACAAACCATTATCTTTTTCACAGATTTCTTTAACACTTCCACCATAGTCACAGTCACACTGAAGACAGTCTGCCTCAACAGTTCTTGGAAATGAGAAGAAACCATCTTTACACTCAGAACAGGTACGTTGATGAATGTTGTCCTTGCATGGGCACAGGCCCGACTCTTGATTACAGCTTAAGCTTCCATTCTTTGTGCCATTAGTGTTACAGCTGCACTCTATAGTAATATAAAAAGAGTTACTGAAAGTTTACACATGTAAAAATTTCATTCAGTTTGGCATCATTACCAGGAATGTAACAAATCGTTAAAATATTCGTCCTACAGGAAATC
Source organism: Pavona decussata (assembly GCF_977016875.1). Classification (NCBI taxonomy): domain Eukaryota; kingdom Metazoa; phylum Cnidaria; class Anthozoa; order Scleractinia; family Agariciidae; genus Pavona; species Pavona decussata. The sequence continues at coordinate 2,251,213 of NW_028145442.1, read as the reverse complement.
AGTAATCTCTGTGATTCTGGGTAGTTTTGAAGTAGTGTGACTGATTGGTTGAAACGGATAGGCCCTGATAAGAGCCATACCTCTCCTTTTAAACCAAACTCACACCCAAACCCCAACCTGGCCCTCCACTCTGTAAAACAACCTTGTTTACTGAAGACCCTATACACTATTAGATCACAACAACATTCTTTTCGCCACTGTGCTCTATAGCCACTCACTCTCTAAATTCACCACATTTTCTGGCTGCTAACCTGTTCACTTAATTACAATCTCTTTTAAGGTGGCTTACGACAGTTTCCAGTACATCACAGTAATTATTACAGGTATCTGATGGATCATCACTACAACAACTCTTTTATCATCGATATACAATAATGGTATGTATCAAAGAAATGCCTTAATTTCAGTAAGCAAGTTATGTTCATCTTTTTTACTTAATAGGTTGCCATAGCAACAATATGACCTGTTCAGTGTCACCGAATATTACTATTGAATTTACATTTGTAGGGAGGGGTTCAAAGCCACCTTAAATTATTGTAGTGTCAAGTGATGAACAGTGGTAGTAATGGCCTATCAAATTATGTGCTGGAAACCATTGCAAGCCACCTTAAAAAACTCCTTATAATAGCCACTAGCTATAAAGGCCTACAAATACATTCTGCCCCAAGGTCAAACTTAGTAGACTGAGGTTCAACTATTCAAGCACTGTTTTCGATGTCAAGGAGACCAAATAACTCACCTCGGCAGTCACCTATAGGAGGTAAGCGAAAACCCCAGAAAGTATCTGCACATCCATCACATTGTCTACCAGTCACATTCTGCTTGCACTCGCACTGTCCTGTTGTTTGATTGCAAGTTCCATTGTTTGTGATACCAAACATGAAGCAATCACATGCTAAAATGGAAAGAAGAGAAGGCACATAATTACAAAGACATTCACTAAAACACACCCCAAGTCGTCGTCGTATTCTTCTTCTTCTTCTTCTTCTTCTTCTTTTTTTCATGTGAACAACAGAAACCTTAATCCTTCATCACTTTCTCCTTTTTCTAACATGCACAAATGTTTTATCAATAATGTAATGAAAATTAAACTGCCTTGGTGATGAATACTATGATCATTGGATGTGCCTTTATCCCAATGTAAGGAGGTTCAGGGTAAGAAATAGCTCTTTCACATGCACTCTGTACGTATGTGTATGTAAATAGTAAAAAATGGATTAAAATTGAAATTTAAGAACTTACGCAAACAAACTTCAGGGTCATAAAGAGACTTGCTCATGTTGCGATAGAACTTTTCCACACACTGTTCACAGAACAGTCCTGTGGTGTTGTGGTAGCAGTTGTTACAGACTCCATGGTCAAGAGTCTTGTTATAATGGCAGCTATCGGCATGATTGTAGCACTCACATGCTAAAAGAGAAAGAAGCACATTAATTAAATAAGAAACAGAACTTTGCAGGTAGGTTTTGACCTTGACTAAAACAGGTAAGAAATGTAAAATAAATATGAAAATAGATAAGAATTTAAAGTGGCACATCCACAGAAACAGCCTTCTGTCCACTGGTTAATGGTTGAATTGGAATTTGAAAATGTTGGTTGTGTTAAAACCTAGACAGAAGCCCTTGAGGAGGGACAAGAACAAACAACAAACTTCACCTATAATATATTGTGGCATCAATTCATGAATAATAATGACATTGCACTTGTCACTGATCCATGTAGTACAATTTATATAATAATGAAGATACTGCATATGTTGCAGTCAGCCCTGCTTGGATAACATTAGTGTGTGATCTGCATTACAGTAAGTTTCAATCATAAATTTTATGATTGAAACTAACTGGAAATCTATTGATGTTGATAATGTGAAGTTCCAGAAAAAATCCATACACACCCCATGGAAGGTCATTGGAAATTCCTAAGGGGAGGTGGGTCTTAAAAGTCAAAATTTTAGAAGCAAAGTAAGAAGCTAAACTGGAATTTCCTGGGAGAGGGGGCAAAACAAAGACCTTCCATGGGGGGAGTATGGATATCAGCAGGTATTAAAGTGCCTAAGGCTGCTGATGGCAGTAAATGCAACAAATTAGTATCTGTGTGAATTTCACAAATTACACACACTGAAACTTTTAATCAATAACAGAACTCAAGTGAAAAACACTGAGGGATCACAAACCGATACCATCTTATAAACCTAGAACTTTTCCACCTTTTCTAAAAGCCACGAGACGCTATCTAGTAAACAATTATGAATTTTATCAAACGTACGATTCTCAACACTGCAAAGAAGGGTAAAAAGACCCATTTATATCCAGACGAAACAAAGTTTCTTTTAGAATTCAAGTTTTCGTCCACAGGATTCCACAGAGAACCTATTTCAGCTAATTTTCTAAGCATTTAGAAACTTTGACAGTTCATTTGCAAAGAGCATGTGCAACGGTAAACACAAATTCCATTATCGTCGTGATTAAAATTCCTCCTCATCGACTTATGACACGTATGTCCGTACTTTAGCACAGAGATGAACTTGGCGGGCAAACAAATTATAAACAATCTTGTTACCAAGATAGAAGCCTAAAATCATCATTTCTCACTTCACCAAGGCAAGAAATTAAATTCATTGACGACAACGGCAAAGCGTTTCTAGGCAGTTGGACCTTTAAAATGGGACGCTTGATAATCTTAACGGCACTAAGCCATGAACAATAGGGATCCCTCAAAATGTACAAAAGTGTAGTACAAGCTGTTTCGCAAGATCGCTGAACAAGAACGATCCAAATAACTTTAAATTGTCACGGAGTGATTTTCCTTTACGATAAAATGCTTATCAATTTACAAACATCGAGATTTTTTCCATTCAAGAGAATGTACAGGCAGCGAAATCGTTTGTTCGAGAGGCAAATATTAAAGGAATCCGTTTCCCATGGGTGATGAAAAACAAAAGTCTAGGCATCAATCGGCGTTATTTAAAAGATTTAAAAGAAAACACAGTTCATTGAATAAATGAAGCAGCTGATTGCAGACATTTTTTTCTGCGAAAACATGGTGAATAAATTGCCTTTAGTTATTGGTAACATTGTTGACAAATGCACGTACAAATCGACATTTATTCAATATCGAGGGAATCAAGTGGCATTTGGTTATGACACTCAGATATCATTTTCATGCATACGGAACAAAGCAAAAGCTATATCTTGTATTTGGCCGCTCGCATGTAAAACCCAATATTAAAGTTTTAGTTGTAAGTGCCTACCTTCACAAGGATTGGGATCATTTTCTGAAGTGGCCGGCATCCAGGTCTTGTTATTGAAAAGCGGTTTGCATCTCTCACAATCTTCGCCTTCAGTATTGTGCATACAGTCGCAATCTTTACCCTCCATATTCGGGTAATCACAAAATTCTGCATGCCCATGGCACTGGCAGCGAGCGATTACTCTTAGATCTGCGATGGAGTAGTAATACTGGTTGAAGATCTCTTCTGTTTTTATATCTAGATTATCTTGGCCCTCTGTGCTGGGATGTAGCATCTGCAAGCGAATGTCCGTCGCAGTGAAGTACTTTTGCAGCGTCCCGTTCCAGAAGTCGCTCTTGGAGTAACGACGCAAGAAGTCGAACTTAACCTGGCCATCTTCCTGAGGATTAAAATCGCTGTACTCCTGCACACAGTTAAGATCAAAGTTGCCTTTAGTAATGCTTTCCACTGGTGTGTTCGATATGTTGAAACGCTCATTGCAATCCTCTGCGTAGTACTGCAGCGGAGTCCACGTCTGCCCCTTGTCATCGGATTTCTCCAACACCATTTTGACCGGTCGCGGGGACTTGTAGATCAAACGAATCTCTCCGGTTATGGCATAACTCTTGTTAAAGGAGATGGTTACGTTAACCTTCAAAGGTTCTTCTGTCTTGTTGTTATTGTTATACCATTCCCACCACGTTACGGACTGCCACCAGGTGTTCAAAGAACTGTCGGTCATCTTCTCCACTGAATGTATGCTCGTGTTGTTGCACCAACCGCAGTCATTCAAAGGTTTAGGGCGGCAGTATCTCGCCGGTCGATTGCCGCACGTACTCGAAGCGGTCACAGTTCTATTCACTAATTTAGCTGCGTTCACTGGTCCAGGTACACAAACGCCAGCGCTAGAGCATTCGCATGACACCTCCGCGATAAACGCCGCCACAATCGAACATATGATCGCAATGATCTGTCTCCTTGGAACCATGATCACTCCTTCGATACCGAAACAATCCGGCCGTCGAGCTATTTGCTTGTGATGTCCCTTTGCTTACTTGTTTTCCAAAAGATCTGACTTGATTAAAGTCAACCAACTGATTGCATTTGACTGTGGAGGCTTTGAAGTTCGTTGTATGAGGTTTAAGGAATAAAAGAACGCACACTTCGGTTGGCCCCTTTTGTTGCGGATCGCGTCGTCATGGATACATGATGCAGAAATACCGTGACCTCATTTGAGAACAGATTTTGAGCGCGCAGTGATGCATTCCTTTACTTTTGGAAATTTAATTTAGAGCTGATACAAATTTTGCAATCGCGTACAATTTTAAAAGTGGGTTTGGTTTCAGTGGTCCTAACAACATTCGATGTGAATTTAATCCTTATACAGTATACCACTGAACAAGAAAAATATCGAGGAATAGTCTCCCGCCGAAGGTCCTTACATGTACTAGGGCCGGCGAACGCTAAGTAGGACATTTTTAAGTTCACCGCAGAGTTAGTTTTCAGTTCCATCATTTATGTTATCTCAGAGCTCTTTCGGCCATTTGCCAGAACTGGTCCGTCAGCCAGACCGATCAGTTCGCAAACAGAAAGCTCCGTTTGAAGAACTTCCGCACGTGCGCAGCCGTCGTGCGAAATCCATTGAAACGGTGCATGCAATTTTCAGAGTGTGCTGTTCTCGACAATTTGTGCTACCGGCCTTTCAAAATGGCACATAGGGAACAGGGATATGGCGCAGTGGTGAGAGCACTCGCCTCATGCCACATGTATGTGGCTCGGGTTGAGTTTGTTGTTGGTTCTTGTCTTTGCTCCGAGAAGTTTTTCCCAGGGTACTCCTGTTTGCTCCCCTCCTCGGAAACTAACACTTCTAAATTCCAGTTCGATCTGAAAAGTGCCCCAATTAGTGCCATGTGCTAGTTAAATAAAGTGATTTATCGATTTATTTTTTGTTTTATAAACTGACCGATATGGACGGCTAATTCGAAAAAATGGAAAGCGCTCTTATTAGATTTGCCAAGCTCGACTTCCTTTTCGGATTTCGTCAAGTGAAAACTCAAAGCTGATTGATGGTGTTATATTTAGCTCACAGTGAGATGCACAGAGGCCTAATATTTCTGCATGCAAAAACCGGAAACCACTCTGACACCAGAGGGCATGATGAGAGATGGAAACTAAAGAGACGCGGAGGCGCGCGGCCACGATTGGAATATCTTGGGTTGAGGCCTATTAACCACACGAGGAAAAGGAACTGAAGATTTTGATGACATAAGGCCCGGTTCAACTTCTTGCTCTTGACATGTGCCGAACCTCATGTAATTAAATCGCGGTTACGAAAAGGAAGCCTGAAAATAATTCAGGCTTGAACGGGCTTCGAACCCACGATCTCTGCGATACCGGTGCAGCGGTGCTCTACCAACTGAGCTATCAAGCGAACTGAGAGCTGGTCATTTTGTGAATTGGTAATATTCCCGTAGAGTTGAAGTGATGGAGTGAAATGTGTGACATACATATCCTTAATTTGAACTGCGGATGAAAGAATCGGAAGAATGTAAATAAGCAAAAGCTACTGTTTTTGCTAAATTTGTATTAGGTTCGGCACTTGTAGTAAGGGCCGTTTACACGCAGGCAGAAAAAAAAACAGGCAGGCAAAAATGGCATAGACCCGTAGAGTGGAACGGTATCCATATATGTTTTTGCTTTTTTTTTTTGGTAAAGTACTGAATACCCGCGCTGTTATGTTTATTTCCATCTTCCAAGACTTAGCAAGACTCACTTGACAAAAACAGAATGACTCCTGGGCAGGAGAAAATAAGACCAATTTAATTTGTAATTTCCACGTTGGTTGCTTGCTTTTACGTGCAAACCCAATAAAGAGTTCAAAATCGACTTTAATAAGCCTCATTAAAATATTCTCATCAGGATTCTCATAATGTTTGTCGAGTTCATGTTTTGCATGCGTGTGTGTAATTACAAGGTCACCGTTTGTTATGATGATAGCTACAAGTCAAAAAGTTTTATTAAACTGACCCCAGATCTCTATTTTTGTAGATTTATCTAAAATTCTATTTGTAATCCATATGCACGATCAAGTGGCCTATGAACAATTCCCTTGGAAGATTGAGTGGCGGCTACTTTTCTGCCGAAGTTATATAACCCGGCGGTCAGGCTGAAGGAAAAAACTGCGGAACAATGTCATTATAAAAGGAGCCTGCTTTTCAACGTTTCCAAGCCGGAAACTATTTTGTGTAGCAGATCATTTGGTAGTGTTTAATCTTTCGGCAATTCTTTTCGTTACTGTTTCCAAGTCGTAATTGCACAAACGCGGCCGAACACTTTCGTGATTCTTTATAAAAGAAAATACGTACAGACACATCTAAAAATACCGCCACTGTTGTGGGACGATTCTTTCAGGGGTAGTTACTGTGGCTGAAGCTAAAAGCGATCTTCTGGTATCACAGTTCAAGTCTTTGCGATCGTGTTAGGCATGTCTTTTAAGAAACTTTGTTCGGCATCGTCCCTCTTCACCAGGGCTGAGTTGCTCGAAGCATGGTTAGCGCTAACCATTGGTTAAGAGGTATTAAAATCTATAGGTTGTCATAGTATTTAACCCGGGTTAGCGCTAACCATGCTTCGAGCAACTGGGCCCCAGTGTATAGTTGGGTACCAGCGAATCGCTAGAGAAACCGGCCCAGTAGAAACGTTAGGGAAAATATATAATCATTTAGTATACCATTGGAAGGGGAGTTGTAAAAATTCTGATTTCTAGAAGGCTGGAGTCCTCAATGGAGACATGTTCGCGCATGCGGGAAAGCAAGTGTGATTTCACGCGGTTATTTTTACCGTAATCTTGACGCACAGTGAGCGGCGTCAAAACTGAAACAGGTGTTTGGGATGCGAAATGGGAGATATACAAGGCATCGTTTCTTCAGTGGCAATTTCCCCAAGCGGGGAAAATCTGAAGCTTTTATTAACACTAAGAAGCAAACTTACAAAGTTGCATAACTTAAAATAAATTATCACATAAACTAAATAAGTTCAAGAAACTTCGCGGGCTTAACTTACTGGTTGGATTGTTCGAACAGTGGAACATGCTTAGACTTGTCAGCTACGGCAACGCTGATTGCAATCCAGGACAAAATTGATTAAAAGGATTCAAATGGAAACTGCCTGCTTAAAGTCAAGGACTTAAGTATAAACTTCTGTAAATGACCGAAGAACTTTGACAAGGATTGTAGCAGACCACAAGTGAACGGTCACTGAAAGATTCTTCTCACTAACGGAATCAAATAACGTAGTGCTGCGTAAGAGAAATGCAATAATCTTTAGACAGCGTACGTTTATCACAGTTTGTGTTTAACATAACGGCCCTACTCTCCCTCTCCTCCGCAGAGGCTCGCAGTCCCCCGCGTTCCTCGATATTTCACTCTCTCCAGTCCCTTATTTGTGTCGGCTCGACCCCCGCGCTCCTCATCAGACATAGACATACATAGTTTAATCAAGATACAAACCTAAGTTACAAAGAAAAGGACATCTTGAAAGGGAAGTAAGGAGGTTATCCCTATGTTAATACTCTGCTTGATTTGTCTCCGCTCGAGCGCGAAAGAAAAAGGCCTCTGCGGAGGAGAGAGGTCCTACTCTTATGATTATGAGGCGCTTGAACACTCTTTGCAGTCCTTAATATGAACTGATTTTGAGAATACCCCACTATTGGTTGTTTCTTTCAATTTTGGTCATATGACTTAAAAATTTATTTAGTGGAAAGAAAATTAGCTGTGATCACAAAAACACCAATATTCCGCCACAGTGGTAAAAAGGAACGTTAGCTCTGCAATGAATACTCGACCACCTTCATCAGCCGCCCAGGATTTCTGTTCATACAAGTCATTTACCCTTGGAAAAATAGCAAAGGCTTTGCAAGAAATACATAAATCAATGCCTCTTTAAACCTCTTGTCTTCCATGTCACTCTTATAGTGCCTTTGTGGCTTTTATCTCTAGCCTGTTCAGTATAAGAGTTCAGTGTGTGGAGTTGGGACAAGATGGTGGCTGCTTTATCTCGCTATATATTGATCGAAAAAGGTTTGCTTAAACAAATTTCAGGCTCATGCTTGGTCTTGTATATGTTACTAGCTCGTAATAGCTGAAGATAAGTGAATCACTTCTATTAACAAGGGTTTGCAGAAGGCAACGACCTCAGTAAGTTCTTCTTTTCATCAATATCGGACCGCAGTTGGCGAATCCGGGCATTATACAAAGCCAACTTTTCCTTCTGTAGTTGAATTCCCCTCCTTAACTCCACAAGCTGTGGGCCGAGCTGCAACGCTTCAAATTGCCGTCTAGCTGAATTCACCTGTTCCCGGAGAGTAGGCAGACTATCGACATTGACTCGAGGCAAGTCTGAGGTTTCTTTGAGCAAGCGCCTGATCAGAGCGCGTAGCCGCTGAGCAGTAGTGTTTGCTTGAGCAGCTCGCCTCAGAAGAGTATCACTATTGTTTGAGACGTTGGAAGCCATAGAAGACAGGTTTTGGCAGAGTTTCTGTACGGGTTCTATTTCTCTCGCTATGAAGTTTTCCACAGTGCGATTTATCTCCGCGTTCGTCCCAGACGTTTCGTTCCGTAACTGGTTAGCAAGGCGAAGAGCTCTCTCCACAACCTTTGTAAGGCATAGAGTAATCATCGATCAATGATCTAGCCGGTATAGGGAAGTGGTTATTCCAGAAGCTAAGTGCAACTAAATGTGGCATTTTGGGCTAACATTATACAGTGCCATTGAAATCTGAGCTTATGTTTATAAGTGGAGGAAAAAAGCGTGCATTCAATTAAGACGAATAGTTATATACAGCAGTTAAGCTTTAGAAATGTGCTCTATACGGTAAAGCCAGATTTTCACTGGCGATGTAAGCATAAGAGTTTATTACTCAATAACGCAAGCGCAAATTCAAGGACAATACACCGATTAGCATGTATATGATCAGTTGCCCAAAACAAGTTTTTAGGCATTTAAAGGTAAACTGATTAGCTTATAGATAGTGGAATCTATTTGTTTTACTGACTGACTGAAAGCCTCCTGTATAATTTAAGTTATATCGCTTAAATGTAAGTGAAACAGTTTTCCGGGTAACGACGTTTTTAACCAATTAAGGCTTCAAAATTTAAAAATGAGCTCAACAACTTGCAACTTCTAGTGCACGATTTTCTGAGCTACAAGTACTCATAACCCTTGTTTTCTTTAAAAATTCCTTCAAAATAGCATCAGAATTACTTCTTCTTTCCTTCCATTCACCGGTGTTATTTCCTGTTACCATGTCCGACGCAAGCATAAGTGCTTTTTCCGTCAAGTTACTGGAGCAGTGACCAGGAGAGGATAGGGGAATTCCCTACTCCAGAATCTGTGAAAAGACTGGTACGAGTAAGGGATTGTGGGATCGTTTGGGTAGACGGGCCGACGAATAAGTGCATTTTTCGGCATTTATTCTGATAGCAGCTCTTGTTAAATAGTTTCACCTTAAAGTCAGAGTATTTCCTATGCAACTGACTAAAGAGAAATGTACTTATTCATCGGCGCAATATTCCCATCTGTCTACCCAAACGATCCCATAATCCCTGACTCGTGCCAGTCTTTCCGTAGTATTGCTGGTTTCCACGTACGATAAGCATAAATAAGCATAGGTGCAAGGTGACATACGCAGGCGCAGTGAATTAAAAGTTTGGCGCCAAAATTTTAAATCCAAGATGGCGAAAGCCGAGGAGATATTCAGCGACGAGGAAATGTTTCTGCTTGTTCTTCTCTTGTGCTTATGCTTGTGTTATCCCGGTTTACACGGGCGACGCAACAACGCAAACATAAGCGCAAGCACAAAAAAAAAAAAAAAGGAACGATTTCCTTTTCTTATGCTTGCGTCGCCTCGGTTTACACGTTGGTTTCTTGTGCTTATGCTTGCGTCGTACGTATAAACCAGCCTTTAGCTGTAGTGTTTCGCCTTGTATCTTCGTGACTTGTTTTCACATTGCAAAGCTAAATAACAAAAAGAAAGATATATTTACAAGAAAGCATACCTGTTGCTCGGACTCAGAACGATTCTGAACCTTGCTTCCAAATACCAAGGCCTCAGTAGCAGTAACAAGCGTGCTTGCAGACGACTCGTTCATCTTAGCTACTTCCTTCATAATCTCGTATGTGGTGTTCTGAATCCAAGGAATGTTCAACAGAGACTTGTTGGCAGAAGCCTGGGCCCGACGAGATTCAGTTTCAAAATCGCGCGCGACATGCAGCATTCTTTGCGCATTTCCGTAAACGTGGTTAGCCCTTGATACAGCATCGCGGGCAGCAGTTAGTGCGGCCTGAGATTCCTGATGGACTTGTGTACCATTGGTGAATACAGCTCGCACTTCGTTACCCAGGACTACTGATCTTTCAAGGGCCGCGTTGACCTGGACAATCACAGCAGTACTGGATTGGTATAAACCGCTAACTTGACTGCGGTATTGCGAGGTCAGATTCCTCGCATTGTCTGTTTCCCTCTTCAAGTCTTGCAAAGCCTTAACACAAACAGAAGAACTATTCTTAGCAAATACGAATAATGAAACGGTAAAACCCGTCGCAAAAGTGAATGTATACGCAAGATGGCGATGTTTTTGTTTAATCTTTCCATGGACCCTCGCACTTAAATTCGGTCACCTGCTTGCCAGGACAAAAATTCGTCATGACAAAAATTACGTTTGAGACGGTAATGTATCCTGTTCTACCGTTTATTCTTTTTTCTTAAGCTCCTTTTTCTGCCATCTCATCTGGCGACCGTTTTACTGGGCAATTAACCAAGATTTTTGCCACTTATAAACGTCGCGAAATAAAGGCACCAGGGTATTAACTTTTGTCACTCGTGTCTTATTTTCCGTTTAAACCTTTAACGCCCTAATATCAAAGAACAAATTCTCCTATATTGTCCCCATACTTTTCTTATAAAAGTACTAGGGAGAAGTTATAAAAAATATCAAGAAAATTCACCTTGGGTGATCATATTCTTAATGCTCGTGACCTCAGGGGTTGATTAAGGATTGATATCCAGTACAAGGAGAAATTTGATGCTCATCACCGTTAGGGCTTTATAGTAACTTACAGTTACCCTCCAATCTTGGGGTTTTTTTTTTAGCCTTCTTGGCCTTCAAAAAAAAAAAAAAAAAAAAAAAAAAACTCACGCAAGTGTAAAAGCAGTATTGGAGGTATTACCTGGGAAAGGAGGGGGGGGGGGGGGGGTCATGATATTTTAGGCCAAGCCCAAGGGGAGGATCAGGAAATTTCATTCCCATCACTAGGGAGGGTCAAATCATTTTCATCGCTCAATTTTAAATCTCCACCCCCTCCCCCCCCCCCCCCCTGTTTATTTCTGACCAGTCTCTTAGTCATTATTTTAGTAAGACTTGTCTAGATATTAAACTTACGCCGCTTCTATCCGGGTTTGCCTGACTAGCCTCATTTAACTTCTCTAAGCTGTGATTATGCGCTCTGTTTGCTATCGCAAGCTTATCAGACACCATCGCCACAGTCTGCTCTCCAAGAACCTTCACTGCAGACGCGTTCTCGTGCAGCACCCGCAACAAAGCAGCTAGTTGAGCCTGAGTATCGGTAGCATTTTGCGCCTTTGCAGTAGCCTTGTTTGCAGTCTCCACCGCGTACTCCACACGTTCGTGAATGGTCCCATTAGCGAGAACAGTGCGATTCTCTTCCTGCTTGATACTATGTGTAAGATTCACCACTTGTCCCCTTATTTGTGCGAGTGAGCTGGATAAGACTTCCGTCTGCTCTAGTTCCAGACTCATTGGAGTGCCCAACAAGCGTGACGACTCAGTGATGACGTCATTTATCTGCGTCATGGTCGCCTCAGCCTCCCTCCTTTTAGCTTCCACAATGCCAGTATAGTGAAGCGTTTCATTCATCGCGGTTGCCATAGTTTCGTTTAACCTCGCACTCAGATCGTTCACAGCCATAGTAAAACGCAGCCATTGAGATGTCGAGTTCCTCTCTACCTCCCGGGCGGGATTGATTGTTTGCGTTAATACGCTGACCTCGGCTGCAAGCTCGCGCAGGCGTTCAACAAATGTGTGGTTGTGGAGCATTGCGGGGTGGTTTGCGAGGGTGGAAAGTTGAACCTGTAGGGGCGGGATCTTGGCGCGCAACAAATTCACGTCTTCCTGAATGGAGGAATAACAGGGAGGACAATCTGCAATGGGAAATATAAAAATCAAAAGGAGGTTAAGCAGGATGGTGAAATTAAACAAACCTGATGGAAATAAGAGACAACAGAACGGCGTAACGCAAAGATCTTGGACTGTACACGGAGCGGGAAAGGAAAGGGAGGAGAAGACAAAGAAAGAGAAGGAAAGAAGGAAGGATAGAAACAAAAGGTTTGAGTGGCAAGCAATGAGAAGATAAGTTTGTTGATTGGATTTACCTTGACAGCTGAACAGCCCTATTGAGGTATTCCAACTGTTTTCTTTGCACGTATCACAGCGTCTGCCGCCAATGTTGGCTGTTGCATTACAGTTACACTGGCCCGTTACTTGGTCACACAAGGTATCGTTACCGAAAACAGTCCCGAGGGTATAACAGTCACAAGCTAAGGAACAAAATTACACAATAAACAGTAATGGAGCAGCATACTAAGCCGGACATGAAAGATTTGTGTTACTTTCCAAGTGGAACGACAAAAATGCAGCGAGGTAGAGAACATTTCAGACGCCGATAGAGAAAGAACCAATCCACATTTACCCATAATTCTTAGCGTAGGAAAACAGTAAAGACGCTCAAAAAAGCGCATAGAAAAGTTCTAAAAGCTTCTAACATAACAAACACAATGTTGTTGGCACATGCACGGTTGAATTTCGGAAAAATATGGCATTCTCCCGGGCCTTTTGGTTGTGTTAGGTTGCTAAGGTATTCGTGGTAAATGTACAGCCGCCATCTTTTTGCGCATTCTACTGGTTGTAAATCTCCGTAAAGCAAAATTACGATTCCTTTGAACCAATACGAAAATAACCCACATTGGGAAGTAAGCCGCTCGACAAACTGGGCAATGGCTTTTCCATTAACCGCAGACCAAGTTTATTCTCAAACGCTGTTTTTGTTGTTGTTGTTGTTGTTGTTGTTGTTGTTGTTTTTAACTCGACGAGAATATAAAAAGTAACTCTGTTCTATGTAACTTCCTAGGGAAAAAAAATTCCACAGCTCCGGAGGGAAACATCGCCTATAACTCTGGATTCGGACGAGAAAAAAAGCGCGCTGTTTGCGATTGGACGAGAACATATCAAGTAACTCTTCCATGTAACTTAATTCAACGGGAAAAACTACACAACTCCGAAGGGAAATGGGTCATGAGTGTAAAAACCGCGGAAAACTGATGTGCGTTTCACGGCCACAAGAATCATGATAATCTGGAATAAAACGTGGAAACCAGAGTAGTGCATGAAATCAAACTGAAACATTAACGACTGTGTCCTAATGTCACCAGTCAGTCAAGATTCGTAGTCCAAACCTTCAAGTCCATTTATTAGCTCGACTAGCCAGATCCGGAATTCAGCCTGTCTAGATGGGGTATGGATGGAAGCTAGACTTAAGTGCTCAGAGACGTACCTCGACAGCCGTTGTCTGACAGCCCCCAGTATCCAGGTTTACAGCGATTGCACTCCGGTCCTTGAACATTATTGGTGCACAGCTGACAGCGGTCACCGTATGTACCCACTTGACAATTCGTACACGCACCAGTCTCTCCATCACACTGTGTACTCCTGTTATTACACGAACATAGAACACAGCGACCAAAGGGACCGCTGCCATTTACTTCACGAGTAAATCCTGATAACAGAAAGAAAACAAGACTAGTTTTTCAGCTCGCAGGTGAGAAATTCCAGTAGATCCGCACCTTTGAAAAGCTCTGTGTTCATTGGACCCTTACAACCTGCAGCTGCATTGTTTTTTAGGGCTGGGAACATTGTTCTGTTGTTCGTTCTTTTGTCCCCTCGACCAACCATGTCAGACGTTGCAAACGGTGCATGTCGCCCCAGAAATGTCTCTTTTCTAGATTATTTCCAGGAAGGTCGTATTTTGTTTTGCCTTGAAAGAGAAACAACTAAAGCAAAACTACTGTAAATTAAAAGATTACAGCCAAACTTGGTCCAAAGAAAACGACCTGAAGAAAGATAACTGAGCGGGGCATTGACTAGAGAGTGAAAAAGAACTACAATGCAGTATCACATTTTTCTTGTCGAGTTATTTGCCTAAACATACCCTGGGTGCTAAAGACTTTTCATGCACGGTTTCCGGTTTCAGTCAAGTCTTTGTTTTGGTCGTTATAGTGACCCGCGCAAAAAGCTTTTTCTCGCGGCTTCGCCGCTCGTGGGTTCGGCCTTCAGCCGAAAAAGTGTTTCCGCCGCGCGCGTGCTCCTCCCTCATGAGCCCAAAGAGTGTGTGCGTACGAGGCCAGGCTTCGCGACCATAATTGTCCAAACCAGAGTCTTTCAATTCATTTACTAATGAACACATTCCCAGATAATCAAGAGTGACCTACCTTGCGCGCACTGTTCACATGACAGACCCGTGTAGTTCACGTGACAAGTCGCGCTTTCCACAAATCCAACCGTTACTTCTCCAGGTGTACCCAGACCGCGTACGGCCGTTTCTAAGGTGATCTCCTTGAATGTCACGTTCCCTCGAGGGTAAGGGTAGTACGTAACACGAATCTTTAGTGACGTCAGATCAGCCAGAATGGACTGGAATTCTAGCGGTGTAACGGACCTGCCAACCACGTGTGTTTCATCGAGTATCACGTGATAGGATGTGATGTTGGGAGAGGGTGAGGGTACAAGGTTCAACGCCACTTCTTTGGCTCCACTCACGAGCATGACATCGCCGTTTGCCACAGGTGGATTCTGACCATTACCAGTGTCTCTTATTTCCATCTAGATAAATGACACAGAAAGTCATTCATTAACACAAACTGGATGTATTTAAGTGTGGTTTTTTAGCGAGTGGTATCAAAGCACAGCAATGATGGAAGTATACGACGTTTGGTGACCGATTTAAATTTGTACTATCCGTTCCACTGATGAATTGAACAAATGTTCAACCGTTGAATTGGTTAGACCACTGATTTTCCCGCGTATCTGAATTCAACGGGTTTCACCCTGGAGAGGGCAGATTTTAGAGGAGCTGTTCCCTGCAACGGGGCCCACGTTTTCTCCCAGACACAAATTTCAATTCAGCTGTAAGTTCCTCCAGCCTAATTTAAAATAATTGTAATGAACTATTTCAAGTTTTCAGTACAGTGGAGACCCGCCTTACCACCACCCAGGCATTGAGCCATCACTATAACCTGATAACTGTTTCGTTTTCCATCGCCATCTCTCAGATGGTCGGTGGAAAAGGGAAGGTTTATTAAATTTACTTAAAAGACATGAAGCCAACCGTCGGTTTGTACCAAAATTGAGCAGTTGTTAAAAGAAACCCCCGAACGGGAATCGGTGTACTGAGTGCTCTACCAACTGAGCTATCAAGCCAACTGGAAGTTGGTCAATTTGTTTGGGAGGCGGGCACGGGACTAGCCTCTCACGCAGACGTTCTTAGGGGTTCGTCACGCGTTCCTGTTCGTGGGGCAGGAACGCGTGACGAGCCCCTAAGAACGTCTGCGTGGGAGGCTAGCACGGGACTTCAATTCGGAATTTTACGATAGCTACTTTCGGCAGACAGCAGAAATTGTTTATGCGCCGATCAAATCGAAACTTCAACATTCCCCCCCCCCCCCGGGCAAACCCCGGGCATTTGACTATTTTCTGTGCCCGGGAGTGGGGAATTTGACGGGTAAGGCCTTCCCGGGGGTGGGGAATTTGACCTTGCCTGGGTGGGGTGGGGAAAATTGAACCGGAAGCGTCGGGTTTCAAATCGCTTTTTTTTTTTTGGGGGGGGGGGGGGAGGAGGGGGCCGAAGTCGCTAACAGCTATAAACACGTGTTTGGATGAGATGGAAGAGTTTAAAGGAAGAGATACAGCATTACAAAAAAAGCTTACAAAAAAAAGGTCTTTAAAAGTGAGAGTCCTTAAATATTAATTATTTTTATAGATTGTATATAAACGATGTAGATTTTTATACAACGAGTCAAGCTGCGGCTTTATCCCGCAGTGAATAGTGAAAGAAATAAACACTGTCGAATGAAAAACCGCTTTGGCTTAAATTGCAGAATATCCTGCCACTTGAACAACATTCTACGTATATAATTTGTGTCTGCAGAGGTTTTTAGAATAGCCATAAAACAGCAACAAAAAAACGTCGAATGAAAAACCGCCGCTTTGGCTTAGACTGCAGAATACCCTGCCACTCAAACAGTCTACGTAGCCGGCTAACTCATTTTAACAACCTTTGCCGTGTTTCGGAGTTAGAAGTCAGCTTACACTTGCTGATTGTCATTGTCCGACTTTTGAATAAATTCAATTTCCAATCATTAGTTTCAATGTTAAAGTTGTGGTTTTTGTAGTAGGTAACTCATAGAGCCGACAACGATTGTTCTTTAGGAGGGGCATTTGACAGACAAATCCGGACGATAAGGTAGGGCATTTGAACACCATTTTGGCCCGAGGGGGTGGGAATTTGAACGATCCAATCTTCAAAAGTTCAAATGCCCGGGGTTTGCCCTGGGGGGGGGATGTTGAAGTTTCGAGTTGATCGGCGCATTATGGACATTGTAGATTTATAAACCTCATCATAAAATAATGCACAAAAAACCCACAAGCATCCTGAATGGCCAAAAGACAAATTTACCTTATGGAAACTTTCTATGGGAGAGCACACCAATGTGGCCCGGGTTCGATTCCCGGACGGCTCGGCGTTATATGTAGGTTGAGTTTGTTGTTGGTTCTCGTCCTTGCTCGAAGAGGTTTTTCCTCGGGAACTCCGGTTTTCCCCTCTCCTCAACAACCAACATTTCCAAATTCCAATTCGATTGCTCGGAGCATTAGCATTTATTGATAGAGGTCTAACCAGCCTCACAAACCCAAGGGTAAATAAAGTGATTACTTTTTAACGGAGCGGATAGAAAACACTTCGTAACTTCTGGAGTTTATTGCTATCTCAATAGCAACACTCGATACAAATACTTTCATCTTCATTCATTTTCTCTCCCATAAATAGAGAATTCGACTTACTTTGACATGGAGGCGTTGGCCATAAGATCTAAACTGTGTGCCAAGGAACAAAGATGGAGCCGCTATGTAGACCATTGATGGTGAAGAAGGGGAGGTGACAACCAGTCCATTGACTGAGGAGATGTTGTGTGGAACAGGGCTACCTGTGCTGTTTACAACCGTCCAGTTAAATACTGCAACGACAACAACTAACGTCACGTATGTGTGCTTGCTTCCTGGTTAAACCTACTGAAGGCCCGCTAAAACGGTTTCAACATTTGCTTCAACATGCGTTCAACACAGTTGTTGAACCAAATGTCAGGGGCGTTTGAACAGGTCGTTCAACATTGTTGAAAGCGTAAAAAATGATAAAAGTTTATTGAAAGCGTGCTGAATCAAATTTACATTTCCTTCGTTCTTAAAAATGTTCAATGGCGTTAAACCGTATGAACGCTCCGTTCATCCAACATTTGCCCAACATCTGTTCAACTTTTGTTGAACAAATGTTAGTGAAATGTTGAAACCGTCTATACAGCCTTAAAACTATGACATAGAGGAGAAGTGCTCCTTGAGCATCAAGAGGAAGGTGTCTAGTGATTAGGTTATTTTGATTTTCGATTTTTTTGGCCCTGTTTTTCTTGAAAACGAAACAAAAAACCAGCGAAAAAATCACAGAACAGCATTCTTCATGTCAAAACAACAGGTGAAAACAAGTCCGTATGTAAAGAATTAGCCGGACATCCTGTGAAAAAAATTCACCAATTGAAAAAAGTGATATACGCCCCTTTTGCGCGAATCCCTTCAAATGCTATCAGTTTTAACTAGCCGGTAAGTGCAAGATACCTGTTTCATTGATGAATTGACTTGTAATAGATGATGCTACAAATCCATTGGCTGATGTACAGCTGATAGCTCGACCATAACCAAAACAGTGCTGGCATCCACGTTGATTGGCACTGTCCAAGTTAAACGTGCCAGACTTACAGCTGTCGCAGTTAAAGCCTTGAACATTTTCCTTGCAATGACACTCTCCAGTAGTCACGTGACAAGCAGAGTCCAAAGATCCAGCACTTGAACACTGACAACCTAGAAATAAGTTAAGGACGTTATAAAAAGTACATTTCTTACGAATTTACGGAATAACAGCAGACAAGAAATAATCTTCAAATCAGAACACACGGTTTTAAGTTTGAAATACATGTTTTGGATTACTTTACATCCATCTTCAGTTTTGAATGCAAATAGAAACGGTAGTTGGTGGTAATACAAAATACAACGTGTATAGAATAATAATTACTAAAAAACAACATGGATATGAATAAAGGAAATCAAAATGAAGTTGTAGATTGACATGATTGACTTGTTTGTTGAACAAAGGTTTTTCCCACCCAATGTGTAAAGCTTCCTTAATTTTGAGTTGAAAGGACCTGGAGGTGGTGTCAAGAATCGAGACAATCTTCTGAACACAAAGCTTTGCATGTTTCAGACCCAATGAGGTGCTGAAAGATAGGCAAATTCTTATCAAATGTTATTTCTTATGATAATGCATTCCCCCAACCTTCACCTACTTCCTTATATGAGTGGTAAAGATCTGCCCAGCCGTAAACAAAGGAAAGGGAAAGAATTTAATTAAGCTTCTTTAATCTGAAATTATGTTACAAAAATAATTTTCCTGTCCTGCCTTTGAATTGACCATTTTGACTTGAAATAAAGGGTATGTTTCAGAAGCAATATCCAATATGGGGCTGAATTAATAATTAACAATTATTCCACGGGCGCGTGTTGGATATGAGATGATAGATAGCCAACGAGGCGCGTAGCGCCGAGTTGGCTATAATCATCTCATATCCAACAAGCGCAAGTAGAATAATTGTTTTATTAAAAACAATCAAGTAATATTGGTAGGTCTTGCTGATTTCGTTTTCAAGAGCAACCAGAAAACAATTTATGGTCGCTACTTCTCAGGCATGGTATAAATAATAATGGCTCATATACCATGGCCGCTAGGCCAATCAAAACCCTGAAATTGCATTATACAATGATCCAGTTTTTAATAATAGGCAATATTTTGGTCCAAAATAGGCTGTCTGAAGCTCTGGGCTTACACTATGACAATTTGAGCCAGGGTGAACGATGTTGTGCAAGTCAGATGCAGTTGGAAAGAAACCAAGAAAAAAAAAACAGTGTTAATGGAAATCCAACCTAACATCTTTATGATAAATCTCTGGGAATTGATAGAAACACTAATATCAAGTTCTTAGAGAAATCAGAACAGCTGCATTCAATAATTTGCATTCACAGCTGACACATAGAAATTGATTTCAATACAGTGTTCTTACGTCTGCATCCAGAAGAAGAGAATCCATAAAAGCCAATATCACACGAGCTACAGGTACGTCCTCCCACACCAGAGCGACATGGACACTGCCCACCATAAGCCGTACACTGTGAGCCAGCCACAGTACCAACAGGATCACAGCCACATGCTGTAGAGAGAATACACAATACAGATATACAGTTAAGTTTTCCTAGTGTGGTAAGCTGGGGTATTCTAGGGGCTGATCAAGATTCATGTTTTTTCTCCTTGGCAAGTCGTGTTGCTGATATTTGTGGGTCAATCTTGCCTGCCTGTGATTTTTCCGTAAGTTCATTCCTTTGCCTTTGGAGGTACTCTTGAAGGTACCCTTGAACGTCTGGAAATTTTACAATCCATTTGACTTACAACCAAAACGTCTAGATCATATGCTTAAACGGTACAATGTAAACGCCCTTTTAGCTCTCCCAAAACAATGTTCTATTAATGCCAATAAGAGTGAAAAATTTATCTTATGGTTTTGCTGTAAATACAAAGAGGGAAAACAGAAACTTACCCAAGGTACCATTATATACTTCTGTACTGGCAGAAAACACCAGTGCCCTGCAAAAAGCTGGTTCTGACTGCACTTGGGAAAGAGATGTCTTTGCCTGCACACACCTCTGCAGCTGGTTTTGAGCATCTCTTCCAGACTCTGTGTAAACTCTTGTAAGGTTGACAGCAGGAATGAAGACCAGTGAGTCCACAAGAAAAGAGCAGTTATTGCTACCACCTGTGCTGTTGTAAGTCAGCGTAAAGTTGTGCACTTCACCTGCAAACAGCTCTACAGTGTTGAGTGATCTCCATGCTTGCCCAGAACCTCTTGGTAACTGGTCCAACAAGAACATGAATTCTACACTCTTATTCAAACTGACAGTTTCAACCTTCAAAATGAACTTTGCTGCAGACCCAAAGTAGCAGTTTGAAGAGATGCTGTATCGGATAACAGCATGGTACCGATGGCTGGCCAAGATATTAGCTATGCTGATATCACCATATTGACCTGGAAGGAAAGTGGCATAGCCTGTGCCAGTAAAGGCCACTCCGCGACCCTCAGATGGAGTCAAGGCAGTAAACGTGCCATTCATGTCTTCAGCTTCAACTTTGATGAAGTCCAGGAATGGATAAAAACGGCCTTGCTGAGATCTTTCACAGCGACTACCTTCAACACCAATGCGGCAAGAGCAATATCCTTGGAAATGAAACAAACACCATACTTTAAACACTTCTTGTATGACTTTTACACTAGATTTGCAAGGTAATGCATTTAAAGAGAAGATACATTTTCAAGGACTGCTGGTGAATGGTTATGGTGAATTTTCTGATTAGAGTCTGAAAATGTTTTCCTAATGAGTACAGTTCAGAAGAATTTCAAGCTCAGACTTAGCTACTCTTTCACCTTTTTTTTTTAAATGCAACATTTCTGAATTCATCTTGTAAATGCTTGTTGCCAGGCATTCTCAGGGCAGAGACAAAAAGCAACAACCTCCTTAAATTGTTGTTTTCATATTTTATTGGCATAAAAAAGCCAAGCCAACACAATAATTAAAACAAGTAAATACAAATGCTTCTTTACCTAACAACTTGTTGCACTGAGGAAAAGCCCCGCCTAAATCACAGGGGCACGGCATGCAATCATCTCCCTTGTTTATTGGGAAAAAGTAGAAGCCATCTTTGCACTCGTCACAGTATCTGCCTTGGACACTCATCCTGCATGGGCAGTCCCCTGTATACTGCTCACACTGTACAGTGTTGTTAACTGTACCAAAGCTATTACATCCACAGGCTAAAAAAGCAGAAAAAAAATGCCACATCTTAAAACCAACCAGTGGAGTTTCAAGCGCCTGACACTAAACTTGAAATGAATTGAAAATTGAAGCAAGCACATGCTAGTTGTAATTGAGGAATGGCCATTGGGATCACCAAGCTTGTTTTCCAGTTAATAGTTTTCAAGCACTCTGAGGTACAGCGTTTCATCCTATGGCTATCAGCTCCTGTGTTGGGGGTGTTATCACACGGGGGAGTGAGAAAAGTGAGAGGAAAAATTGGGGTTCTCTCTTGTCATTTTCCAGAACCTCTATCACTATCGCAGTCAAACACACACTAAAACAATATCTTTCAAATGCCCATTTTTTTTTTTCAATAATCAGAGTGTTAATTAAAAATAATTGCTCTTTTAGACTCTAGATTATCTGATACCACTGATCAATAAGAATTCCTGCTAAAAGATATCCTATTTTAAACCAGAACTCTCTCTGGGTATATACTCAGCTTATTCATGAAAGCACATTGCCCTGGTTTTAACGACCTACACAAATTAATGTAAAAGCTAAGGAATACTGTGGAAGGGTAATTTATTTTGTCACAGAGGGAAATCTAACCTCTACATTCCCCAGGTGGGTTTAATCTGTATCCCCAGTATCCTGGGATGCACTGATCACATTGGCGTCCAAACACATTGTTCTTGCACTGGCACTGTCCAGCTACCTGTGTGGGTGTAGCCTCCTGCAGACATGAGCCATCATTTGTAATACCATCAGGAAAACAGTTACATGCTGAAAAGAAAATTGTAGATAATGAATCCGGGTTAGCAGCTAATTCCTGTTAAGCAATGTCACTTGCCATTTCCCAGAGGGCAGAAGCTCAACAGGAGTTTGACTGTACATGAACAGAGGAACTACAAACACAGTGAAGTGGGGGACCAGGAGTATGAGAACACAGGAAAAAAAGGCTGAGTGGGACCTTGGATAGAAGGGGGTGGAAACTGGGATAAAACTTTATCAGTGTGAGGGGTGGAAGAAAGAGGGAAGACATTTTGCAGCATAACCTTACGAGATAACTTGTCTGAGCAATTCACAAAATAGCTGACCTTTATCCTACACTCATAACAAATAACATCATATTCTTCTTTTATATAGTTCTTGCAACTCATTCCCTTAGTTCTTTTTATTTTAAATTTCTTCATTTTCTGTTCCTCACCTGTTATTAATTTAAAAACATCATTATGTAATATGGAGGCCAACTAGAAAATCGGATGGTTGACTTGGCCTCCATCCTCAATCGCTTCTTCAAAATAATTCAAAGCACTTTACCGGATTTTACATAACAAAAATGTAACTTATAATATTTCTAATTAGCCATGAGGAAATAAAGGTTTTTGTTGTTGTTATTATTATGTCATTATATTAATTTTGCAACATGGAAGCCAGCGAGGATGTAATGGGTCAGGAATAATGGGTACAGAGAGTGACACATTCAGATTCCTCTCCACTGTGCAGGGTTTATGACTAAGTAGTTCTACTGACTTACCAGCACAAGTGTTTGGATGTTCTGTTGTTACACTTGAATTTCTGTAAAACTTTGGCTGACATTTCTCACAGTGCTGCCCTTCAGTGCTATGCTGACAACTGGTACAAATACCAACACCCAAGGTATGATTGTATGTACAGGACAATCCATGGTTATTACACTGGCACTCTAAATTAAACCAAAAGAGCCACCAGCAGTGAGACAATTACATTGCAAGGTAACATTGAAACAAGTTTAAAAAACGTTTTCAGTTTATACTGCAAGCATAATGGTCCTTTGTTTCCTCGGTTTGTAGCTAAAGTGGAAAATAATAATGTAGAAATTAAGCAAATCAAATGGAAAAAGAAAGAGACTGCTCACCCTACTTTCAGTTATATCAGGTTAACTGGATTACACTATTAAAAAAAAAAAATTGTTACTGCTATATATGCACATGGATTACAATTTATCATGAATCCCACCCCTCTGACTTCATCCTGACTTCATTGGCCAAAAAGGTCAATAGCCAGAAACTCAATTCCGTCAAATGAAAATAAACTATTCCCTGCAAAAATACCTCCATATTAAAGGTCACCATCCTTATGGTCACACTATGACTAAATTCAGTTACATTAACAAAAGTGTTAGTTCACTAAATAAAGATACTATAAAAATATATAGTAATCAAGAAACAGTACTAACTATACAGTCAATACCTTGGCATTCATTAGCATGGGTTGCATTGGCTGGCATCCATGGACGATTATTAAACATCAGCTTGCATGTTTCACAATCACGTCCTGCAGTATTATGTTCACATTCACATGTTTCCTCCATGCGAGGACCAGTACAGTACTGAGCATGCCCATTACAGTTGCACCGTCCTGTAATCACAATATCTGAAATGGCATAGTAGTATCTGTTGAGATATTCCTCTGTTGGAAATAAGCCTCCAAGGCCATCCGTAAATGGTTCCTCCAGTCTGACACGCACATTTGTCGCAAGCATGAAGTTCTGCATGTCTTGATCAAAGTAACCACATCCTGGCTCGTACCTTGAATCAAATCTGTACTCGACTTTTCCATATCTTGGCGGATACTGTCCACTGAAATCTTCAGTGCATGTGATATTAAAAGGACTGCTTTTAATAACAGGAGCTGTTCCAGGCATGTTGTATGACTTGTCACAATCAGATGCAAAATATTGCAAAACTGTCCATGTTTTCCCATAGTCCTTTGACTTCTCCAGAAATAGTTTCAGTGGTCTTTCATTGTAAAATCTCACTATTATACCACCAGATATGTGGAAGCTTTTACCAAAGGACAGCGTTATATTTACCTTCAACGGATTCTTGTTAGTAGAAAGGCCTTGGGAGTTTGTTTCCCACCATGTTTGAGATTGCCACCAAGTTACCTCCCTGAGGACATACGGAGTATCAAATTCATTGTTTACCATAAACTCTGGTGGATGTTGCTTAGTGGTGCTGTTTGCATCACATTCAAAGCATTGACGTCCTGGGCCAAGCTCGCAGAAACCAGCAGCTGGCTTGCCACAGGTGTTCGTAGATGAAATGTTTCTCAAGTAGGCCATGTTGGTTGGTGAGGCCATGCAAGGACGAGGTATCCTCCTCTGGGAATCCGCATAGCAGCCATTGAATTGACAAGTAGCATCCCCTGATGATATACTGAAGAGAAGCAACAGAGGATGCATAAATAGTAAAACCATTGGCTTGTAAATTTTCCTATTCTGTAACGAGGCCATGCTATTCAATACATTCAAAGGCAACCAGGCTAAGCGTTGAATCATTTAGATAACGGTTTATATTTACAAGGAAGCCAAATCAGTTTTCAGCCGAAGGAAATCATGAAATGCTACAGTTGATTCACATTTTTACAGCAGCTTGCGGGGATAAGCGAGAATAATTGAAAGTGCTCTTGCCCCTGTGGATATTAGTTACCACAGAGTATTTTGACATATGCATTCATTACCTTCATTTGCTTGACGCTGCGGTTTACTTTTGCAGGTACTTGGAAACTACCCAGATCAAACCTCCTGGCGTGTACGGGTGGCTGACAGCTCTTGCAAATTTTGCAAACTTGTTTCCAGGTAAAAACCACGATTTTTAACCTCAAACTATTCGTTTTGACTTGCTTTTTGAAATTTTCCACCTGACCAATGTAAAATGTGTCTTCTAGCGCAAAAAAAGCTTTCATCCTTTAGAAAAGGGTTAAAAGTGGGGGAGGAACATTCAAGTTTTCCGCCATTTTCCGCGCATCGCATCTGGTAGACTGTTACTTTAGGCGTAGTATTACATGACGTGTGGAGAGACCGCTAGCCACTTTGCCGCCAATATTTCCAAAATGGCGAATGTTTTTCGATGTTCAAGACATCTTTTGAGGAGACCGTTATGCTTGTAAGTGTTAAAAAAAACTCTGGAATTTTGAGATTTAATTCAGATGGTTTTGAATTTTATGTTTTGCTCGATCTGCCTTATCGTCTGCTTACGAGCAATTCGCTCTGTATAAACTTGTAAAAACAAAATAATGCCACGGGTGCATCGTATAAGCTAAAAAATATATCCTATAATTGCGTTACTGTTAGTCTTTTATATTGTAATGGTTTTATGGGGTGTATCTATGCTACAATGTAAGTATCCATGACCGTGCTCAACTTATAGATTACAAAAACATCTGCCATCATAAAAACTGCATGCTAATTAATCGCATGTAATAGTTCCGACCCAGTCTGCGTGCAAAGAAATCAATACAGGGCCATTAATTCTCTTTACTGTGTGTTATACAGTTTTGAACCTTAACCTGGGTGAGGAGTTGGAGGTACGTTATTAAACCTTGGGACATGCTGTGCCTGACCGTTAATTATGCAGCTTTTTTTCATTTTCCTGTCCTATTTCAGGACAATAGATCAAAGTATACAGATACCAACAATATATTTCTTTCTCCAAAAATAACTAGAGTTGGGCTTCCATTTTACCTCACCCTCTCAGAAACATTTAGCTGAAAAAAATATGCCAATATGGTAATACCACCTGCAGCAATGACATCTTCCATTTGTTTACTCACCTTCACACTCCAAACATTGTATTTGTCTGATTTAAGAGTTGCTTACTTTTCCGGCTAAAAAATAGGAATTCTTTGTTATCTGTCATTACATTTTAGTTTATGTTTTGTTGTCATCATTGTTCTAAGATTAACTAAAATTCTCATCAGTTAGGAATGGGGTTAGGTTTATGCTGAATTCGAGACGTTACACAATGGTGAGAAAAGCATTTTTTTTAAGTCCAAACTTCAACAACCTTGTAAGTGAATTTGAGCTTTTGAGACAGCTTTGTGTAAACTTCAAAACTACCAGACCCATGAAATTTAATAAAAAAAAATTTGCTGAGTCTATGCCAAATTAGGCAGACTTTTTATTTTACTCCAAATATAATATATAATTATTGCTCCTTACAAAATTTAATATTCCAAGAAAGTAATGACTAATCACTCTTAGCATTGAAGCATCCTTGGCTAGCTTGATCAAAACTATTTATTGTTTGCAGAATCCCAAGACGATTTGAACAACACAGTGTAGAAGTAGAGCCATTGAAAACAACAGTTACTTTCATCACAGATGTCAAAGAAAAAGATGGCATGAGAAGCTACCCTCCATTTGTTAAATCATATAGCTCTCAAGGTTTTAACATCAAGGGTATCAAAGTGTTCGGTTCTGTAGCAATCCTTCCTACAATATTTTATCACTGGCGGGTAAGAACTTTTCCAAGATTTGCAGGGTTTTTTTTTCTAGTTTTTGTTGGTTGGAGAGAGGGGAGTTGTTGCAAGATGTAGGAAACCGACAGGAGAAAAGAGGGTGGGAAGTGGGATGTCCAAGGTAATGGAAAGTAGGGAAAATAAGTGAAAACATTTCACTTAACTGGTCTACGACTGAAAAGAAGCATCCACATTGCTTACCTAAAGTTTAAAGCTGTCTGAATTTTGCAATTTATGTACATACTACTAAGGTAGACTGCTCACAAATTGATTTCACTGAATTGTGTGACAAAATGTTCAAAATACTGATAATCTTGACTGTTTTGTATGATATCCAAAAACTTCTCCTGTGTGTTTTGGTTTGTGAAAGTGGTACAAAAGTAAATGATCTGTAGTCAACTTTTGCATGCCCATTTGCCAAAAGAGATGTCTTCTAAATGTTGGCAGCAAATTTGTAAAAGAGCCAGAAATTAATATACAACCTTTATTGAACTTGGTTGATCAGTCCATGCTGGGAAAGTGTTGGTTTTGTTCTTTTTTTGTTGTTGTTGTTTTGTTTTGTTTGTTGTCATTTTTGCAAGTTTACTATGAGGAGATATATTTGGAATTTTACAGTATGGGAAGTAGAAGGTTCACACCTCTCTGTCCCCCCCTCCCCACTCCCCCCCTTACTAGGGCCGCTTTGTTTGAGCTGATGCTCTCTTATGTGTTTCAAACTTGTGTTTATAAGGCACTGTCCTGAGTTACGTGTAAAATGGCATGAGTTTCTTTGACATGATGCATACATGTAATTATGTGCCTGCTTTAATTTGTTTAAAGGTCAAAAGACCAGAAGATATAACAGCAGAGAGTCTTGCCCTGTTCACAATAATGGAGCCTCCTATAGGTATGTAACTTATATATCAGGTAGAGAATCAAACATCAAAATGGTACAAATATATAGCTCCAGCATTACAGGTGCCTGACTACAGGGGCACCATGGTTGAGTGGTTAGAGGTGCGGATTCATAGTCCCAGGTTTGAGTCCCCTGACACTGACCACTAGCTTGGATTTGTTTGGGGGTAGTCCCTTGTTCAAATCCTCGGCCACGCTAAATGTAAATAGCCAACTGCTGAGCCTCCCTGCCAGTTGGGATTTTTAAAGAGTTTCTCTTCTGTTTTAGGTTACCCTATACCTTCAGAGGTGTCTCGCGTTTAAGCGATGTAGCGCGTCCAGTTTAAAATGTAGATACCTAAACCCCTATATCAAATAAAAGCTTATAGAGCTGGCTATCAAACTATACCAAGAAGTTTGAAATAAAATGAATTGTCAAATTTTTCACGACCTGTAAATGTGAGCGTCCGAATCACCTTTTTAAAGCTACAAGTCAAAGCGAATTTTCTTTTTCGCTAATTTAATTTGCTCCTCAGTTTCCGAACCCAAAGCGCTAAAAAAACATGTCTGCGTTTTGCCATGTTCAATTGCAATGAAAAGTGATAGAGCATTTTCGAAATAGGATGAAAAAAATGTGGAGTGCTTGTACAAAAATCGCAGACACGTTTTTGTTGTTTATATGTTAAACAAGCTACTGTCAAAATTTGAAGGCAAACGAACAAATTCCGTTTGAAGTGACTCCTCCAAATGAAAAAATTGATTCAAGAAAACAGCGCTAAACATACGGCAATTCATTTTATTTCAAAATTCTTGGTTTAGTTTGATAGCCAGCTCTATAAGCTTTAATTTGGTATAAGGATTCAGGTATCTACAGTTTAAACCGGACGCACTACATCGCTTGGACGCGAGACACCTCTGAAGACACCTCTGAAGGTATAGGGTAACCTTAAAATATTTGTTTGATTACCTGGCCCCAGAAGCTTCTAGCTTTAAATATAACCATGTATAAATAAATTTACGTTACTTTACTTTTTACTATAACTGTGGGAGATGTTAATTGAAGGGTCTACTGGAAAATGGGCATGACTAACTATTTAGCATTGGAATCCAAATTTCTCTAAACTTGCTCTAATTTGGCATGAATGCAGACTGACCAGTTATTGTGTCAGAAACATAGTTCCATATTTGCATTGCAATTTAAGGGCTCGGCTAAGAAGTGAACTGTTAACTTGATGCTTGAAATATTATTTCCTAAATTTTCTAGCTGTTTAAAGCTAAGGAAAAAGTTATAACAAAGGTTCTACCATGATCTTAAGTTTTTTTTATAATCCCTTTAGTGCTTTACATTTTTCTCTAGTCCCCTCAGGTGTATAAAATTAATGGGTACCAACAAACTAACAACAACAACAACAACATTAACAACAACATTAACTTTATTTTTACAAACTGAACAAAAGGCCTTTGTAGCCCGCAGTTAGCAGAGCTATTCTAGGCCGGCTACTTAAAAACTGAAACTGAAAGGGAAATGAAAGGGAAGTGTAACAAACTGAAAGGGAAATGTAACAAAATACCGGGGAAAAAATTGGGCTGTATCGGCTGTGTTGAAAAAGTTAATTCCTTCACCAGAGCAAGCATCCTGACCAAGGGCTAATCCTTGAAATATCATCCATCCAGGGGGTTCATCCATCCCAGGAAAGTAACAAAAATACTCGTATTAGTTTAAATGATGGACTTCCTCCAGGCTGGTTAGTACATACTTAGGCTTCTCATATGACACTCAACTGGAAAGAAACATGGACAGCACCATGGGGAAGCCTGCTTGTACACTATACAGTGTAGGTAGTAAGTTTACAAGAACCCTTGTTTGTCCTTGTAAACTCACCCGTTTTGACTTCCTTCTGACTCAACTATATGCCCCTGGGTCTATGAGAATGGAACTTCATTAATCTGTGTGCAGTTTTGACAAGTGAAATAAGTGAGTGTGAACAGACTCATTTTATTTCATATTTGCTGCAGAAATTGTGGTTGTGGGGACAGGAGAGAAGCTGTGTCGCCTGGACCCTAAATTACATACCTACATGAGAAAGCAGCACAACATTCTCTTGGAAGTTCAGGATACCGTAAGTTGTGTTATTTTGGTTTTACAGTATTAAGAAAAGCAGTAGCAAAACTGTCATTGGCAACCCAGTCACAGCTAATAAGTTCTGTAACATTGGGAGAAAAACCTACTCCCTTGTCTCTGTGTACTCATTTTTAAAAGAAGATACACAAGGTTCTTAAGGGGTGTAGAAATGACAGAGACCTGCTGAGATGTCACCTGAGACATACCCTTCAGTGGCATATTTATTTTGGCGACACCCCTTCTATCTTTTGTCAAGAATGATATAATAAGGCCCAAAAGCCCAATTTCTGTCTTAAAATTTTCTAAGATCCTAAAGACTCCCAATGTCCACCCCTGCCCTAATTTTTCCAGGGCCCGTTTCTCGAAACTCCCAGTAACTTACCAGGCCTGATAAGTATATTTTTAAATGTTTTTTTCGCCAATTACACAGTGATTACAGACATGGTACTTGGCCAATGTTTTCATAGAATTAAAAGATTTTAAAATTTAATATTCAAAGCTAACAAAAATTGACTACTGTTAAGAAACATTTATCACCAAAATCACTTGTCGGGCCCGGTAAGTTACCGGGACTTTCGAGAAACGGGCCCCATGGTCCCACTTTACATGAAGTTCGAGTTCAATCACTGTCCCTGAAAACATTTTGAGCTGGGACAGTACACAAAACCTTTCACTGGATATGTGCTCAAACTAAAATAGCAGACTGTTTCTGGCAACATCAAATAATGTCATTTCTGTTTCTGGGTTGCAAAACAAATTGTCTACATTCAAGATTCTGAAGCAACCCCAAATTTGGCGAGTTCAGACAGGAATTTCAAGATTGGAATGACATTTGCTGTAGCCTGTCATTTTTTTATGGATGCTTGATTTTTATGCCTCTCTTGAGCCTGGTCTCTTCCTGTCATCAAGTTAGGGCCTCAATAATTAATATTTCCCTTTGCAAGGCTGAACGTCAAACCCTGTTCTTTACCTGATTCTTTAATACAATGTTATTATTAAATATTGTTTTTCTTTAGGCAAATGCAGCTGCCACATTCAACTTTCTTTTGGCAGAAACAAGGTTGGTTGGAGCTGTTTTAATTCCACCAAAGTCAAATGATCTTGATGAGTGAGCATCCACTGTTAGACTGTCTCTATTATGTGGATAGTGATTCCCTTCTGGATTGGGACTCCCAACAAACAGAAGATAAGTACAACAGGAAACAAAGCAAGAACTTGACACACAAGACAATCCACAATGAATGGAATTTAAAAGATCATTACCTTGAAGTCAACTATGGCGCTAAGCTTTGTACCAACCATCTTTCCATTTTATTGTTGTATTACTGTCTCTCTAAGAGTGCTCGGTTGTCTGTGATGACAGTTGCTGGCTTGTTCGTCTGTGTAGAATCATTCTTCAAATCCACTTTACCCTTCAATTCTTGATAACAATTATCAACAGTCAACTCTTAAATAATTTAAGAGTTGTGAATAATTATTATTGACACTTAATTTTCAATATACCATATCTCTTTTTCTATCATGTTTATACTTGCAGTTAGTTATTTTAATCTGGTAGGATTTATTTTGTACACTGATTACACTTGGTTTTACTGAATGAGGAAACAGGTAAGTGAGGAGTCATAGAAGACATGTACATTTTATTTTTAGAATTAATTACATTACAAAACTTTGGGGCTATTCTAAGGTTCGTTTATTCATACTTGTTCAATTGTTAAAATATTGCAAACAGTTTGTTTTATTTAACTTTGAACAGAAAGCAAAGGTCTTTGCTTACAATGAAAAAAAATTATTACTTGGTGGCAATTTTCACACTAGCTTATGAGCAGACAGTTCATAATTATATAGGACTTTTAGGCAACCTGTACATTTAATAGAATTCACAATAAATAATTGAGAATGCCGGATTAATTTAATTCATTCAGTGTTATGGTAATTAGGGAGGGGTGAAAAACACATCAAAACAAGGCAAAGGGTTACATCCTGAACAGGGTCACTATGCTTTAACAATTTGCTGTTCTCAACTGATTTTACAACACCTTAGGCTGATTGTCCCCTTGGGATTTGCCAGTGACTTGACCAACATCTGGATTTTCTTTGCACCCTTGGGCTGGGTTCTTCATGTTGCCATCATACTACAGTCGACTCCCTCGACTTGACTAAAACTTTTTATTTTTTTTGCAGGATCTCGCTAAATCTTTACATACTGAAGAATGTTGTTCTTTGATTTTTTTTTCTAGCCCTTTTTATTTCATTTTTTATATTCCTCTATCTCTTTTCTTTTCCTTTTTTTTTTTTTTTTTTTCCTTGCTTCGTTTTCGGGAAAAACAGGGCCAAAAATCTAGTCAGCGCAAAAAAAGAAACCAAACAAACCCAGCGAAAAACAATCACAGAACAACATTTTTCATGTCAAAAGATTCTACGAGATCCTACGAAGAAAAAAATTTCACCAAAAAAGCGATATATGCTCCTTTGGCGGGAAGCCCTTCAATTGTGTGAATATTGAATTTAAAAAATTGGCAAGATAAAAGGGAGCGTTGCACAGCCATTACAATGTACATTATTGTATATTTATATTGAAGCAAATTCTACTACATCCACGTTTCCCTCTTTTGAGATAAAATCTTGACCAGCAGTGCTCATCATGATCATGGATTTTTTAAATCTCGTAAAAAAAATTACTAAATATTTGAAATAGTTTACATTTTTGTCAATGACAAAGCACCACCACAGAGCAGAGATTAGAATATTTAATCGGGATGTCATTTTGTCATTGGCAATTTGTCAGATATTTTGTGTGAAAAGAGCAATTAAGAACTTCTTTTGTTTATTCTTTACGGAGAAAATTAAATCGGCAATTGTGTTTTCTTTGAGACTTTCCTCACCTTTTAATCTTCTTGAAGTGGTACAGATAAGCGAGAGAAAAGAGGCTTTCCCACTGCGAAAAAAACGTGACAAACAAATATTTACTTATTTTTGCAATTGGATGACAACACTGTTGCCAGAGGTTTCAAGGCTGACAATTGGCGAATCGTTTTGGGCGTAAAGGAAAAGGCGGGGACATATTTCACAGTTCGCGGCAGCACTTTTGAACTCACTCAGGGGTTCACTGAAACGCCACTGATTGGTCCTCTTCATATTAACCCGGCGCATAGCCAATCAGAGCACAAGATTTTGCCCCAGGCTGACGAAAAGTCAATAGGGGTTTATAATTCACAAAGGTGACATTGTATGTCTGGAAATTGCCTAGATTGAGTGTCGTGAAATTCCCCTTCGCCCGTGCTGCTACTGAAGATTACGAGCAAAACACGAGAGGGATCATGGAGATCTGCTGTTGTTCCCGTGCGAAGAAACACTGGGGAAGTTTTTCGTCTCTATTGAGACTTCTAGTTCTGTTGTTGGTTCTTCGCGGGGCTGTTAGCCAATCTCCGTGTTATTACGATCGGGATCGCAAGCTCCCCAAGAGATGCATGGCTCCTTTTGGAAATGCGGCGTTTACGAAGACAGTTATATCTAACAACACTTGTGGGAATCCACCGAGCCTCTTTTGTGTGCAAACGGGTGTTACTTCGCCCACGAAAGAATGCACGCTTTGTAATGCTTCGGATATTCGTTATCGCCATCCAGCAGTTTACATTACGGACATCAAGAATGATCAAAACAGAACTTGGTGGCAATCGGAGACATTGCTTGACAACCCGGACAAGACCGTAACTCTTACTCTTGATCTCGGAAAGAGCTATGATGTTTCGTATATCAGAATTCGTTTTCGATCGCCTAGGCCAGAATCAATGGCAATTTACAAGCGAACAAGCACTGATCGTAAAGCGCCATGGATTCCTTACCAGTATTTTTCGGGTTCTTGCGAGAAAACTTACAAGGTGCCAACGAGAGGTATTGTCACGCGGGAGAATCAACAAGTGGCCTTATGTACGAATGAATTCAGCAGTATTTCACCCCTAACTGGAGGAAATGTGGCGTTCACTACGCTAATGGGTCGGCCCGATAATCTGAATTTTGATAACAGCCCCGCGCTGCAAGAATGGGTAACCACAAGCGCGATCCGAATTGATTTGGATCGGATGAACACGTTCGGAGACGAGGTATTTGGAGATGCCAACGTCTTGCGTAGCTACTACTTTGCAATTATAGATCTGGCGGTTGGTGGACGCTGCAAATGCAACGGACATGCTGCGAGCTGTAATAATTATCAACTTCCCAACGGACGACAAGAGTTGAGGTGTGTTTGCGAACACAACACTGCTGGCGTTGACTGTATGGAATGTAGACCGTTATTCAACAATCGGCCGTGGGCCAGGGCTACGGAGGAC
This sequence comes from Pavona decussata, assembly GCF_977016875.1. Taxonomy (NCBI): domain Eukaryota; kingdom Metazoa; phylum Cnidaria; class Anthozoa; order Scleractinia; family Agariciidae; genus Pavona; species Pavona decussata. Next base: position 2,217,085 of record NW_028145442.1, on the reverse strand, counting down.
AGTGCTAATGAGTGCCAAGGTGAGTACGATTCTTTTTTTTTTTTTCTTTTGATTTAGTCGCTTAACGGAGATTAACGATACGTAGGCCGGCGGTCTGGCCAGAAGCGCTTTACTAAGACGGCCGGGACGATCGGTTTTCATTGGCATTTAAACAGCGATCAAACGTTCTCTGCCTCGAAACTTTACTTCAGGTGAGACTGCTTGATTCCCAGCCTGTTTAAGACTTAAAGAAAACAAATTATTTTCTCCCGCAAAATAGCAACGCGGGTAGGTATCAGCGACCGGAAGTTGCCAATCTCGCCGGATATTCACGATTTCTTGCGGTTTTGGTATTCGTGACAGGGTGGGGAATTCCACAAAGACGCTTTGATCCTCAGGAATCCAGATTTGTTTTCTAGTGTTTACGTTTTAAAACAGCCACAGTTCCGTTAAGAATTTTTGAATTTTTTTGTGTTTCCTTTTGTAATATATTCCCTGGAAATTTACAAAACCATGTTCTTTTATATCTTGAAAGCTTATGAAAAATGCTGTGGGTACTATCATTTTACAAACTGAGCAGTCTTTCCTCCTCTGGTGTTAACACAAGTTCTTTTAAATGAAGAGTAAAGAAGACAATATAATAAGCTTAATATACAGAGATGAAAAGAATGGATTTCTTGATTAGCAAGGCCGGTGGGGGTTGAACTGTTGATAAGTCTTAACAGCTGAGGAATATGCAGCTCAACTACTATTCTAGAACAGGACCCACCAAACCACAAAATAGATGGTGGTCTCTGCCTGCACCCACCTTCCTCAACTTCAAAAGATGGTGTCTTTATTGCATAGCCACCCCTCTATCCAGCAGTAAAAAATTGACCACATCTAAACCTCACCTTACAATGCTGACTCTTGCTAGCTGAGTATTTCGGTGTCAACTCAGACTTCAAAGCCAAGAACAAAATTTTGTCTCTAATGTTCATGAGATAGGTGATATCCTTGATAACCTCCTTTCCCTGACAGATTAAGGTGGGTCTTCTTCGAACAAAATTGTTATGACCATTTCCCTAAGGGAAAGTAGACTATAGATCAGTGAACTTGTATTCTCAAGGAAATTTAAGTGATGACAGACACATGAAACTTGAAATGTCGGGAGCACCTGGAGATGCGTGTTGAAAACTAGAGGCACTTGTCAAATTGCAAATTTAACCCAGACACTCCCAAGGAGGCAAACATTTAATTAATATTGCATTTTGTTAATTGTGGAAAAACTAGCAGCAAGCTCGGAAAGTACAGCTTGTTATCTCTCATTTGAATAGACACACTTTAGAATTTCATCCACCAACTGGAAAGGTAGAACCTCCTTGTACAACATTATAAATAGAGCCACAGAAGTGTAAGTTGCTTTTCAGCTTCATTTGAATGGTCACACACGTTTTTTTTAGTATTATTACTGAGGTGATTATAGAGATTCTGTTGATCTCATGGGTAGAAAATTGCATCATATCCTGCTATAATCACCTTGTGCAAGGTGATTGTAGTGGAGCACTGATTTTCAAAATGGTTGCTTAGCGAATCGATTTGTTGATGTTTCTGAGGAAGAAGTAAATATAATAAAAGAAAATGCAATTCTGAAAGGCACTTAAGATGCAGCTTAGTCCGGGTGACACTTTTCGAAGGTAAGATATGAAAGTTTGGCTAATATTAAAATACAAAAACTCTTGTAAATTGCAGTGGAAATGTTGTCTATGTCAATAACACGAAAACAATAAATTAAATGCGCACAAGATTTTCTTTATTTAACAGAATGGTTTAACCAACAATATGAATTTAAGACAGAATTTGAAAGAATGGAAGTAAACAAGTTGGAAAAAGGTCTCTAAGTTTCACATTTCAGTGAGGAGAAAAGACGGCAGTTTTTATAATCTGAAAACTAGTTTGTTGTCGGTTCAAGCCGCTCTAGACCACCATGTGAACTCACCACCAAGCAACAAAGAATTTTGATCTGTGGCAACTGTGGACTTGTTTAGTGAACCCAATAAAGGACTTAATTCCTACCTGAAGCAGCTTATCTTTGAGGGAAATTTATAAAAGTCTGTTACCCGGTGAGGCCATCAACAAGAAATTGTGCGACAAAGTGCTAACATGCATCATCCTTGAGTTTTACAGCAAACAGCCTGGTTCATCTCCATCTATTTTGGAAAACGGATCGGAGAAATCACTGAAGAACTCAAATGAATGCCTTTTCTCATTGAAACAACAGAGAAGTTAAAAATACTGACATACTGCTTGAGGTATGTGCAGTTTATCGATTGAACATATGATTTCGATTGAGCATGTGATTGGCAGACTGCGCGTCTCTGTTCATTGAAGCTTGACAATTTGAAATAAACAAACGAAATTGACAATTTTCGGACGGTTCTTGTTTTTCTCTGATAATCACCTTATACTAAAGCAATTATTTGCTGTAGGCTCAGTAAATATTGGTGAATATTCCCCTCCACTTCATCTCATTTTAAACATTAAAACAGGCATTGTTAAGAGTGGCTGTTAATGAGCTCACACTCAGTCAAGTCTCGGAGGGGGTGGGGTACTCCCATACAAAAGCTGTATGGGTATGTACCGCGGTCAAGGGTACGGTCTTCAAGCAGTTTAGTCTGGGATAGGGTATAGAAATCTAGGCTAGGTTTCCCAGGGGTTGACACTTTAAAAATGTGTTTTAGTTTATGTTGTACACATAAAAGATTTTGTTTTGGCTGGACTGTGGTAGTGACATCTGGAAAATAGCAAGTCTGGGATAGGAAAGGGATTTTCGGTCTTTAGTCTAGTATAGGGTTGCAAAATGCAGCGGAACGTGGTCTGGTTTTGGGTAAGCGTTTTAGAGTCCCAGCAGCACATCCCTACCCAGACATTTTTTGAGGTCCCCCCTCCCCTCCCTCCAGATAAGATCTCTACTATGTTTTTTTTCCAGTCATCTCTGCCCTGGGTTTTTCTGACTTCTGTCAAGCACTCTTATCCTTATCCCAGCAAGTGCTTCCTTCAGATGCAACATCGTAAAACATGACAGCATGTCTAAATATTTGACCTTCGTAACCTATCTTGTTTATCTAGTATTTATAAGACCCTGTTAATGTTTATAGAAAAATACAAAGGATGTCCTTTACTAGGATGCAGATATTTATAAAAAGAAAAAAATACCAGCTCTTGATACATCAGAAGATTAACCTCCAGGATACTATTGCCACATGTTTTTCTCGTCTGTTTTAAAAATTAATTTCTGAAGTGTTGAAGACAGAACTCTGTGGGTGCCAGACAGGAATGGTTATATGATACTGCTGCTAGGACTTTTTTGTGTGATACATTATACTAGTTAATATATATTTATTTATGCTGCTTAGCTAATTAGTGAAGTAAATAAACAACAGCTCTGCTGGCACTACTAACATTTGTAATGTTGTTGCATGTCCATAGCTCTAAATAGAATTCAAGCTACCTTACCTTTTAAAATATTAGCCCTAGTGCTGTCATTAATAGCCAGAAGGTGGCTATTACAGACAGCAACTACAGTAGAGATAGGTTAAGCCCTAATAGTGATCATGCAGCATCAAATTTCTCCTCATAATATCAATGCTTATTCGACCGATGAGGTCATATGATCACCCAAGGTGAAATGTCTTGATACTTTAATATAACTTCTCCACAGTAATTTTATAACAAAAGTATGGGGACAAGATACTAAGGATGGTTAATGGTTAATGGGTTAAAGGTTGACAAATAATTATTATAATTAAGAGATGGTTAGCATAAGTTTTGTTGTTTTGTCATGCAGGCTTTTGAATGCTGAGTGCAGACTGGCCCTATCTACATTGTGACATCTTAAACTAATTTCCTTTCTTGAATAAGAATTAAAAAGAACCATATGGGTTTTGTCCTTATTTCAGGTATTGAATAATTGCCTCTTAATTAGGTACAGGAAACATTTTAAAATACAGCTTCCCTATACCTTCCCTCAAATTATTGTCTTTCTTGAAAAATTATACCCATTTTTATGGTTTACATTGTTTACCTTTATGGTGCCAATATTCTACCTTAAACTTACAGCAGCCTAAAAAGTAATGCTCTTCATTATTGATCAATATTGATTATGAAAACCTGCTTCTAGGTAGCTGTTAATTTTGTTATCCCAAACAATCCCTAAGAAGTTCTGGTTTTATTCCTTTATTCAGAGTGCGACTGTAACAATTTAGCGGACAGTTGTGTGTTTGATGAGCAGCTTGGTTTTGGACGTTGTCTCAACTGCAAGAGAAACACTGCTGGTCCAAAATGTGAACGTTGCCGTGACAACTTCTTCCGTCTAACACCATCAGACGACTGTCAGGCTTGTAACTGCGATGCAGTTGGTTCTGTGTCCTTACAGTGTGATTCAGCAGGACAGTGCATCTGTAAGCCAGGAGTTACAGGTGTAAAATGTGACAAATGTCAAGCTGACCATTTTGGATTTTCACAGACGGGCTGTCGGTAAGTGGATAATGACCTGGCTTCAATGGAAGCAATACTCCTACTAAGCAATTTTTTTTATTATTTGGGCTAGGTTTTATATTTTTAAATTTACTTATGTTTCCTTTTTTAAAAAGGTAAAAGAATTCTCAAGTTTCAGGATGTTGTCAACAAATCCATCACATGAACAAAATTTACTCAGTCCACACATGTGCATCATGTACACTCTGTGTTTTTATTCTCTAATTACAAAAACCATGGCCATGTTCACTTACATGTAGATGTATTGTAATTATTGAATTTTTAATATGTTTTCACTGCATGCACTAATCAAAGAATATCTGAATAATTCTGGAAGAATACAGTCGTAGTGCTGGAACAAGTGGAATAGCCTCTTGGTTTCTGGTTTTAAACAAATTTGGGAAGACACCTGCAAAATGTTATTTGCACAAAGCATTCAAGGCCTATATTTTGTATCCCATTAACTCCAAAACCCCTTGTAAGGGATTTTCAGTAATTATTCTTATTCCAGACTACTCAAGACCAATGGACCCACCCCCCCCCCCTCCCCCCATTAGATACATTGGGCCAGTTATTTAAACAGCATCTAACTTAGACCGCGGCTTTAGACAATCTGTTTAGAAGTGGCTTATTTTAAGTAGGTAAATAGTTTTCTTGTCTGTCATGCGAGCTTTCTTGTTACCGTCAGCAGCAGCCAATGTTTAGATATGATTGCTGGCGAAGTTGAAAATAGCTTTTATTAATAGAATGTGGTTTTGTTAAACACCATCTAAACTGTCTTTTAATAACTGACACATTCATTCCTGTTCTGTTTCAGATCATGTCAGTGTTCCCCTGAAGGAACTGATCCCAGTAACACACAATGTAATGAAAAGGGAGAATGTTCATGCAAAAGGAATGTCATCGGTGCCAAATGTACACAGTGTAATACTGGCTTCTATGGCTTGGAGAGCTCTAACCCACACGGATGCCGACAGTGTTTCTGTTATGGACACACTGGGGTGTGTAAAGTGGCTGATGGTTATACTGGACGGAACATTTCAAACCAGTTCACATCAGGTCTGGAAGGCTGGACAGTTGTTAATGAACAAGGTGTGTTTGTCCTAGTATGTCTATACCAAGGAAATAAATGAAGATTGAATAAATAAAATGAAATAAATGGGAATTGCACAGTGGCATGTCCACAGAGTTACTCTTATCTATTGCTTCCCAGTCAAATTGGAATTTGGAAATGTTCATTTTTGTGGAGGGAGAAAAACCAGAGAACATGAGGGAAACCCTTGGAATAAGTATGAGAACCGACAACAAAACTCAACCCACAAAATTGAAGAGGTACTTGGAAAAAAGCCTTAAGTGACTTCTGATAAATTGCTAGATTCTCCTTCCAAATTGCCTTGTATTCTCTTGTGAAACAAAAGGAGAATTTGACCTTACATCAAAAGTCGCTTAGGGCCTTATTCCACGCACCCCTTCAAATAGCGTCATCACCAGGAATCAAACCCAAGTGACATCGGTGGGAGGGGAGTGCCCTTACCACTACACCATTCTTAATCCCAGTAAGGAAATACAATTGGATATTGCATCTCTCTGCTTCATTCATATAGCTGGTTTCCTGGTTGGTTTCATGATTCACAGTCAGCATGAGATTTGTTAACACAGAATTAAATTTTAAAAAAAACTGAGTAGATGAATAGATTTGCCATGATAAATTTAGTAAAGCTTCATAGGGATCTGCTTTAAACTTCAGATCTCTATGAAACTTCATAGTTTCACTAAATTGGGGGGATTTATTTCTGAACTTGTTTTTCAACTTAAATTTAAGAACATCCCATTAACCATGAATAATCTATTGCACTTATTGACTTGGATCAAGGGATCCTGGTCCTGGGTTCTTGTGGCCTATTTGCTTGCTTGGAGAATGGGGAGGGGGTGGTTCTTATTGTAAGCAACTAGAAGAAATTGTTCCTTATTTGCCTTCAATATACAGGCACAGATGTAACTGAACAGTATGCATTCCACCACTCTGAGGATTTCCTCGTCAGCGTGACAGCAGTGGGAAATGAAGTCCTGTATATGTCAGCACCACCAATGTTCCTTGGAAACGTTCGTAGTAGCTATGGACAGCTGTTTGGCTTCTCCTTCCGTGTCGCTGCCACTGAAGGTGTACGGGTTGGGCCCAGTGATGTCATTTTGGAAGGTGAAGGTGGTCTAAACATCTCCATAAGGCTTAATGCACAGAATAACCCTTTACCCACAAGTACCTTTCAAAACTATGTATTCAGACTTCACGAGGATCCTTCATTAGGATGGCAGCCAATGCTGAGAGGGTTCGACTTTCAGAAACTCTTAACCAACCTTAAGTCCATCAAGATACGGATGACCTTTGCGCCTCAGGGAACAGGATTGCTTGACGATGTGTTTCTTGAGTCAGCGGTCTATGACCCATCATCCCCTCTTAGTGTACCGTGGGTAGAAGAGTGCAGTTGTCCAGCGCCTTACACTGGTGATCATTGTGAACAATGCAGTGATGGGTATACCAGACAGACAGGAGCTGCTGACAAATATGGCCAGTAAGTTGATATTATGTTGTAGACTGTTTGAACCAGTTTAGTAATACATTTAACTGTTTCTGAATAAGCTTTGTTCAAGACAAAGGAAGACCAGCACCTTGTATCTAGGGTGTATTTGATTCATAGGGAGTTTTTTTTTTTTTTTATCAAAGTATGAGACTAAATATGGATCAACTTTTCAAGCCTGTGTCCTTACACTGTGGTTGCTGTCAGGCACATGAAGGAAGAGGGGCTCTGCAGGTCTGTCATTAAGTTTTAAGTCACCTGTCGCCTTTACCTTCACACCCATAACAAATCTGTTGCTTTGTGAGTAAATCATACCAACAACAGGCCAATTCACCCATAACATCAAGGTCGCATAGAACTAGCATACTCAGCCGTAACAAGTGTTACAGGTTACGGCCCTTAATGACAGCACTGGCTCTGTACTCAGTCTTGTATTTGCAGTCCTTTGTAAACCATGGAAAACTGAATGCAATATCACGAGTACACTTTGTATGGCACAGTTGTGGTTTGAGATCTGAAGTGGTAGTGACTTCCTCTTTGCCTTCTCCCCAGTTGCTCACTCAAAATCATAGCGGCCTTTGAGGGCCACAGTATTATCAGTGTACGCTGTCACATGTTACCCTCTTTAAATAAAGTCTCTTACTTACTTACTCCTGTGAGCCCTAGTTTTGCGTTCGTTCCTATACTCCGCCAGCTCGTATTCGCACTCCCTTGTAAAGAAGGAAGGAGACTGGAGGAAGCAGACCCTTCTCTTGTCATGCGATCACCATTTCTGATATTTTTTTTGTAAATTAAAGTTATAAGAATTTCAACTCTGGTTGAGCATATTTCGTTCTGAACCTGTCTGATGTTGCTCAATCACTGATTCAATTTTAACCAGATGGGAGTTTGAGAAAATTTATTAGATAGGTGCATATTTTTGGCACCTTTCTCATGCTGATGAGAGGGTAGAAGAAAGTGGCACTAGCATTCATTTGCTGGTTTGTTCCTGTCGTTTGCCCTGATAGCCATGTTCTTGTTTACCAGGTGTATTCCTTGTCAGTGTTATGGTCACTCAGACACATGCGACCCCACAACAGGCAAATGTGTCTGTCAGCACAACACCACTGGCGACAACTGCGACGAATGCTTAGAGGGTTTCTTTGGAAACCCAACTGAGGGTACTGAAGACGACTGCAAGCCGTGCCCATGTAACTTTGCGACCCGCTGTATCCTGATTTCAAAGAACATTCTATGTACAGACTGCCCCGAAGGACATGTGGGTTCTCTGTGTGAACAATGTGATGATGGTTACTATGGTGATCCAGAGGGCGTGCTGGGATTCCCCACAAGATGTCAGAAGTGTAACTGCAGTGGCAACATAGATGTAAATGCAGTTGGAAACTGCGATCCCCTCACTGGTGACTGCATCAAGTGTATCTACAACACCAGGAATGGTCCTTTGGAGAGATGTGAACTCTGTGCAGTTGGATTTTACGGAAATGCTACCAACTATCCAAAGCCACAGTGTACTGGTATGTTAATATTTGTACAGATTTTTCCCATTCAGGAAGTTCTTAACTGTAACCTTCAGTTTTCTCGCAGTCTACATGTACCAAAAGTTATTTTTAATTCCTTAATTTTTTAATTAACATTTCTCCAGGGCCCGGTTGTTTGAAAGCCAATTAATGCTAATCCCTCATAAGAATTAACCAAGGTTTTCATCTCGCTCATTGAAAATGTTTTTAAAAGCTAATATTTTAAGTTAACGGTCAAGAAAAGTGTTATTTAAAACTAGGGAACAAATCTTTTGAAGAGTCTTCATTGATTAGTAAATAAACTTGAATCAAAGTTCACGTTAACCCAGGATTAGCTTGATCAGGCTTCGGACAACTCAGTCCAGGAGTATAACTAGTAAGAGCAACTCAAAACATTAATATTGGTGTCCATGTATACCACTTTTGATGATTCAGAAGTTTTGTTTTGATTTGATATATATTGCAAATGTAGAAACATTTGTAAATGTCTTAAAACATTTGAAAAACACTTGTCATTGGTTTGTGTCTTGCAGCTTGTGACTGCTATAATCAAGGCACAGTAACGCCTCTTGGGCATAATCCTGCTGATCCTCTCCCTTGTGATGGTGAAGGCAAATGTTCTTGCCGGAGCAATGTTATTGGCGACAAGTGCGACAGCTGTCAGGACATGTATTGGAATGTGGGCTCTGGGTTTGGATGTGAGGAGTGCTTGTGTGATTCGATTGGCTCGCTAAACAATACCTGTGATGTCATAACAGGCCAGTGTCCGTGTAAGCCTGGGATTACTGGCAGGACTTGTGATAAGTGTCAGTCTGATCATTATAGCTTCTCTGATCAAGGCTGTGAACGTAAGTAGCATTGTAATGATCTTATCTTGAAACATAAACAGGACTACTTTTAGGAATCATATTTTATTAGGTCAGCTGAACTGTGGAACTCCTTACGATCCCACTCAAGGATGTTTGCACTTATTGTTTTTGAACATCCTTATCGCGCACATAATTAATGTTGCAATGTCAAGCTACATCATGCACAAGCTTATTGGGCTCCTAACTTCTTTTGGTTTCTTAGACAACGGCCTTGCAGTGACCCCCCCCCCTCCCCCTCTTTTTTTTCTAATTCTCTACAGACTGTGAAAAAATGAAAAAAAATCTCAGTTAGAGAAGTTGTATGAACCTTCACAAAACAAGTGGCATGAGTGTTTCTTTGTGTATTTTACCCATCAGTGATCTAGATCTAGGTGATGTAGATCCCCTGTCATTTTGCACCTTGTTTATGGTTCATGTTTGATTCTTTTTGCTGTTTCCTTCCTCTTAGCATGCTTCTGTAATCCACAAGGCTCTCTTAATGAGAGCTGTGATGAGTTTGGTGTGTGTAACTGCAAGCCAGGAGTCCTAGGAATCAAATGCGACTCCTGTGCAGAAAACAAGCATAACTTGACTGCTGGTTGCGTTGGTAAGTGTTGTAACTAGCTTTGTCACAATCCCCTCCCTCTTTGAAATAAATTCTTCTCCCCCCCCCCCCCCCATGAATGAGTGTTTGCCTCCTTTTGACTGCATATCTGCACCCCGTTGCAGCAAATCTAATCTAATCTATTTCGTTATCTGAAAATCAAAGTAATTGTGTTGTCCTGATCTGCAGAGAAACCTTGTTTCAGAGTAAAAAGGAAACATGAAAATATTTTGGCAATTAGTTAATTGTGAAACAGAAAGATGATAAAATTTAATGTTCTCAGTGCATGTTACAGTTCTGTGCAGGTGTTTTAGTCCAAAAAAGTTAATTTGCAGCATTGCCAATCAGTCGGTCACACAAAATTATGGCATGGTAGCTCAATGCTGTTTCTAATTTCGCCTCTTTGATTGTCTTGAAGACATAACAGGCAAACTATAGAATCCTTAAACCAAAGAAAACACATGTACCACTTTTGATATCTTTTGCCCCCTCTGTAGGATGTCCACCATGTTATGACCAAATCCAAAAACTGGTTAACCGCCTGCGAATAAACCTCCGTCGTCTTGTGAAGATCACTAAACACTTCAATGGGAGCTCTAGTGGTGAGCTGGTTGTGGATCTAGACTTTGAGAACCGTATAAAGGAACTAACAGCGGGTGTCAACAAACTTCTGAACAAAGCAGAGAAGTCCAATTCAACAGACCGTCATCTTCAGGGACAGCTTGAACTCTTGGACGAACGTGTTGTTAAAATCACTGAGGTTTTGTCTGATGTGTCGAACAGTACAAACGCAACAGAAGAAGTTGTAGCCAATGCAGTTGAGAGCATTTCAGAAGCTGAGGCATCAATCAATCGATCACGTGTATTGCTTGACGAGGCAGAGAAACTGTTAATGATGGAAGGAGCAGTGGCATTAAATGAATCCATACATGCAGCAAACAGCTCCAGCAGGCAAAGCACAAGGATGGCAGTGATCTTGAATGAGGTATTGTACATTGTAGAATCTTTTTACAGATGTTCATTGTTAGTTGTGCAATGTTGATTTGTTGGCGAATGTTTCCAAAATTTCTGGTTGGACTTGCAAGCTCTTTACCAGCTGTGTGATGACTTACACTTAAACAAAAACCATCCTGAGAAAAATAGACCGTACGCCAAAATGGCTACCTTTTTAATATCCTTTTGTTCGTATTAAAATTAGTCCTTCTTACCTCGTTCTTAAGCTCAAAAATCAAACTAATATTTTACCTTGATGGAGGCAAGAAGGGCTAATTTGAATGCAAACAAAAGAGCTTTAAAATGGGAGCCATTTTGGCATAAGGTTTATGTCAATGGGTGTATTCTATGTTTATACGGTGGTAACTATTATTAGTTTTGTAGATAGTTTTTTATTATGTCAAATTTCTAATTTGTCTAGACCAACCTGCTTACACTCACATATCTGTGTGTCCTTCTTCCAAGCTTATCACAAGGTTGTATTAATTTTGTTTTTGTAGACAACTGCTCTTGCAGACAGACATGAAAGGGAAGCAAAGGTCATCTCAGAAAAGGCCAGCGAAACACTCAACAAGTCCAAACAAGCTTTCAGTGCCACAGAGGAAGCAGTGCAGGCGCAGAAAAAGACATCTGAGGGGATAGAAGAATTGCTAAAGAAACTCAACAAAACCATAACACTGCATGAACAGGCGGAAAGCGCTGTCAAACGGTCCCGTGATGACTCAAAGAATGCACTGGATGAAGCAAACGAGTTGTATGAGAATGGAACTGCACCTCTTCCTGACCTAGGGCTGTTAGAAATGCAAGGTAATACACTAGCAAGGAGTTTTTAGACGTTTTTAGGCTTTTAGACAAATTTTGTAAATTAATATATAACCTACACGCAATTTTCTTTCTTTATTTTATTTTTTTTTAGGGATTTGTACCTGGTTTTTAACATATTATTGTACAGTGTCCTCCATTAGCTTATAGCTAAAAATAAAGTATTCATTCGTTCATTCATTCATTCATTCATTCATTCATTCATTAAATGGATCAAGAATGAGGGGTGTTGTGAAACAAGGTTCTTAAAAAGAATTCCAACAAATAAACGAGTGAGGATAGGTGTAGGGTTTTCCATCAGTTTTAGGGCAGATGACTATAAGGGAAGCAGTAGACACAATTTTTTTCTTACCAGAGTGCTACCAATTTCAGTGAAAGAAGGTTAAATTTAGATAATACAACTTGATACAGATAGTTCATTTATCCACTAAGGGTTCTGTAGAAGAAGGGTGTTTGTGACGATGTGGCCTTTACCCTTTAATCTCCAGCTAACAGTGATCAGCATCAAATTTCTCCTTGTAACATCAATGCTTATTCAATCCCTGAGGTCATGAGAATTAAGGATATGATCACCCAAGGTGAATTTTCTCGATATTTTAAGTAACTTCTCCCCAGTACTTTTTAAAGAAAAGTATAGGGACAAGATAGGAGAATTTGTTCTTTGAGATTGAGGGTTAAAGAACAAATTTCTCCAACTTTAGAACCCCTGAAAACTCATAAATATTCAACATTCTCTCTCAGCAAAACTAAACACCTCTAAAGAAGAAGTTGCTAACGCATCCACGAGAGCCCAGGAGATCCTTGATGCCCTTGAGACTTTAGTAGAGAGTTTTAACACGAAGGAGGAAGATGTCAGGAAGAAAATGGCTGAGTGGCCAGGCCTGTTCAAAAGACTAGAGGACCTGTTAGCGAACGTGACTGATGCTAATAACACTGCACATGACGCTGTAACTCGAGGGGAAGAGACACTGAGAAAGGCTAAGGACTTGTTGGAGAGACTTAAGGTAAGGAACAGTATTTTTTCTGTTTCCTTTTGATCATGTGCTGTTGCGGTTGTGTTGTGGTTATTGCGTTACAGCTCAGTGGCCCGAGGCCTACAGCCACTGCCATCCTGTTGTGTCCTTAGACAGTAATCTTTGCTGTACGGAGAACGAAATAAGCTTTTAGCATCTAATAAAAAGTAAAGCGTTACAAGCAACAGTACTTCGAGTACAGTGTAGCCGTTTTCAATTGAGTGTCGAAAGTAATTTCGCGTTTGCCTTGATTTTGCTTTAATGCGCTTTGTGAATTCCGCCATTTTTTCAACCAATGGGATGCTATACCAAAACCAATCGTGACTTGCTCGCGCGCGTTTTCCCGCGTTTGACGCTGGTTACATGTATTTGCTTCGAATTCGGATTGGTTCATTGTGCTATTTGTGCCTGTTTTGATTGCTGTGAGTAATTACCTGCTCATTTTAGGGTATGTTACACTAGGCAACGATTCGTGCAACTTGTGTCGCAACAAAAGTGCGAGACAAGTTGCAAGAAAAATTCCCCAGTGTAACAGAGCGTTTATGGTTTCATGCCGCAGCAGCCAGCCCGAGTTCGAATTTATCTTCACCTTTGTTTCCAGAAATTCAATGAAGTCATCGACAAGTCCAAAGCAGAAGCTGATCGAGCAGAAGCAAATATACCAGAAATTGAACGGCTAATCAACTCGGCAAACAACAAGTCAGACGAGGCTAATGCTAATCTAGGCGATGCACAAGAACGCACGGAACAAGCCCAGTCCACAGCCGAGGAGGCACGTGACATAGCAGAGAGAGCAAAACAGGTGAGTCCAGCCAACTGTGATGCATTGAAAGTAGAAAAAATGAAATGCTTGTTTAGTGTAGTGAGAGGTGCAGAAGTGTAAAGGTTAGTCTCCGAGACTTGATCAAAAGATCGGAGGATTGGTGTTTTGAGGATTGTTATGATGTCGTATTGTTTCTGGAAAGAACTACTAGGGAGAGGGAACAGCTCGCTGAGGTATCCCTTCAATGCATTAGCATCTAGACCACGGCGAGTAGTATGGTTTATTCTAGAGTGTGGAGCTGCGAGATTACCGCAAATAAAATTATATTGGCACATAAAATTCGCACAAGTGTGTTGGAACGTGGCGCACAAATTTTTCCAAGAAAAGCTATGTTTTCATTGCAAAGAGGTTTGACAACAGAATCAGTTCTTTTTGTGAACATGGTTATATTATATACAGATCATTATCCGCTGCGCTTCTCAAAGCGCTTAGCTACAGGTTTAATCCAGCTATCAAGGCAGCTTATAAAAAGTTCCGGACCATATCTCAAAATGTGAATTTACTCCACTAATTTATCGTTAATTGTTACGTTCTGTACCAGAAACGGAAAAATCTTGGGCCCTTTTTCGTGAAAAATCTCTAAGCGAGGCCTAATGAGCACTCGGAAACCAATTTCTATAATAAAGCCGATATAAGGAACACTTCACGTAGCTTCCTGCTTAAGAAATCTTTCCCAAGCGCTGACACTGATGAACCAACTGGCTATCTTGAACTCCTGCGCTCGTCTGTTCCGGCGAAAGCCGATTAACGCTAATCCCCGATTAAAAATTAACCGCGGTTTTTATCTCCCTTATTGAAAATGGCTAGTGGAAAAGAAAAATCAGTCAAAACTGAGGAACAAAAATCGTTTTGAATCGTTTTAAACTGGAATCAAAGTTCACGTTAACCCTGGATCAGCTTAATCGGGCTTTGAACAACTGGGCCTGTTTCTTACAGTAAGCTACTACTGGTTATCTTGAGCAAGAAACCTCTTTTAAAACTTTAAAGTGCATCAAAGGACATACGAAAAGCTACGCAAGATGCACCGCTACTGTTCACGGTTAATTTACTACTGGCTCAGTACTACTCTAGCTCCTGTTTTCTCTAGCAATTTTTCGACATCCTTTATTGACAGAGTCATTAACCTGGCAGCGCTATTTAGAACGAACTGTATTTGCTATTTTGATCGCCCAAAACATAAGCCATTACAATGATCAAGCTTTGTATTTGAAGTAACAAAGGAAGCGTGTCAGAATCATAGTGTTATCGTAGCGTAACATTTGTCAAATGCGCGCAGTATCTCTCGTAGGGAAAAAAGCAGATTTTTGGGATTGTGTAACCCGCCAATCAAAAACTCACAGCCGTGACAAATATAACGCCAATGTTCTTTACGAAAGTAGAGGGCACCATGGACGCGTTGGCAACGTGCATATACTTTCCATCGAAAGAGTGGGTGATGCTAAGGGATGGGGATTGGGGGAGCAGGGATGGCACAGTGGTTAGAGCACTTGCCTCCCACCATTGAGGCCCGGGTTCGATTCCCGGACTCGACGTCATATGTGGGTTGAGTTTGTTGTTGGTTCTCCTCCTTGCTCCGAGGGTTTTTCTTCGGGTTCTCCGGTTTTCCTCCCTCCACAAAAACCAACATCTCCGAATTCCAATTCGATCCGGAATCCGAGGGCCACAGGTTTGTCAGTCGTCAGACTGTTAAGTGTCACCCTCGTTAAACAAAGTTGATTTTTTTTAAATTTATTTTAATGGAATTTCTATTAGAAGAATTGGCCGCTGGAGCTTTGGTTTTACAAAAATGGTGCTTTTATTTCAAAACAGAAAGCTGAAATGATCAAGAAAGAAGCAGAGGAACTTCAAATCCCTGAAGACAATGTAACGGAAACGGTGACAGAAGCAAACGATAAGCTGACAGGGTACAAGGAGGACGCCGAAGAAGAAAGGGAAAACATCGCAAAGGCGCTTAACAAGACCGAGACAGCTAGTGCCGCGGCAAAGAGAGCGCGTGAAAAAATCAAGGAAGTTCTCGACAAACTGTTAGCGCTGTGGAAAGAGATAGAAGGCGTGGGCACAGTGAATATCTCCAGGCTGGAACAGCTTGACAACCAGCTCAATAACGTTTCATTGCGTGCGCTCGACCGTGAAGTAATGGGAGTGGAAAACACCAGCGTTGTGATAAAGGAAAAAATCAGGTTGTTTACCGTCGATCTACAGAGATTGCGAGCAGAGAAGCAAAGGCTTCAAGAAAGGTATATAAAGCTTCCCAAGGTTTGCCCTCGAGTAACGCCAGCACCTGAAGGACCGTGAGCCAAACAAACAAAGTTGGTTATTTAGTTTATATTTATATTTGGCAACTGTCACTGTTATTTTTTAAGCTTTTTTGTATAGTTACTTGGACTTATATTCTAAAAAAAAAAACTTTCTTTGAATCAGTAATATAAAAAATTGCGCTAAAATTCAGTTCATGTTAAAAAATTACCCCTTACATTTTGGCATAACCCTATCATAATCAATGTTTGTGCATCGCTAGAGCCGTTTGTTACCATGGCAATAGGATGTTACGTGAGCAAAGATGTTTGCGAAGTTATTGTAATCCTCTGCAGAGTGATTTTCATATCCTCGAGCATTTGCAACTGTGGAGGGTATTGAGATTGTCTTCTCTGAAGTAAAATGTAGACAGTTGGACTCCACCAAGTTCAAGTTACCATAATATAATATCAATTTTTACACCACCAACGTATCCTTAAATCTAAAGCTGCGTATGAGAAGTTCAAGCATCTTGGGTCTTATGACTAAACACCCTCTAAAATCTGCAAAGGGTGACCCACCAAGACCTCGCAAGGCCCTGGTTCCGGTTTATTCTAGAAATTAACACCATTCAAAAACGACTGAACGCAAGGCCAAATGGCTGAAATTCTTAAAAGGATTTCTCTATGGAGAAATCCCAGGTTGCCCGTTGATTTAATAGAGAGGTTAAGCACCACGTTTACGGCAAACGGCAAACGTGGGGTT
Organism: Pavona decussata; assembly: GCF_977016875.1. NCBI lineage: Eukaryota > Metazoa > Cnidaria > Anthozoa > Scleractinia > Agariciidae > Pavona > Pavona decussata. Next base: position 2,200,395 of record NW_028145442.1, on the reverse strand, counting down.
CGCGTTTATGTTTTCTTGAAAATATGAGTACGTAGATGAAAATAGTACAAGATAATTCTGGCCTTTAATTCTAACGCAAAACACTCAATTTTACTGAGAAACTGAAAGCAGCGAGCGGCAAATGAAGGATAAACATGGTCACGTGGTCATTTCTGCCTTTTCCCTTTTGCCGCAAACGTGATGCTTAATCTCTCTAATGCTACGTGTATTATACAGAAGAAGATTCAATACCTTTAAAGGACGGCGCCTCCTAATACAGGTATTGTTGCCCAGTTTGTTGGAATCCAAAAAGAAAATCAGAGGTAACGGATTTCAACAACCCTTGCTAAGATCTGTTTTTCTCGCATAGTCCTAAACCGCGCAAAATATCTTGTGTTTCAGTAGGCACCCGAGATGCGCAGAACGTATGCGCAATACTTATAAGGATAAGATAAGACAAGATAAAAACTTTATTAACGTGTCAATGCCTTATAGTCTGGGAAAATCCCATTCTAATTTAGGGACAACGGCTTTGGAGGCACCGTCTTTAATAACTCTGCTGTTGCTACGTGTTATATATATGAAAAGTGTTCACTACAGGGAATGGAGTAGACTTTTAAATAGGGCTATTTCTACGAGGGGAAAATCAATCTCAGATAGCGGATAAAAGAATTGCCATTCATACGAATGCATTTTGCGTATACACGAAGTATTGGCATAATTGGCTTAGAACTTTATTCGCTAAGCGTGGATTATTAATCACTCTCGAATAAACAGCCCTAAAATATCTACATTGGAAGGGACTTTTAGTTTTAAAATTTCCAGCGTTTAGGTTTTTTAATTAAATATTACCTTTTTTAAGATATGTTAACAAAAAGGGAGGTTATGTTCTAGGCTTAAATAACGATTTATTTTCTGTGATCAGTATTTCAATGGAAAAGTCGTATTTTAAAATCATTCAATTTTATCACGATCTAAATCAACTTACGACAGGAGGAAATGTGTTGCAAAGTTTGAAATTTTGAAAACCGAGACTTTGGAGGACGGTTAACTTTCTTGGGGACCATATGATCCGCTCCACTCATCCTTTTTAGAGAGATTGCTTCCACACATACTCCTGTACTGACATAAATCATTGGAAGCGTTCTAGTTGCTTCTTCCGATGTTTATATGTAATTGTTTTGAAAACCCCAATCATCGCTTGTATCTGGACGTACGGCCGAACCGTATAAAGAAATTTCGTTGACCATTTTTGCGATCCACGTATTAAAAATAATTCTGTTTAGCCTTGTCGAAAATCCCTCGTAGTTCTGGGCGCGTTTGCGATCCTTGACGTGAGGGCGAGAAGCCTTTTTATGCAAGAAATGTCAATTTTTAATGAAAACGACCTTGTGGACTGGGCCTTGGAAAGTACTGTACAGACCAAATACACGTGCCCGTTCATTTTGTAATCAATGCCCGACCATATAAGTTCGTTTGGGGATTTCGTCCCTTTTCCCTTTGCTTACTATATTTATTAGCTTACATTAAGCAGGTTCGTATGAGGAATCTTTAGACTTGCGCGAACGTTTGGTTGCATTGGCGATATTTTCGACAGCACCTAGTTAATGTTAAATAATCAAGGCCTGTTATTTTAAAGTTTTAGCTTCCCGAAAACAAAATAGTTACACCTGAACGGTCAACCAATCAGAACTCGAAGCAAGTGAATGCATTCGTTGGCTAAGTGTCCAAGAATGTGCTTCAGCAGAGTCAAGTTGCTCTTGATCAGTTGACAGAGCGCTTTTCGGTTGAGTATCGAAAGTTATTTTGTGTTTGCTTAGGTTTTGCTTTATTTCACTATCTGTTTGCTTAAAAAAAAACTGGCGCCACTTTTTTCAACCAATCAGAAGCCAGTTCAATTCCGATTCCGACCGTGACGTCCTCGCGCACGTTTTCCGTGCTTGACGCTTGTTATGTACATATTTGCTTCAAGTTCTGATTGGTTTATTTCGTGATTGTTTAGGGCGATTGATTTGGTTTGGGTTTCACGGCATTCAGATGAAGGCTAAGCCTGTTTGTTGTGCGTCGCGGATTGCATTCCTTAGTCTAACGCCAAAATAAAAAGTTTCAACGGAGAAACCGAACTCGTTTTAGTTACGGTTTTCTGTGCGGTACCAAACAGTTTTTGCGGCAGCGAGCGCACAATGCAGCAACAAATTGCTTTACCTTAAGTTGATCCATATCCAAATTCTGACTTATTACCCTATTAGTGCAAATGTATATCTAGAATACTCTGTATTTAAATGTAATGTAATCGCAAATCATCTACCAAGCCTGTTTCCTTTTAACATATACCTTTGCTTCGCAAATAAATGCCAGTTTGCTATCCCATTGTCGCATTTGTGCAGCATGATAGTACATAAAACACAATGGACGGGGATTTCGCGCGCATCGGCTGAAGGCCAATCAACGCTGAGAGATGTCAAGAGGCTCTTCTACTCCGACAAACCAATCCGTATAAACCCTCAGCTTCCAACAACATCCCGCTTTTCAAGCTCAAAATCTGGATTCCCAGCATAAGAAAAATTGTGGGTGAACTAGCTTGACACCTTGCCGTGCTTTTGGTTTCCTCGTGCTTATCTCACAGCGGTTCCCACAAGTGAAATGAACACAAGGCGGTATACACATGTGCAGTGTAATAATCTCATTCTCGACCCCAGAGCCTCTCCGCTTGACTGCGTCATACGCCATCCTCGTTCCCAGAGCCTACGATCTTCTGGTCAGCGGTTGGATCGTAGGCCCTGGTAACAGCCGTTACCGGATGTCGTGAATTTCACGACATCTGGTAGCGCACGCTCAGTGTGATAAATTACCATTGCGTTTGCTCAGTATTATTATTGCTCAGTACTGCTCAGTATTAGGAAGTAAAGACAAATGCGCAGAAGCGTAGCATTTTTCACCTTATAGCGCATCAGGTTTTCGACAGCCAATGAAAAAAAAGATATTTTTGGATGGACCCAGAGCCACTCGTTCAACAATTAAAAAAAAAAACCGTTGGGGCTCTGGGGACGAGAGTGGTCATACGCCAATCTCGTTTCCAGAGCCCTCGTTACCCTTGTTCCCGCTCTGCTGGACAAGGGTAACGAGGGCTCTGGGAACGAGATTGGGTCATACGCCTTCCCGCCGTCGATCATGCGCAAAAGGGACTAAGGGACTCTGGAGTCGAGAATGGTTCAGTGCAGTATCTCAATGATGGTTATGCTAATCGCACACCGATTCACACTTGTGACGTAAGGACAAGTACCCTGAAATACGGATATACTCCTGACATAAACAAAAGAAGAGAAAACAGTTTATTTTTCTTGTGTTTATCGAACAAGTGTGAACCAGGCAGGAAACCGAATGCTGTTCAAGTCGGAGACTCCTAAATAGCGCTGATACTGCTGGGCGTGCGCGGGCGGGGCCTCTTTCACAGGGTCCTTTCTCTTCCTCTCAATTTTTTGGGCGATTTAAATTTTGCGCGGGAAAATCTCGCGGAAACGCGTGGTACCTTGTTATAAAGCCCACCCCGTGAATCTAGTTTGCGAGCCAACCAAGCCGCAACGGTATGAAGTATTATACAACCCCCTCCCAACCTCGTTCCCAAGGCTTTTCCCTTGAAAAGCCCTGGGAACGAGGTTGCTCCCCCCCCCCCCCCTCTAGTAAAGTTCATTGTCATTAACCAGTAAGCTTACGCAACAGGAATAAACGTATTACAATAGAAATGGTTTTGTACCCAGGAATCGTCATAAATAGGACTTATGATCATCCGGATGAGTATTGTCCTGAGAGGGACTGTTTGAGGTGACAGTGCAGTGGTTTTAAACAATTTCAAGAGAATATGAGCAATATTTCATGCATCGAGAAATTTCCCAAAACAACCTCACCGGATACTGGTTTGACCAAGCGGAAACCGCATGTCTGGCTGCCTCCTACCTAGGCGCGTTCCGGGGGGATCAAGGGGAACCTTGGGAGCGCATTTACGAGGCGCGCAAAGCATCTCGGCTTACCCATTCCCGGATCCCATGGCCCGCGAGCTTTCAAGCACCTTGGGAACGAGGCAGAGGAGTTGAAGTCGAGCGACCACCAAGACGAGAAATGACAAAGAACGGTCATTTCTAGAGCCAAAACTATTAGCAACTAACAGAAGGCAAGTTGGTTGTTTTAGTAACCTATCTTTTCCCCAAAAGTTAACAAAAAGTGATTTTTTTTCTTTTATTTATTTTTGTAATTTCCACGCCCATGCACCAAGGGTGTAGCATCCCGCGGTACCACAAAGAAGCTTCACCTAACAGTCAGCCGTTGGGTTGTGCCCTGATGATTCACACACTAAAGTCAAGCGAGTAGACAGAACACTTGTTTTATTTGGAACGCACATAGTATCCTCACACATAACTACCACTTCAACTATACAGCTTGTGAGAACAGAAACCTTAACCCTTCACTCTGATACATTCTTCAAAAAGTAACACATTCAGCGACAAAAGAATGATTCATTACATTGATCCCTGTCCACTAACATGAACACTTAGGTAGAGTCGCTGCGGTATGTTATCACAACAAGCTAATGCCACAGTGACAGTAAATTGTTTTAAGACTGCTAGTTGCAGCATAATCTCCTCCACTGGTTCATGGATGCATTGAATGAGGAGATGAATGTGAATAAATAGTGAACAAGTTGGTGGACACATCAAATGCATCACTATTTCTAATAATTATTGTTAATTATGTTATGTTGGAATACACCGAAGCCGACTGTGTGAAGGAGAACGAGCCACATATTTTACAGAATCTAAAGGTGTAACAAGAGTTCCTCATTCATATACCCTAAGGTCCCTGTGCAGCTTGGTTACACAGCTTGCCTACATCTAACTGCAATCAACTACGTGTACCTGTACATAAAAGCCACATTTATTACTGCGCCTTTCAATAACATACGGACTCTGAACTTCAACCCCAACTAACGATTTGCGTATTTTACTGCCGTCAATCGTAATAACCGCGACAAGCAACTGACCAGAAATATACAGAAACCGAGAAAGTGGATCGAAATCCGCCAATCACAGCACACGAATATGACCTTTTGACCCTGTTGAGCCAAACATTTTGTTTTCTACGAGGTCCGCTGCAGTGATTGACGGCAGTGAAAAGCGTAATGGTTGGTTGAATTTTGAACTTCAGAGTCCGCATGTTATTGAAAGGCGCAGTAAGACAAACCATAAAAAAATAGATGCAAATCTGTGGAAAATGTTGCCCAGAGAAAAACCTATCATACTGTGTCAGCAAGTATGATAGAATGACTTTACTTAACTCCAAGAAAGTGAATCCCAAAGTAACACAATAATGCTTCCAATAAAATCTTCTCACATTTTCATATTTTTTATACCACTGGATGCAAGTAAAACGTACAAAAATATGACCTAATATGGCGTCAAATTGAATATGGAATGTTTTGTCATGCAACATTAAAAGTTGGAATGTGCCTTAGGGATTAGGCAAACTTTCACACCCAGAAATGAGTTTGAGTTGCATAATTTTCCACTGAAATTACTGACAAGTATTCATCTTTGTTACATGGCAGCTAAACACATTTACTAACAAACAACTTAGTTTCAACATTAAATGTCTGAGTAACAGGCTGTCAACTGAAAACGATCTTCAATGACAAAACAGGCCATGCTAAATACGAATGCAACCCGGCAACAGTAACAAAATGCTCAGATGAAGCAATGTCAATGTCTTAATGCCGAATAAATATCATTATAATAATTGGGTAATGATCACTCCACTTCCAAAAGGAAAAAAAACCATTCCGTTATGATATCAGATATCGCATCAGTCAAACACACCTAAGTAAAACCATTACTGATCCAGCAAACCTATGCTTAACTTGTACAGTTTGTGTTACAAGCTTTAATACATTAATTTTATTTGCTTTCTCTGGTAGCTACAGTGTACTTCCCTTTAACATCAGAAAACAATATTACTTTTTGTCACCAAGAAATTAACAGAACAGAATATTCAAATGATTTTTAATAACTAATACTGCTTTGCTGTGTAACCAAGTAACATAAAACCCTTTGCAGAATTTCCCAAGGCCTTGAAAACACATTTGTTAGAATTTATAAAACATCACCTCTCTGGCTTCTCAACGAACCAACAAATAGGCTCTAAAGAACACTCACTCGACTAGAATAACTACTATCATGATAAATAAGATTTTCTCTCTGGTAATATTACTATGGGGTAAAACCACCAACACTAATCGCCTGGTTTGAATTCTACATAAAACCAAGGTAATATGATTAATATATATTTACAAATATTGGAATTATCCAATGTATTCTGTGAATCAACACAAACTTTGTACCAAAGACCCAGAATGATATAAAAAATTATAATTTCAAATTTCAATAATTTTCTTTTTGTATAAAACTTCTCTCCGTGATATTATTCATTTCAACTACATATTATATTGCGCCCTTCCCGGATTGACCTAGGCCATTTAACATTAATTTTGCGGATGCACCCACCAAACCACTGATTTCAATGAAGTCAGAGAAAATGAAACTTTTACAATCATAACAGATCAACAATCTTGTTGTCAACAGAGGGAAAGAAAATATAACAATCTAAAATTACATTTACATGCCAGTTAACAATCTCTCTTTGAGGAATTAATGTCAAAATATAATAGGACTTGTATTGTTGACCTAGGTTTTATCCAGGCATTAAAATGAACACATTTTGCCTCGGACTTGAAATATTCTAACAATTGGGTGGGTGCACCCTTGCATTTAAATTTAGAACCAAAACATTGTCAACATCAATAACATAAACATCCCATGACTGATCAAAAATAAAACAACTTAAATTATATAACTAATAATAGCTAATTCACGACTCTGTAGTCGTATTCCGAGGAAGCACTGGTGAACCTTGACCGCTTGGACCGCTCCTATCACCATTGCCATCCTGGTCACTGCCAACTACTTCTTGATCACTGAACAGGGGGTTAACAACTGTCATATCACCCGTCTGTGAAGTAAACAACACCGAAATATTAGAAATTAATAACTTAAGAAACAGTAATGAATAATAATTCATAGTTCTAGAAGTTGAACCTTGAATATTTCCTTAACCGGGTAGGAAAAAAACTATATAAAGACCTTTCCTTTAAAAGAAAACTTTAATTTAATAAGTTGTCAATGATGCAGTGTAAAACTCAAAATACATATTGACTTTAAGGCAATGATCAAAGCATACACTGCACATACTGTATTTTATAGCGTACAATTTTCTCAGCATTGCTAGAACAGTGTACTACAAAAACCGGCAGATAAGCTGCATCTTTTTACCCAAACATTTTGCTTCGCATCTGGGCTGCAGCTTACCTGCTAGAACATCTAAAACAAGTTCCTAAATTATCCCGTTTGTAAAAGACCACTTTAGCTACACTATGAGACATAGTGCATGAAAGTAAGAGAACAATGACTAGTCACCAGCTTCTGCAAGTTTGGTGGTTTTTAAATGGGGCCGTTTTCGTTTTCTCCACTGTGGAGTCTCTACTGCACCACACAATTTTATAGGATATAAATCCCACAGGAGAAGGAAAATACTTGTTTTCTTTAAGTATTCACGTGATAAATGACTAAATGGCCCAGAACTGTCTCCAGTTCTCTTAGATCTTCAAATCAAAATACTAAGCTTGGTACAAATGTGAACGTAGCAGAAGATTGCAAAGCAAAACTCAGTCAAATTAACGAAATACTGGTGACAAATATTGGTAGGGAATGCTGTATTGTTCCGAAGAACATAGACATGTTCCTCAAACAATTTCTGAACACAAATTGCATGTATGACTTTCTTCTGGCGTTTGAATGAGCAACAAGCTTACTAGAAAGAGTTTTGCTTGAGCTCACATTGCTTGAGGACAGTTAAGCTTTCTCAAGGCACCACTGTGAATTTTTATTTTAAAAAAAAACTTTTTCTAAAATTTGAGCCTTCAAACTCGGGATGCAGCTTGTCTACCAGTGTTTACAGTAAATCACCCACAAACATTTTGCTGAGAACTTACTGGAGCCAGTCCATGACACTCATAGACAGTGTAATCCTCTTCATCTCCTTCGTCACTGTTCTCGTCATCATCATCTAGTGTTTCTCCCTTTATACCACCCTTTGTTCCGCTTGCCCTGTTGAAAGAAACATAACTATGTTTCAAAAAGCATGTCAAGGTATTTCACCGCAAAAACAGAAAACCTGCAGCAAAATACTTGGGTGATGCTTTCATTCAGTTTGTAGGCAAATTGAAGGGGTGTGAAGAGTAAGGCCCTTTGTCACTTTTGATGCAACGTCAAATTCTCCTTTTGTTTTACAAGCAAATACAAGGAAAATTGGAAGGAGAATCTAACAATTTATCAGAAGTCACTTGCGGCTTTTTTCAAGGCACCCCTTCAAATTATTTGATTATGATAATCAACTACCAAAGACTGAACCCAGGTGTCAAAAAGAAAAAAACTTGAGATTATTTCAGAAAAGAATTTCAAAAATTGCAATTATAAATTATTGATCACAAACTAAAAAAATGATGAATGTACTACGATTTTGTAAGAGTAAATATAGATTACAAAAAAATGTCTCAAACTGCAGCTTGAAAGGACTGTACAGTTGTAGAGCTGGTAGACAACTAAGTCAGGGAAAGCTCCCCACAGGTTTGCAGCTGTGTGTGTGAAGATTCAAGACTCTTAGCAGGACTTTCAAATTTGTTGATGTCTAGCATTCTTAACACTGTTTCTAACGATAAACTGTCTCTTAAATAATCAGCTGCTGTGTTATTAAGGCCTTAAGGTGACAGTTTTTATAATAAGCTATATCCAATGCAGTCTACTAAGGAATGCAAATCAGAGGACTGGTTATCAAAAGTACAGTGTAGTGCAAAGTCTGTGAATTTTTCACAAGGATGGTAGACAGAGAAACTGAAATAGAACATCACACCAGTCGCCAGTATTTTACTACGCTTTGCAAACATTTCTCTGGTCACCATTCACCGTGCTTTTTACATGGTCTTAAAAAAGGAAAGAAACAGTGTGAAGCAAAGTTTCTTGCCACAGACCCTCACGTCAAATTCCTGGTACACACACAGTTGTCAGACATAGCTGAACTTCAGCATGCTAGTGAAAACTAGCACCTTGTTATTTTGAGACTTTGGGAAAGGGATGCTACCAAAGGAAGGAGGAGTCATTCCTGAAGACGGTTCTTCCAGGAGATTCAGAACTGTCATCAGCAAAGCTGGCAGCCGGCTATTATGGCTGGCAACTAAAGTGAAAATGGCCAGCTACGCAGAGTTTGAAAGTGGCATGAGAGACTCGAGTTTGTGACTGCCTACTTTTCTCGTGGACCCAGACAAAAAAATTAATGACAGCATGGTGTGGAAAAAAAATCACTGTTTGGACAACAGCTGCAATAACAACAACATACATGTGACACTTGACAAGAAATTACTCACTTTTCCATGGCTGAAATTTGACTTTTAGTCTGTTGGTAATGAAAAATCTCAGCACTGTAATCAAGTTTATGGTCTCCCTAAAAACCACCATGATAAAGATAATAAATCAGCAATTTAAAAGCTGCATGTCATAATTTTCTAGAACAGTTTTAAGAAAAGCATAATTTATAACTACAAGTGTCAGCCCAACACAATAAAATTTAAACAGACAAAGAAGTTAATAATCCTCTTGGGGGAGAAGTACAAATTTCACTTCTTTTACTAATTTACCACTACGGAAATCCTGAAAATAAACAGTACCACAAGAAAACAATGCTCCTGACTTTACTTTTTGAATCAGTATGATCCTTGGCTGTGAAACCCCTTGCCTACAGCTAATTGCTCTATTTGAGTCTAACAACTTTGTCAACAATTGTGTAGTTAATAAGAGTACAGACCATGAAAAATGTGGCTGATTGGTTAAACACATACAATGAGCCCAAGGATCTTTCTGTTCGGGTTTTTAACTTATCAGCCAATAATAGTTTGTTAGCTGACATAAAAACACACTAGCAGCAAAGGCCTTCGCCTTAGTACATCATGGCCCATCTTGCACAAACGACAAGCTTGGAAGTTAAATTTTCTTTGCAGTTGATGATTGTGATGACAGGCCATACCTGAGTGGCTTGTGGACCCTGTTTGACAGAACCATATCCAGCGTATTCTGCTTCACTTACAGCCTTTGCTGTAGTATGTAACCTAACAAGAGAACATAATAATTATGAAGCAACTTTACAGGTCCAACTCAGGCTAACGCCAGGCTTAAGATCCTCAACATCATTTTGTCTTCACCTGATGAATTTCTGTAGCCAGGCATAAAAATGACACACTTGGTATATTTCAAAATTAACTGACTTTATAACAACAAAACCAAACCAAGTAAATACACCTTAGTACCTGACATTAAGGTCACAAGTTAGAACCACTTTAAGTGATTCCACACCTGACTCTGAGAGTAAAACTGTCAACATGTAAATAAAATAATATCATGATAACCAAGTATTATACAATACTCTACTTACTTGTACCAGCAATATCCTGCTAATGCTAATCCAGCAATCCCAGCCACGCTACATCCAATCACTATAACTAGATGAAGAAGATTGGGAGAGAATAAAACCTCAGTAAATCCTGTCCCATCCTTTCTATGCATAATGTAGTAGAAAAAATGTCCTACAGGACAGGAAAAGGAAGTCCTATTACGGTGACATGAACAATGTTTCTATAGAGACAAACTACCATTTGCAAAAATGTACGTAACTTCAACAGACATGGTGGCATCCAAGGTGATGAATGTCGCAGTCTGGGTGTAACCATTCAGACCATAAATTATTACTGGTAAGAATATATCAGACAGTAACATGTCACAAGGCTGAACATGGATATTATTCCATGTTAGCATACTAGATTTAAGATGTATTTTGAATGTCCAGTCACTTTACAAAACTAGTCAGACAACCTACATATTTGGCTTTCTGTAAGAGACACTAACTTATGCATACACAGCGTTCAAAATGAACAATTTATTCCAAGAACACGTCACATATGTCATTTTTGAAGACAACCCCTGGATAGCTTCACCCTGCTTTGAAAAAGTGGGTCACAACTTTGCTCTATATATCAATCTGGTATTTTCTCGAATTAATTTATTTCTTTTAGTAGTTTTCTTTTTCCTGAGGGAAAAAGGTTATCTGAAAAATATACCGCTAATATCTGAGGCAGATGCATCCCCTTGAAAATCCTTGCAAAAACTCATTTCTATGACTCAGAACAAACAGCAAAATCAATAAAGTCATATCACACTAAAACCATTGCAAAACTAGCACCTTTTGCCTGAGGCAATATAATACTAACTGGTACACAGCTTTCCACTTTCAAACCCTAAAAAACCTAAGCATTTGCCCTATTTGATTTTACAATCAAGCATTTCTGGCAAATAATTTTCTTTTCTGGAAAGGACATTTGTTGGTCACTATCTTGGTGAGTCAATATTTAGGGTGGATTTATTTGTTATTGTAATGTATGTACTGTATGTAATTATTTATTTGCTATGTATGTACTGTACATTGATGTCGCAATCGTACAAGCAAAGCATCTATTGTTTTTAAAGAAGAAAAACAAAATGTGGATAAATTTGCATGAGAAAATGCAATATCTACATGCATGCCAGTACTCAAGGCAGGTTTAAGTTTTTTCTTAAAAAAAAAAAGTCATAAGTAATTAAAAAAGTTTTCACACAAAGTTCCAATTTTATTGGAAAATGGAAAATTTTGCAGACACTATCCACGACTGAGTCGATTTGCAGCTCTTACAAACCTTGTTAGCTGCAACATTCAGATGAAATATCAGAGATTAATCACTATTTGGTGAAGATGTTCACAATAAACACCCATGTTGATGTAAATTAATGCTATTGTTTTCCACAGACAGTCTGCCTTTATCAACAGTAACCACATTTCTTCAATGGGGCAGTGAATTCAGACACTCTTGATTGGCTTGTTCTACAGACCACGGAGCTTGTACTTGGGTTTCTTCTTTTGACATTAAATACCCATCAAACAGTCCTTGCTCACAACAATATCCCAGTGTTATTCAACTTTAAATATTAACACCACTAAATTATGTTTTTGTTCAACAATGGAATGAGAGGTGAAAAACATCTGCTAACAATACAAATCCGATGGAAATTACAAAGGACCTGTTTCAGGGGGTAGAACAAACATTTCAGAATTTTGAACAGAACTGATCAACAATAACAAAAAAGAATCATTATCTATAGAAGGAAAATTAGAAACCTCAATTTGAAATCCATTGAGAATGATGTATTATTCAGTGAGTGACACAGGCATACTAGGAAAAAGGAAATCCAAGTGCTCCCAACAGGAGTTGAACCTACGACCTGTAATGCTCTACAACTGAGCTACAAGAGACTCATGGGAGCTAAGGCCATTAAACTAAGTTCATGCGACAAACATCCTGCATCCTGCTAGGATTTGAATGTTGATGTGGTAATATATGGGCAATGGAAAAAACACGATGGAATACCATTATTTTGAATATAGGTGAAATCTATGGAAACATTGTATGAAATCCAACTTGTATCATAAACTTTACTGAGGCCATATTAAATTTTCAATAAAAATTCCACGTATATTGCCATGGAAATAGAGACTTTCATAATCAGCTGGCCATTTTCCAGCGTCATTTATTTCCTGATATCAGTGAAATATGACGAACCTGGCAAAACAAATATTTACTTCCTTATCTTAGCCAACATTTCAGGATTTGTGTTCACTTTCTAACAAAACTTTACAATCCCAACCAAAATCCCAATAAAAAAAAATTAGCTTGCGAGTTTAAAGACCAATTTCTTAGCTCCCATCAACGAAAAGACTCGAACCTGGTAATCCACCTTCGATCAGCTCTGACGACACATTGAAGGAAATGATAAAATATTGTACATATTAACACTTGGGTACATAAGAACCGACGTAAATAGGAAGCGATTTTCTGACCTCAGCTCCGTTCAAATAATTTAAAAACAATTTTTGCCTGGAAAGTGTACAACTGCTTGCCCCAAAAATCCCGCAAAACCACGATTCCCTCCAAACGAACGCTAAATGTTGTCCATAAATTTGGCCCCCCGCCGTAGGCCGAATAGATCTATAAATAAGTGTTTGATTAAAACAAGGAAGCAAAACGAAAACATCGAGAAAAATAGAAAATAGCAGCCTACATGTAATTCATAAAACTTTAAAAATTAGCGATTCAAGTAAACTAACCCTAAACTCAAGTTAAAATTAAGTTCGTGTTTTGCGAAGAAAAATCACCAACACACGGAAGGAACCGTAACCAAACCATCTGCCAATAGGTTAAAAAATATGAGTCCAATTCAATCACATTCACCGTAACAGAATATCTACAATAATAGCTCCCAGCAAATCACAATCCATGTTTCACCTTTTGGAACAATGAACACAAATGTGCCCGAAAAAATGGCCAAGAACAGGCGAGATTAGCTTATATTTGTGTAATATCCAATATCTTGTCCCGAAACTTCTTCTCGAAAGATAACAGTCGAGCGCATTTCCCTTTTTCGTAGAAAATGAAAACCTGAAAATAACATTAAAACTGATAATCAAACCGTGTATTCTACACCCACAAGCTATCATGAGAAATCAAAGTTGGTTGGATCGAATTTGCAAAATTTGAATATTTGCGATATTTAAATGCCACTTGAAAAAATTTAATATAGCCCCCAAAAATCTCACGCTGGATATAACATTTAAGTTAAAAATCTGTTTCGGGTGAATTAAAAAAATAAAATGAGAAGAAGCTACTCACATAAAAAATAAATGTCATCCAACTCCGCTCTGGCCGGCGTTCCGTTTTTCAATTTCAATATGTAAGGCGGAGGTGTCGAAGCAGACGAATTCGAATCAGGAATGCTCGGTGTTCGATCGCCTACCGACGCTTCGAATTCAGCGGACTGTCCTCGTTCTACAGATTGCACCAAATTCTTTTTTCCATCTTTAACTGTACGTTCCCTTGTCCCATGTCGCTGATCTTTACTTCTTTCCGAATCAATATTTAATCGCTCCTTCAATTCGTAATTTCGATTTGTCCTGATATCATGCCGCTTTTTGCTCTCTTTGTCACTTCCCGAGGTTAACCGCTCCTTGTTATCTCTTGCTGTGTCTTCTGGTTCTAAACTTATTTCAGCCTTAAAGGCTTGTCTACCACCACTGTCCGCTAACGAAGTTTCACCTCCATTTTTATGCGATCCATCTTCTTGGGTACCATAGCTCAAGTCTTCGTGACGTGCGGTTTCCAAATCAACTTCTTCGTCACTTAGTTTAGTTGCCTTAGTTGGATCGTTTCTTGGCTGATCAAAAACTTTCTGCAACTCAATCCCATCCGTCACTACTACATCCTCAAAGCCAGCCTCCTTCTGTTCCACTCCTAAAAATACAAAAATTTCAATAATTGCGCCATGGTTGGTGTCCAAAACACAGAAGAAAAAAATTGGGCACATAATCATGAGGAAATTAAATCAGTAGCAACTGGGGAAGAAAAAACTTTGTCCCACGATTCGAGACCTTTTCTTTGTACACATCTACCTTTTCAAAATGGTGTCTTCACTTCGCGATGAGAATTGTACAACATAAGACTCGTATTTTGAAAAACGACATGTGAAGGGAAATTGTCATTTTCGACGTGAATCGTTACGAGTCGCCATGTTTGAATTTTAAACTTGCCTTCGCCACATCACAGCAAAGTTCGTCACGATTTCCACTCCAGAAATTGGTTACCCAACAACGCCAATATTATTGAAAGAACTCGTATTGGATCACGAAATTCTGGTCAAGGGTTGACAAAAATCCCGCTACGCGTAGAGAAATTTTAATATTTTTCTGGGCGGCGAAGCGTGAAACACGGAAAATGGGACGCGAATCAAGAAGAACAGAGCTCGCTCTTCGTTCGCCAAAGGAATTCAAAACATATAAGGCATGTTGTAACCTACATACCCAAAATCTAAATTCAAGTAAATCAAATTCAAGCAGAAAAAGCTCGCGATAAATAATGTACGTCCCGAATGTAAACAAGCCACTCGCCCGTTCGCTTCAAACACAACCGTATACAATTTCCCTCGCGTCCGTTCTCGAAGAAATGTCAGCCAAAAACAACACCACGACAGCCAAATAATTTCCTACAATAACTAAAATTAATTCTTAAAATTCTGACCTATCGAATGTGAATATTTTACAACGTATTTCGTTCTTCAGGGGATGTTTGACACAAGACATAACTTCAAGGTCGACCATGCGTGTACCACCACTAATTTACCTGCAAAATTTTCACGTTGGTACCAGTTTAGGAAACAGCCTCCAGAATAAAACAACCAGAGCATCAAATTGTCAATTACTTACCTCCTATTTTCAGACTTCCTTGGAGTAGTAAAACGGAAAGAAAAAGAGAGAAAGGATACGAATTCATCGCCGCAAATTCACCCCACCATTTTCAAACATTCATAGTCACTATTCGCGAACGGCTGTTTCCCACGCGCGGTATGCCGGGAAATTAGTCAGATTAGCATAATTTATGCATCCGGACGCGGCGAGAACAAAAAAAGTTGGTCGGTGATGTCCATTTGTCTGAATCGCGTTCTTGCCAATATTCTCAGCGTACAAACACCGTACAAAATCTTGCAATATCGAAAACCACATACGAATCCTGTTTACCACGTCAAATGTTACGCCCTTAGATAAAAAATTCTAAACACGGGCAAAATTTAGCGGCTAAGGTGAAAATCATGAACAAGTGTTTTTTGGGTCACAGCCGGATTTGGGTCTTTCAGTATAAAAATTTGCATACATGCGGAATTTAAAAGCATTAACCATGACTAAACATATACGGAGTAAATGTCTCATTTAGCTTACAATAAAAAGCGACAGGAAGCTAATATAGGAGAAATTATGCTTTCTTTTTTACTGATAAACTGTTGATGAAGAGCGAACGAATGAAAATCACAGATGTTGGTTGTAGCTTAAAGCATAAGCCCTCTAGCCTAGCGATTCAGTGCACCTTAAACTAGCCGAAAGGGATGGAGTTAATTGGCCAGATTCTAGTAAATTGCGTCAGGATTTCAAGTACATTGTCGTCAGTACAGAATGAGACATACAAAACGAGCGGCACAAAAGTAATCGAACTGGCAGATATCATCAGTCTTAGAGAGGTTTTGATCTAGGCCAAAACAACATCAATCTCATTTGAAAACATGAATTTCACGCTAAAAAAAGGTACAAAATGATATGTTATTTTTTACCAAAATACATATACAAAGGCATCGGTACTTTAAATCTACGACTAGTGGTTACCCAGGCAACATGGATGATTAACAAAAAGAATGTGGTAAACATACAATGGGTTCTGGCGTCAATTGTCCGCATCAAAACACCTCTTGCTTCAGGACAATAAGCTTCAGCGAAAGCGGAAAAACAACAACTTAAACATTTTTCCTGTTTGTGGCTTTTAACATGCACAAATCTTAACTTAGCTCATGTCGAAAGATGCTAAAAACGTTTTCAGTGGTACAAAGTCAACTTTTGTGAACATCGATATAAACCCCTCTAAATGTCATGTATGAAGTAATCTGGTTTTCTAATTCCAGAGGGAGCTGAAAAAAGCCCTTTAAAACTTATTTTCCTCGGATGAGTAAGCAAATTGTTTAATTCGCTCCAAAGTACAGATGTGGGACGCGATCATTATGCCCATGTAGCTCCACTAACTTGATTTGCAAAACATCGAGTGGAGTGTAATTCTCCGATTACGTCTTATTCCATACACCGAAGAGTCCGAAATTTGATTATTTTAAATTGCTCCCGGTTAAAACGATGCACGAAAGCCATCAACTAATCTTCTTTATCTTCCTCAGTAGGTTAACCAACCTATCGAAGAGCAAAACCCTGAATAGTGACAAATTTGCATATAGAAACCCCACGAAGGGCATTCGTTTAAATTCATCCATCTTATTATTTCCAAATACCCAAGGTCTACTTTTTTGCAGTGTTAAAATTGTGGTCGTAAGAAAAACAGAAACAGGTGGCTCTGGACTCGATTTGTTTTTAAGCTGATTTCTTTCCACGTATCAGAACCACTAGTTGGCTCTTTTCTGAAATGCTTGGATAAAATATCAACATTCAACAAAATATCACTGGTATCCTGCGAACACAGCAAAGTCAGTCTGCGCTGACAGTGTGTGAGTGGGTTTGTTTTGGACTTCCAATGGTGTTGTCGTTGTTGTCACAGTTTCTAGCAAGCCAGGTAGTCTAGTGCTATAAAATTTTAATATACCTCTGGGGCCCGAAGTGTTAATTGAATTATTTCCTTGCTTAGCTGGGCTATGAAGATTACTGAGTCATACTAGTTTCTTCCACTAAAAAAGCTTTTAAAAAAGCTCTGCGAGACCCCTAAAAGGCGAAGTAGAGAAAAGTACATAATGTCTGGTACTTTATATGTTGTGTTAGACTTTGTTATTCAGATTGTACAAGCAAATAAACAAAGATTTCAGGAATTGTTTTGCACCTGTATCTTTCTCACGTTCTTCCTTTGCAAGAAGGTTGAGCAAGCTAATTGGGGTTGAGCGGACTGGAATTATATAATATCAGGGTTGCAAAAATACATTTTTGTGAATCAGTCGGAAATGTTTGTAGTCGATCTTTGATGGTACACTAAGCTATATGTCAGTAATAAACTAAAACTCGTCTAAAAGGATGAAGTTTTGAGAAACAACAACTACAATTTGAATTCAGCTGTCGATAATAATCACTGCTTTTGCAATTTTAAAGCGGACTCATGAGGAAAGCCTAGGACTGGATCCCGACCTACGAATGCCGAACAGTCCCGACAAAGTGCGAACACGAGTTCTCTTTCGGTCGCGCCCTTTCGGAAACTTTCGCTCCAGTCAGTGCAAACCTTACATACCCTGTGTGGAACCGTAAAGCAAATTCGGAAAATAAATAACAATTTTTGAAGAGTTATTCCCAGAGTACGGAAAATCGTGCGGGGAACTGTTCCCAGGAATGAAACAGGCGCTCCTTGCTGCCCAACTTGCTTCGGTTGTTTGATATTGTAAAATGAGTTAGAGGAAACCAAAAAAATGTCATAAGATTTTTCTGCCAATATGGGAGAGCGATCAATTATAATGTGGATATACACCGATACAATACGATGCAAAAAGGTGTTGAATACAGATTGTTTCCATTAATCTAACGAAAAAAGGTCCCCCAAACTTGCCAACCGAATTAATTATTCTGAAATATTCAACTAATTTTACTTTGCGAAAAATCTTAGTTGATTTGCGTCATTCAGAGTACGTACCGAATTCTATTTATTCTTTTTTCATTCAAACAAAACCCGTTCGTTAGCGAAAATGAAATTTATAAAAGGAATTTAATTTTTTAAAAGTTACATTATATGGCACATATCCTCGAAAATACGATAGTGCCTTACTCCCTCTAGCCAAATTGTAATTAAAACGAAAACAAAATGTTCTTTCTCAGAACTTTCGCAATCGAGAGGACAATCTTTTTTTCGTGCTATTCATATAGCTCGAAAATGAAGCAAAATATTTGTTTAAATACGCCTGCGTGCCCACGCAGATTTAAATGGAGTGAAATAAATTACGTTTTAAGTTAACAAATATTTACGAACATAACCACGTCAGTAGTTTAATAGGCATTTCTATCATTGACAGTGTGGCAATATAGAAATCTTTTAGCAAGATTTTGTAGTCAAATAACTTTTTCTTTGTTTTGATTTGACAAGTTCTGTCCCTGAGTGTGTATAGAACAAGACATTTGTTCTGTACTTAAGCCAACTTTAGTTTCAATCAGCAGAAATGCGTGAAGGTTGTGTAGGAAATCACCATTTATATTATACCAAAATACTAAGTTGATTTCTCAGCGTCTTGTTAATATTTATATTGATTATAAGGCATGAAACAAACGATCGTCAAAGAGTCAGCTATATAGATTACTCGTTGAAATAAGAAAAAAAATGGATTTGTCTTTGACGACTTTCAGCATGTTTCAGTAAATATATCGTTGGTTCTTGCTTGAACCAAATAAGCCTTGTTATCCCTCGATCCATTTTACTTACATCTGAACGTCAGTGTAAAAGTTATGACGTTTTTTTTTAAATTTTTAATTCATGCAGTTTGTTCTATTTTCGCGTTCGAATCCGCTTTTTTCTACTGAGAGCTTGAAATTAGCATTACGATCGAATAACCAGGAAAGCCGTGATATACAATAACGATGCAGATAAAGGTTTTTTTGAAATGTAGAATCATTTAATAGTGAAGATGATATGTGGATAGAAGAGATAGTTGGTTTGCACTATTTTTAAACCGCAAAGGTGTTACTTCATTGGCGCAGACCTTGAGGTTGTCCTGCGGGTACTACTATTTTACTGAAAATTAAACACAAGAAGTTCGGTCGAGATTAATTAAGATTGGATTCGATAGATAACAAGTAATTTCATTGAAAAGGAAAAACAAGTTTAATATAACCTCGAAGGCCAGGGTCGGGTCTTATTTCAGGAAGCTGGTGTTGTTTTAAATTTTTAACTGCGTTGTACCCTTGGTTTTTCTAATTCAGCGGTGAAGTTTATTCTGGGCCGGGGTCAAAGATTCCTGGCGTGGGTAGTGCCCATTTCTTAAAACACCTGAAGAGTTTTCTTTATCGATTCATGGTAGCCATGCCGGAAATTAGGCCAACATTTTTTTAATTGTGTAAAGTTTTAACGTACGTTGAACCTTTCAAAATTATTAAAAATTGCGCTTCTAGTAATTAACATTGTGAGTAAAACAACCGACTGAATGTTTGGGCCTGAAGTGCAGAAAAGCACGCTAGGAGATCCCGGGAAGCCTACGGGCTCAAGGTACCTCATGGCATAGATTCATCTCCATTAAAACAAGTGCGTGGTATAGCTAGCTTTAGCGTTATATTTTATACCAGCCCGCAAGTTGTAAAGCTGTAATATCTTATCTCTTATAAATAAAGGACATCCATTCCTGCATGTGGCACAAAAGGCTTTAAAAAAGAGAAACTGCATGGTGGCACTGTTGGCACTATATTTGGTTTTCAATAAACATTTCCTTACGCCTCGACTTTCCCCCGGATCAGTGGTAGTCCGCTTTTAAATTTATGAGAGGACAGGATATTACAAACCGTGATATTGCTTGAAGGATTTTGAAGCAACAAGGAAAATACATATAACAGTTTTTGGTGAAACTTTATGGTTTGATGTGTCGATATATGACCATTTTCCGATTAGGTCTTGTGAAGGTGTGGGTGAAACAAACGGAAGCTGTGTTATATTTGACGGCGCTGAGCAGAAAGTGTATTGCACTTTGAATATCAAGTGAAATAGTGTAACTTTTACACTGTTTACGGTGCCAGCCGAAGATAAAGGCGCTGTGAAATCACGCTCTATTGAATTTCTGTGGTCCTTCTCACATCGTTCTCACCGGCGGACTTCAGTTGGTAGTCAAAGAAACTATAGTCCGAATATAAAACACTATCTCAGCCTAGAAACAAAAACCTAGCAACCTAGCTACTTTTCTTCATTTTGTATATTTTCCTACAGACAAGTTCTTTTGTTCATACCCTTTGATTTTCAGATGACGACATGTTGCCGTTTCTAAACCAGGCGAGCATATCTTTCTGAGCTCAATAAAAATTTCTCTCACATCTGTATTCAGGTTAGCCTCCCACGCAATCATTTTTTGAGTCGTAATTATACGACTCTACCAAAAATGACGTAAGAGAGGCTATATTCAGATCTTCTTCTTTAATTAGTTTATAGGGTATAAGCACAATAACACACAAAGTCTGAAAATTTTATACAAAGGAAGCAATATCTTAGCAAGACTATTGAAATAACCCAACAGTCTGGCTGAAAATAGACTGTTTCAGGCAAAAAGATTCAGAGAATTAATGAAGGAAGAGTAGTGAGGAGGAAGGAGGGAGACCTCCACCATTACCTTCCCACTTCTGGTAGAGCTCAATTTCACAAAATACGAATGTTTGGGTTCATAAACAGAGTTGATGCGGTAATTTGGCCGCCGTAAAACTGGGTTCTAGGGCTGAAGTGGATTTGACTAACTAACGCTCCAAACGTCAGCACTCGAATCTCTTTACGGTGGCATGCCACTTATTATCTTACCAACTCTGTTGATAAAACCTAACGTTAGTTTGCACTCTCTACTGTAGCACCCCGGTTTCTTTAAAAACCTAGCCTCTTATTTACAAGATACGGACTGGGACAAGCTAGATCATGAGGTGTTGGGCTACTAGCTAACATTGAAACGGTTACATTTCTAATAGGCGGAATAATGTCCTGAACTGATTGAAAATCAGAGTCAATATTGCCAACACGTAATGGGACTTAACAAACGTCTTCCCTAGAAAGATTCAGGCTGCACCTAGTAGTTCCGTTTCGAAAGCTTTATATTGTCTTTCATCGCTGTTTCATACAGTTGTTATATATGGTATATGTGATCGTATTTGCCAACAGTATGGCGCAAAAGAAATAACTTCGGTACAACTAGCAGTCGTATCTCATTGAACCTGACAAAAAAAAAATAGCGAGTTGAATTACAACTAGAAGTATAATTAAAGCAAAAGTTAATAAAACATCAAAAAAGGCCGCTTAGGCCTGTTTTTAGCACATTGTTTTATGCTATTGAAACATTTTTTTCTTCCGCGCTGATTGGCTATTAGAAAGAGAAATTGTAAGATGAATTTTTGATTGGACAAAATTTGTGACAAGAATAGATCCCCGCTCTCAAGCTTCTATTTAAAAAGGTTCTTTAAATCAGGCACAGCTGGTCAAGCAGAAATGAAACAAAAATTAGCCGCTGATATTAAACGACGATTGGTTATTGTAAACGAGAGATATCACAATATATTATCTTAAAGAATCAGCCAATTTTGGAACAAAATGGACAAATTCATTGGTATTTTTTGAATCAATTAAACAACATTTCTTGGTGCTCGTAATTACGCTGTTCATCTGCTATTTACGGCACTTTTGGATGTCCATGATGCAGTTTACAGTGTGTTGAAATTCATGAAATGCTTCTATTCCGCGTCTGAAGATTTTTGATAATCGGATGATAACAAGTACCTTAACTTTTGTTATTATTTTCAGTCGCGAATCAGAACGACGAGGATGCCCGCACCCTGTGGGTTTATCAGTCGTCTGCCAAAACACAGCCTGTCCTCGTAGATTAATCGAAAAAATGACAAGTCTTGGGAAATAAGATGGGCATTGCAAACCAAATACAGTATTTATTTTTCGGGCAGAATTTTTGGTATGCTTAGTTTGAATTATTAAAACTCCCAAAGCCATTTCTGGCCGGATAAGAACTTTTTCAAACTTTTTTAATTTCGTTTTGTGGTGCTTCTTAATGCAAATTAGCCCGATTTATTTCTTAAATTTTAATAGACAAAATGACGAAAACATGGAATTTCTGAAGCCGCAGCGCAGAGGACTGGGAAAACCTCTCAAACTCCTGGGAACGAGGTTGAAAGAACGCCTGTCACAAACTGCAGAAGAAATGTTTTCCGCTTCATAGTCTGTCTACAAGGATCGTATTTGTTTTTATTTTCACGAGAATTTTAAATGGATGAAGAACTACTTCAGCAAAGTCTGGAACAATACAAGGAGCAAGTAAGTTCTCTTTACTTTGCAGTGGTATAACTTTTCGTTAAAATGTAAGAAATTTGCGAGTCTGTTCTTGTGGAACAAGCCCGCCATATTTGATTCGCTATTGTTTTTTGAGGCGCAATCAGGCTTTGTGTTGTTTCCTAACGCAACTTTGCTTAATATTTGCTGGAGAAATTTCAGACTGCAGTCCCATAGCTCAAGGTTAAGTGCACTTTGTCTAACGGGTATATTCCATGGTCACGCTCTTAACGTATTGGTCAGTTGGCAGCCCGGGGGGGGGGGGGGGGGGGAACTTGGGTTAAGTTTTGCTGGGTATGTGCCGCTGGCCTTTCAGAGCCCCTGACCCATTATAGTCTATTTTGTGCCCAGTTATAGACCCCACCTTAGTCACTTTTTGGGAAAATGTAATTTTCGCGATCCCAACTAAGTCACTTTCCATTTATGCATCTACTTTCAAGAACGGAATGTAATGCGAGGTGATTGTTACATTTCATAAACAACACCTTTCTGAACTTTTTAACCGAGACCATTTTGAATCCCTACTTAATAGAATTTTCTCACCCCAAAAATCCGAAAATGTGCGACCCCATTCTAGTAACTCTATTGAAAATGCGACCCCATTCTAGTCAATCCAGTCGTGAAAATGTGACCCCATCCAGTGGCACATCCCCATTAGCCTCTTATAAGGAAGTAACCCCCCCGGGGTTGGCAGTAAACGGTTAGTCTTGGAATGTAGTGCTAAGTTGCTTCTTTATTGTAAACTCTGGCTTGAACGTTTGACGATGACTGCGGGACTGCAGGAGCAGGTTTTTAAGTTGAACATCAAGTGGCCTGGGTATTCTGAAATCAAACTCATTTTCTCTATCCACCCATGTGTATACATGTAAGTAAGTAAAGACAAATATAAACTAGTAATAATCAAAGATTAGGGTCCGAGTGTATTCGATAATCTCAATCCCAGGCTCTCTCTCCTTTGTGATGTCATCTGCCCCTGCAAAAAAAAAATCTGCGGGGGATGCCAGATGCACGTCCCAAGATCCATCCATTCACTGAATCAATGTTGTCCGATACACTCTCGACTCTAATCCGTATTAGGAGTGTGTTCTTCCTACGTCGAACGCAATAGACATTTAAGTCATTTCAAATCAATTCAATTATTGAATTGATATGAATCCAAATAATTTTATCATTGTTTTCAGTTCCTACAGATCCAAACTGTCTTAGAAAGTACAGGAGAAGAAGGTCAGGATGACCTTGTGAAGCTGCGGGATGATCTTGTGGAGCTTATTCATGTATCTGAAGGTACCTAGTAAGTTATGTCAACTACCGGTAGTTAGTTTTTCTACAAGCTGTAAGTCTGAATGAATTATAAACAACTTTGTTGACACATCATTGATGATAGCAGAGGGAATAGTCCCTCTACTAATAATATGACTTTAATATGTTACTTTTTAAAAATGTCCACAATTATTGTGGACATTTTTAAAAAGTAACATATTAAAGTCATATTAAAAAAATTAATACATCAATATTATATAAGATAATTTATTACAAACAAACATCATGTACAACATGCTATAATGTATAAGCTAGCATTGGCCAGTTCCACCTATGGGCATTAAGGAGCTGCAATGAGGGATCTTTAACCTTCTAAGCCCAAATAGAGACACGCATGCAATAAGAAATTATTTCTCCTCACAATATCGCACCCTGATCAAGCATTCAGCTTATGAGAAAAGAAAAGGAAATGATAACCCAAGACAAAAGGTCTTGATGCTTAATAACAAATACTCCTGACTCGTTCCCTAAGAAATGCATGGAGAACATTGAGGTCAGAATATGTACACTGTTTGTTGATACTGGGGCTTCAAGGGTTGACATGCTCCTTCTAGTAGCTTTGTTGACATCAGCTACATTCTTCCTCTCTTGTTTAATAGAAAGTCTTTTATCTCTGAAGAAGAGCAGACTTCTGCAGTTGCTTGACAATGAGGAAGAAATAATCAGTGATTTTCCAGGAAGCATGAATGAGAGTACTTGTTCAAATGAACAGGAAAATGAATCAGTAAGTTGTCAATAACTAAGTGACCCCACATGTTGTTGCATTTCATAGATAGTAAAAGCGGGGGGGGGGGGGGGGGGGTTGCAGGGTTTGATGCAAAGGGGATGAATCAGGCAGCCCACACCACCCCACATACAGTATGTTCTATGAAAAAGAGATACTCGAGGAAGAGGTTGAAAGTAGCCTTGATAAATGAAGCTTATGGTAAATTTATTGCAAAGTTTAATGTTAAATGTCTCAAGTTCAGGTAATTTGGTATTTGCCTTTGTTTTGTTTTGTTTTGTTTTGTTTCTTTCTTTTGACACCAGTTATTATTTGAATGTCAGATTTACTTGATTAATTTGATTATTAATAAATATGACTATTAGTAAATAGTAGATTTATTTAATTATTTATATTTTATTTAATTACTTAAATAATTAATTTTTTTATTTAGCTTTGCCTGACTAAAATACAGATACAGATCTATATACATGATAGGTAAAAAAAAATGAATGCACTTTCAGTGTTGTGACACCGCAGTATGCTGCTCAGATGGTGATGGTGATTATTAATTTAAAAAAATTATATTTAAATACAATTTTTATTGACATGATTGTTAGGAAAATGTGGAAAATGAAGATTCTGTTGATGAGGAAGACCATATTACTGGAATGAAATGCCGCATTTCATACACACAGGTGTGTCAGCTATCTGATCTAGATAATGATTTGATAATTTCAAAATGATCAAATAGATAGATCTATCAATAAAAAAATATTGCAATGCTCAAAGTAATTTAATTTATATTTTTTAAAAATTTAATACAAAGTGGATCCATTTTTAGTGGTGTCGGTTTGGTTATATTCCCAGTTCTGGGATTTGTTCGATAACAATGCAATGTACTGAAGAGTTTTAGTACTGGAAAACACCGGGAGCACATGATTTTCATCACTTTTAGTTTGGTTGCTTTAATATCATGAACAAATATTGCTGTTGCTTTGTTCTGGATCTGAGATTAAAATGGCATGTAAATGTGATGAACAAATAAAGAGCATATCTTGGTGTACCAGCTGCTTCTAATTAATAATAGACTGAGAATTGCTTGCACCAGATGTTAAGGGAAGTTTTTTTTTAACAGGATTGGGGAGTGACAGAGCACCACAATGCCATGGTTTTTGATGTGGAAACTATTGAATCTGATGGCAAAGAGGAAACAAAGGTAAAAATTAAAAATTAAATATTTCAAACTAATCATGTGAAATTATAAGTCACATGAAAATGTTTAATAGCAGGGTTAGGTACATGTATACAGGATTTGAGATCAGAGGGATCGGCAATCAAACATCAGGACTGGGATCTGCAACCGGTTTTCTTTGGGAATATGCCAGGCTTTTGTCATCACGAATCAGAAAATAGAATCAGTGAGACTCAGAGAAGTGTATTTTGTCGTAACCACATGATAGCAAGAGTCTGTATTTGATATGCGAACATTATTGAGGGATATTTCGTGTTTGCATGTACTATTAAACTTGAAACGATAAGCCAAATTAAGCCAAGGAAAGCAAAGCTGCTTGATCACGTCATATAAAGTAATAACAATAAGAATAATTATTATTAATAATATTGTTACAATTGTGTTTGTGCTTTTAGGTCAGAGTGTTATTTATGAATCCCACTCACAAATCAATGGTACCCTGTCCTTATTTCCTGGACAGCAAGTGTAGGTTTTCTGATGATACCTGCAGGTCAGTGTATGTAACGGTTAATGGTTAATTTAATTTATGGATAGATAGATGTACCCTGCTAGCAGAGGTTTCTTTCAGGCAAGTCTTTTAGTATTATTAGCATGTATGAAGTCGTTCCCGCCTCTAGTATTTTGCATAGTTGGCTAAGTTTACTTCCCCGAAAGAAACAAGCAGGTCTTGACAATCTGCGAGCCAGTGAGCCATGCGAGGCAGACGTGCGAGGCACTCAGGTTAGCCTAAAAAACACTCCGGTTAGCCTAAATAGCGCTCAGGTTAGCTTAAGTAGCTCCCCGGTTAGCTTAATGGTTAGCATTTATGTTGGGGGTTGTTCGTGCCTCGCAAGCCTCGCATGTTTGGCTCGCATGGCTCGCACGTTTGGCTCTCATGCCTCGCACGTTTGGCTCACATGGCTCGCAGGTTTGGCTCGCTGGCTTGCACATTGGCCACACTCGAAACAAGCTGACTATATGAAATACTAGAGATGTGAACAACTTTGTACAAGCTAAAAGACCTGCCAGAAAGAAACCTCGTCTAGCAGGGCAAGAAAGATGGAGATGGATATAAGTTTAGCAGTCTTGTAGACTGAATAGCATGGCTTTGTAATACATATAACTGCAAAATAACTTTCTAAAATTGTAGTGCAAGTGAAGCTTTACAATAATCTGTACCTTCATGAAATTATATAACACTGATTCAGTATAAATTTAATAACATTGTAATTTAGTTACTAAAATATAAAGTTGTCAACAAAATCAACTTCTTCTTTCTCCTTTTATCTTATTCTTAATAACGAGAATGACAGGCCTTCTGAGCAGACAGGTCATTTTTTCTTTTATCAATCTATGCCAGCCTGTTTCTTAATTTGTTTTTCATTTTGGTGAGCTCCCTAAAATATGTGCATAAGATTGTTATCATCATTAACTTATCATAATTTTAAACAATTATAAGAACAAACTAAGGTTACTCCATTTCTCACTCATTCTGAAAGGATATATGGTTTGAAGATTGTTAAAAACATCTTGAGAAAATTGATCCTTTTAAATGCCTATGGTTGCAAAAAAAGTCTAGTCCCCTTATTCAATGCAGACTGATGCATCTAAATGCACTTTAATGGGTTTAATTTGCTTTCTATTCTAAGGTATTCTCATGGTTACTTGCTTAGCGTGGAGGATTTGATGCCTTTTAAAGAGCCAGACTTCAGGTAAACAGTACCAGTTGGGACTGGATTACAGCAGTCAGTAAAAATACTGACAAAATTACTTTAAAAAAGGCAATAAATATTTACATGTAAGAGCAAGCTAAGTTCAAGCTGTCAATGACTTTCCTCTCACGAAGTATTTTGTTTCTGTTTAGTTGTACACTAGCGATTTCATTTTGTAAGGTAGTCATTTCTCCCTTAGCAGGGATGTAGCTTATTAAGATTCCCATACCAACTGGTAAAATGTTATAGATCACAACAGACAGAAAATGTGGGTCACATTATTAACAAAGGCCACATTTGTGCCAGAAAAATCACAAGAAAATTTAGCATGTTTTCAGGTACATAGTTAATTTTAATGCCTTTTGTCATTCTTTATTTACTGCTTTGAGACTATAAAGTTTCACCCTTGGTTCCTGATCATTTGCCTGTCAGTTTTAATGCACAGTTTCTAAATGAAAAACTGAATTAACCCACTTCTGTCACAAGAACAAGTTAGAATGGAATTCCTAGGAGAGAACATAAAAAATCTACTAGTATGCGATTAAATAGTAAACATTTTCTATTGTCCCCAGAGAAATACTTAGTCTAAGTATTTCTAAACAATGACTTCTTTTTAACTATTTGAAACAGCCCTTATTGATTCTTTGTGAGGTATACGTTGTAGGACTATAGAATGGTAAAATTTGAGACTCGCCGAGACTTTCATTTAAAATCTGAGACCGAGACTTGACTATTTGTTTCAAATCTGAGCTTGAGATGCTGTGAAATTAGCCTTGCTCTTTTTTAGGCATAATATGGCAATTTACGAGCAGAAGCCTCATGTTTCACAGCCTGCGCAATTGCAGTATGGAGCCGCTTTTCACTATTCTTTGTTTTGTTTTATGACGGTCATTCAGACTTAACAACTTGGTTTGTGAGACTCCGAGATTCAAAATCCAAAATACGAGATTCCAAGGCCTGTTTTATTTTATACGAGCTTGAGATTTTGCGACTTTAGTTTGAGACGCTGAGATTTTGAGGCTCCCCAAAAATTTGCCGAGACCCATTATTTTTCAAGGACCGTTCTATAACCCCTTGTTGTGGTTCAAATTTTCTTTGGTTTAAAAGTTTTGAAACCAGTTTAATTGATTTTTATTCCCCTGTGTCAGATTATGGTAAAAAATACTGCACAAAGGAATTTAATAAAAATTAAACTGGTTTGAAAAATTCCCCCCACCCCCCCCCCCAAAAAAAAAAAAAAAAAAAAAAATTAGACCACAACATTGAAAAATTAAGTGAATGCTCCACCTAAACCAAGGTATGTCACTACTCTAATTTATGAAAGAAATGTTTTATTCTGTTACTCAGCCAGGTAGAATGTGGGCAGTCATGCTTAGCAAGATATGATGATGGAGTCTGGTACAAGGCTACTATTCAGTGAGTGATTACATGAAGTTAAACCTGAACTCCTTGAACCTTTAGTATCTTTATAAGAATGATAATGATAATGATATTAATAATAAGTTTAAAAAGTAACGTGGATTTCTATAAAATATATTTATTAAGATATACTGAGAGCGAAAATTGTGAAAAGATTTAATAAGTTTTTTAAGTTTGCGATACATATTACACATTGAGACTACTCTAGGTAAAACTCTGAATGAGTGAATTAACTGTTCTTTTGCAGGTCTATTGACCATGATTCCCACTCCTTTGTGGTCCATTATGATACATACAACTCTGATGCTACTCTAGGTTTAGATGGTATCCTTCCTTTAGGTGAGCATGTAAAGAATCTTGAAGGCTGATTAACATTCAGATGACATAAATTATAAGACTCTGTGAGAATGGTGCAGGGGTTTCTTCTAGAAATTGGTGTTGCAGGAGCAGAGGTTTGAAGGGGACTTTTTTTTTCACAAACTGTGGTTCCAAGACATTTGGATTTGTCATATAGAACTTGAAAATTTCATGATAAACCAGCCAGAGCCATTCAGGCCACTTGTGGATAATTCAGCCCAGTGAAGGGGGCAGTGAAACCATCAGGCCTCTTTTAGATACTGAAAAGTCTCTTAGTTCCCCACAATACCTCCATACTTTTACCATTGGTTGGCTTCAGTTGTAAGATCTGAGGAAAAATGATCAACTGCTTACAGTCGAGGACTGTTATCATCTTCCAGATGATTAAATGCAGATGATAATAAAAAATGACATCATTTTATATTTTTGTTGTGAAATTGTTAGAGTAAATTTATTATTATTTCATAGACCCAAGAGATTCTGTGAATGTATCAGATGATGACATTTCAAGTTCCTCAAGCGACAGTGAAGAAAGCCGTGGCATAGCTGGAGATGCTGACGAAGGAGCTGATATAGCTGTTGTGAGGTTGTCATGGAAACCATCTGGGGGACCTGTTTGCCTCGGAGAATGGGAACAATACACCAAAGTAAGAGAATTTTACTGTGTTCTTATTGTATGATATTTCTTTTTGTTAAAATTTGAGGTAAAATACTTTAGATATTTAATAAATTAAATGTGCATTCAAATTTACTTTTGATCAGGGGATTGGATCAAAGCTGATGGCCAAAATGGGATATATATTTGGGTAGGTTGACTTAACTGTAGCAGTACCTATTTCATGTTAATTAAGTTGTGATCAATTTTGCTCAATTGTGAGCCTGGGTCAAATTAATTGTAAACTATGTTAATTAAAAAAAATATATATAATAACAATTTAATTTGTTTTGGTAGCAAGGGCCTTGGAAAAGATGGAAGTGGCATAGTGGAGCCTGTTGAAGCAGTTGTGTTACCTCAAGGTGAAATAGTTAAGTAATCCTAACACCAGCTTTGAATAACCCTAGGTGTATACTGTACAAGGTACAGCTTAAAATTATTAATGCTGTACATAGTACTGCCATAGTACAATGTATTTGGCATTGATATCTTATATTATCGCGAGTTACATTTTTGAGTTTAATAATTTTCCTTACTACAATTTCTGTAGTTATATCCTTTTTAAAATATGTATATATAATTATATATTTTTATCTTAAATACGAGTTAGCAGCTAAATGTTTGATTTGAGAATTTGTTACTTCAAATATCAGTGACACTCCATTCATTTGAACCAACCCTCAACATTATTTACCTTACAACAATCTCCTAGTGGGTGAGACTGTTGTTGGAAATTGGATTGTTTCTTTGTAGGCCCAATGCTATTGACAGTCTAAATACTTTTCCTAATATATTATTATAGTTATACATGTCTAGCTTCCTTCTCTTCATCAGACATTATAAAATTAATACTTCATTTTTATTTCATTTATTGAATAAATATGTGACATAATTTTTAATATTTTGACTGTTGATGAGGTATATACTAATGACAGTCCTAACTCTTTCTCAATGAATTGCTCTTCAGGAAAGTCTCTTGATAAGATTGCAGAACTACGAGAAAATAACAAACTTCCCAAGCCTGGGAAAAAGAAAAGGAAAAGAGCACCTAAAGTGAAAAATATCAAGCTGCCAGATGAGGTATGAGGTATTGTAACCCACATAAAGAACATACTTTTGTCTAATTATTGTTTGTCGGAAATTTTGGCTTTATGCTTGGGGGATGCCACTTCAAACATAGTCTCATAATTTGTTACTACAAATAAATAAAAAGAAAAATAAATAACTAAATAAAATAAACAGGAATTTCAGTAGCTTCCACAGAGTGGCTCTTTCATCCACTATTTCCAGGTCGAACTGAAATTTGGGATTGTTGGTTTTTGTGGAGGGAGGAAAACTGGAGTATCCCAACAACAAACTCAACCCACGTATGGCGTCAACACCAGGAATTGAACCCGGGCCAAACCGGTGGAAGGCGGGTGCTAAATCACCACTGCGCCATCCCTGCTCTCCGCTGTACCTCCAGTAATATTGAAAAAACAATGACCATGATGGCCAATTAATTAATATTTATTTACTATTTAGAATAATTATTATTCTATAAGCATGGGTTTCTTACGGCCTTTAATTTGCATGTTTCAGGCGTCAGGTGGTGACATATTTGATTTCATTAACACAAAGTTAGGTGGCAAGAGAGGTAAGATATTATTGGAGTTAATAATGATAATAATTTATTGATAGCAATTAATTTTAATGGGCTAATTCCATGTAAGTGGACCTACAATCTCACAACACAAACCCAGACGCTGATGTGGAAACTGAGTGGGCGCATATCCGTGATGCTGTCAAAAGTATAGTAATGTTGAAAATATTCACTTTACCCTTGTACAATTATACCTATGATATGATGTTGAACTGCAGATGGCTTTCCACTTGGTATGGCCAGCTTTTTTAATAGAAAACTGATCGGAGTTCTCCCACCAGGAGTCGAACCTGTGACCTTCTGAAATTGTTAGTTCAGCTGATGCCCTACCGACTGAGCCACGGGAAACTCATAGGAGCCAAGCCATTACATGTAAACTATGTGTAGGTTCATGTGAGAAACATCCTACATACTCCTAGGATAATTTGAATGTTGATGAGTGGTACCGGTATATGTGAAAGAAATGTGATGCTATGTTTTTAGCCTTGTTTATAAATGATGAATTTTTCAGTCAGTGAGACAGGCCGCTTACTGTATTTTGCAAAATCAACAAATGTCATTTTCATCTTTTGCTAGGAAATATTCATGACATAAGAGTTCCTGTTCCTGGAACCAGTGCAAGTGAGTTTGAGGTTAAAGAAACAGGAAACAAGAAGAAAGGTGAAGACAAGAACATCAACTGGAATTTACAGGTACTAGAACACAATAATTAACATACAGTCGAACCTCCCCTTGCAGCCACCTCTCGTAAGCGACCACTTTTCCAAAAAAAAAAATTTCCCCAGCCAAGTCACTGTAGTTGGAACCTCTCATAAGCGACCACCTTTCGTAGGCGACTGTGACCACTTTTAGAGACAACAGTTTGCAATTTTCTCTTGTTTTTTTAAAACCTTCCGTAAGCGACCACTTGTCACATAAGCCTCATACGTCCTCATATCTATTCCCTGTCAGGAGTTGGACAATTTGCCTTAATATTATCACGTCAGGAGCCCATGCTCCTGCACATGTATATTCTTAATGGGTAGTTCAGGAGACAAGAATGTCACAATCAGGGCACCAGGTGTCGCGAAATAGACTTGTCGCATTCGCCATATTAGGTAATTTATCACAGGCAAACAGGCAAACCATGAACTTGTATACTGAAATTCTTTGGCAATATAATTTTGGAAAGTTGAAAAACGTTTTGTGGCCACTTAACCCTGGGCCCAGTTGTTCAAAGGTCAATTAACCTCTCACTCGAGCGTAATAGAAGAGAGACAACTTGTCTCTTGTCTTGTGAACGTTCAACGCCGAACCCTTCAAATGGCTAAAATCGCCGTCTTCATCCTCAGGAACGACAACACACAACATTTAAGGTAAAAATATGTTTATTTTGATGTTAAACGAGAATATCTATCGCAATCTAGTACGATAATACGAGGATTTTCGATATTCCCATACATTGCCTCTATAAATTCAAAATACAAACAGTCACATAGTTTGTGTGGGCCCCATGTGGTGGTATACTGTATTTGGATTGTTCACTTGTTGCTTTAGGAGTTGAGGGGCGGGTGGGGGGGGGAGGGGTTGGAATTGACAACAAACACTGTTGAGTTCACAAAGGCACATATTACAGGCCTGGACTGTTCTTCGAGGTGTCCAGTAATAAACTTGTAATGATTTAAAGTTAATTTGTACAATAATCCTGTCTCCACAAGGAAATTCCACTTGCATCCTGCCAACTTTATCCCATTGAAATCTTGCTACTTTGTTCCCTGTGTAGAGCTATTTATTGTTAAACATGCATAGCTACAGCTAGATGCCATTTTTTCTTTCCTCAGCTCTTCAAGACCCAAGAGGAAATATCTGCACTGAGAAAACAGTTAAAGAAAGAAGAAATGGCTCTCAGTAGACATGAAGATAAGTAAGTGCATGACTGTCTTGGTAAGCAAACATGAGCTTTAAACCAAAATTAATCTTTAAAAAAACACTGGTGCAGGAAAGGCACACTATGTAGGTCCCAGGGGCCCCACTCACATAATTATTTTAATGACAGGGGGGGGGGGGGGGGTTCCGACAGAGGTTCATATTTTATACCAAAAAAAATCCTAACTTCAGAATTTGTCTACTCCAAAAAATCCGTACTTCTTTTAGCATACCCAAAAAAAATCCCTCAGTGTTTTTGCATCAGCAAATGATATTATTTATCTTCTGGAAAGCTAAAACATGCCAACTTCAACTTTGGTTTTGGTCAAGAACAAAACCATACAAAAACAAAAAACAAAAAGCTCACATGACTGTTATAGTATCTCTTCATCCTATCTTCTGCCGGTAATTACTTTTCAAATAGATTACAATCTCAGAAATAACCCGTAATACCACACAAGCAGTAAATTGCGCTTATGTTATTGCTGATTTGAGCTGATGAAAAATACAATACCCGAAAAAATCCTTGTGTTGTTTTCACAACCCAAAAAAATCCTGGCGTCTTTCATAGACCCAAAAAACCCCTTTTGGCCAAAATGTTAGACCCAAAAAAATCCTTCGGACCTCCCCTCCCCCGTCATTAAAATATGTGAGTGGGGCCCCTGGGATGTAGGTTCAAGCTTCCGTGTGACTTACAACACTCTCTCAATCCACACCAATAATAATAATTGGTGTAAAATTTGTCGCTATTATTCACTATAATTATTACTCTTAGCATATTATTGTCACTAGAACCTTATACAAGCCCAGTCTAAAATGAAGTCATCTTCTATCATCCATCTTTTCAATTTCTCCTCACAGGGATGAAAAAACTGCATCTCATTTTAGACAGAAGGTAACAGGCATCAAAGCTCATTTATCTCGGCTACATGAGAAGGAGAAAGGCATACAACAGAAGCTACACCATAAAAAGAACCACAGGAAATTAACTGTATTCTAACTTAATTGTAAATAACTGATAATTAAAGAAAAACTTATGAATCAATGCTTGCTGTGATTAGATCAAAGTCTTCGCCAAATACCCTATCTCCTTGATTACACACCCACCCCTCAATTAAGCCTTTATGCCCCAATGTCAACTTTGATATTCTCCTCATTGTTAACCATATATGTCTCCTATGCTAACAGTTGGGAGAATTTGTTCGAACATGCATGAAGACATAAAAGGCATGTTTTTTTTTTTTGTATTCCGAAAAAGGAATATGCTGAAAAATCTATGTTGTAGCTGTTGCCTGGTAACAAAATTATTAATTTAAAACAAAATAATCCAATGGCCAAAGTAAAAGAATCAACTCCAGCAGGTAAAACAAAATCTAGAAAATGCCTCTGCTCTGGCCCCTTCAAAAATTACTCTTTGAGAGGAGATGCCTTTTGAAAATAGATTTTGTTTCACCTGTAACAGGTGAAACAAAATCTATTTTAAATTAAGGCATCTCTTCTGGCACCTGAATCAAAAATTGGCCTGCAAGAGCAGTTGCCTCTAATCCAGATTTCTTTCACCTGTGACAGGTGAAACAAAATCCATGTAAGGCGTCTCTTCTGGCCCCGCAAAACGTAGCCTGCAAGAACAGATGTCTTTAATTATTGATTTTGTTTCACCAAATGAAAACAGAGTCTGACCGCAGACTAGACTCTTTCCATTTCTCTGCTAGCAAATGAACTCACTGTCTGACTCACTCAAAACTGTTCCATCAACCAACACCTTTGAACGGACCATCAAGCAGATAATACAATAAATTTGACTGTTTCTTTTGTAAAGTCAATTGTTTATTTCTCTTCAATTGTATTGATTCAAGTGAAAAAAATCTGCTCCACAAAATTGTCCAAAAATTCAAGTTTATTTGTTAAAAAGTGAAAAGACATATTCTTAGAAGACACCTAGAAGAACCAGATACCTGTTAATGATTTGCCCACGGAAACTATCCGCACAGACTAACAAAAAACCATGGACCCTTGTACAAAAACAAAATGGCAAATTATTGATGTCTCATGAAATCTAAATTGCCCCAAATTGACTCTTGGGTATCAGGGTTTTTCATGGTTTAGATATAAAGAATGGAGAATAACCTGAAAACAAACGAACCCAACGTTTCACTGGCTCCCTGAGCACCCATTTACTCAAACAAAGAAATGATTTATGCTTTGCTTTACTTGATTCAGCTTTTCAAGCTAATTTTTGGAATCAGCTGGGCAAACATTAATGCTGTCACAGAATTTGAGGTTTTGCAATAACTGCTCTCAAATTGACACAAGTATCCTTGCTCAAAAACAAGCTAAACTCATTACTACATGTACCAAGAGGAATATTTCAAGTACCTGGTAAAGGAATTTGCCACAGTGGAATGTTTCCAAACATAACATCTGTGACAATAATATTCAAGTATTAAGTTTGTTGGTATGGGAAGTGGCAAAATTTTATTGCCTACACCTAGCTTTCTGGTTCATTTTGATTGTAACAAAAATCCAATTTACCATGCAATTATAACACCGTTAGTGAATGTTCTGCAGCAATGGGAAAATGTCAATCAAAAGTCTGAAGTGATAATAAAAGTAGTGTGGTTGATTACATAACTCATAAACAAATTCTGTGATTGCTTAATGAGCAAAGTAAAATGGTGACCAACATTCTTTTCAAGGGTTATTCATTATAACCTGATAGCTCGGGTTTCAACCTACAGACCTTATTCGTAACTGGCAGCTGCTTAATCATTCTTTCATGCCTTTCCAGCCTCATTTGCACAAGCAAAATTCAAGAGAAATTTTACTCCAAAATGAGGTCAGTAAGATAATAATATTAGCACCTAAAAAATAATAAATTTGATTTCAAAGTATATTTGAGTTTTTACAGGTGAGAACGAATTATAATCAGATTCACAAGACAGAATACTAAGAAGTGGTGTTACATATCCAGGGAAATAAATATGACACTCTCACAATTACTCCTTTGGTTTCTTTAGTTCACTTTTGATGGTAATAGACCTTATCAAAAAATTTGATATAGGGTCATGAAAAGTTACCCCATCACACAACCAGCTGTAGAATTTAGCAACTTTGTGGAGGTATATTTTGATTATTTCAAAAGATCTGACTCCAACATGGCCCTTGTGCAGACTCGAACCCAGTCACTATTTACGTGTTTTGTGGGATGAGAAGATTGGATATACCGGTACGAGGATGGATTGAGGCGCAGGGGGTATCCATCCTTGTATTTAATCTTCTCACCCCACAAAACACGTAATTAGCTACTGGGTATGAGTCTGGCCCTTGTGCAAAATCTTAGGTTTTGTTCACACTTGGTGCGGGAACAAAATATAAACACATGCACACAAGGAACCGGTGCCTACTTCAGTGTCTGAACACAAGGTCTTGACCTTGTACTCGGGAATGGACACCGCACCCGAATTCTAGCGTGGAAACTTGCTAAAAGGGTGCATTCAAATCAGTGCACGGCTAGAATCACACTCGGGAACCAAATGTGAACATGGCCTAAGGCACTCCGGTACCAGTGGATTCCCCTTACCTGGACCTGCATCATTCTTGGAGACCCAGGGGCAGTTAGTTGGGTGGAAGGGATTTTCGTGGGCAGAGGTCCAAGGATGGACCTATATCAACATCTAAAAATACCATGATGAGGTAATGGTATATTGGAATTAATGAAACCTAAGGGATTCCGTCTTTGTACGTTGAGTAACAGAACGTAAGTATATTTTTTCTCATCAAAGAATTAACTTTTTTTGGCAAAATATATTTTCTTATAACTAACAAAACGATCATCATGAGGATCACACTTTTGGAAATGAAAATAACAGCAAGTCCAAGGCCTGAAGCCCTTCCCTCGATCTTTTTATACTTTGAGGAGAGAAAAATTCTTACATAAAAAAATGCAAATAAAAGCTTGGATACTTTATTGGATACAAAGGTTAAAAACTTCATAAATACAACTTGAAAGGAGTTGAGCATCTCAACAGATATTAAAGAACATGCTGTATTTTACAAGACTACATATCTCATACACAGTATTACTAATGCAACAAAACATTTCCTTAGACCTGGTGCTACTATCAATTTGCATGCCTTTAATGTTTTACAAAGCATCAAGCAAAGTAAAATTGAAACTATGTCAGGTCTGTTTCCTTTAAAAACACTACTTAAAGACACAATCATGCATTGCCTGTTGGACAAAAGTAAGAGGAAATTATTTTCATATACATACGCATATCGAGTAACCTCACAAAATCTTAGAAATTGAAGTACTCGCATTCTAATGTTAATCACAATGGCAAAGCGCTAAAGAATCAAGCTACTAGAAAATATCAGTCACAAGTTTCACTCCAACTGACACTAGGGCAAGTTTCCGTGAGATTTGCAAACTTTGCTTATGTCCAGTCAATGAAATAATCACACTTAAAAGTAAGCAACTTCATGATGTAGA
This sequence comes from Pavona decussata, assembly GCF_977016875.1. Taxonomy (NCBI): domain Eukaryota; kingdom Metazoa; phylum Cnidaria; class Anthozoa; order Scleractinia; family Agariciidae; genus Pavona; species Pavona decussata. The sequence continues at coordinate 2,162,164 of NW_028145442.1, read as the reverse complement.
TCAGCAAAGTAAAATGTCCAAACAAGCAAGTCTTTGTTCTTTCGCTTCACTCAGTAAGGACGATATCCACCGCTGCCGCCACCACGCCCCCCTCCACGTCCACCACCACCACGCCTGTTTGGCCCATAACCTGAGGGCTCCGGGGTGTACTGCCCCATACTAGTGTAACCGCCACCATAAGCACCACTACTATAACCACCACCACCACCACTGTAACCACCGTAACTACCATACCCACCATAACCATTATAATCATATGAACCACTTGCAGAGTAATCATATTCAGACGCATCATAACCTCCACCACCACCAAACGGGGATGGAGGATATCCACCCCAACCGCCGCCACCACCACCACCACCACCACCACGTGAACCACCACCTCTTCCACCTCTGAATCCACTACCTCCACGCCCACGACCTCCTGCACCTCCTCCGCGTCCTCCTGGTCCGCCCATCTCCTCTGCTTTCTTTAGTTCCACTTTCTTGTTTTTGATTGTGCAGTTCCTGACAATGAACAACTTGTCCACTATGTCTTCACTGTGGAATATGGCAAAAGCATAGCCCTTGAACTTGTTGGTGTTTCTGTCACGCATAAGTTTGATTTGCTCTGGTGGGTGGCGAGTGAAGATGGCCAGCACATCCTTGATGTCCTCCTCTGTGGCTTCTTCATTCAGCCCTCCTATGAAAAGCTTCTTAGTTTTGGTTTGGGCCAGAGGATTTGGATCATCTCTTGGAATTGCACGCCTCAAAAACGCAGTCTGGCCATCAATGGTATGTGGTCTGGTCTCCAAGATGTTATCAACAACTGCTTGGTCGGTCATCGTTACAAATGCAAACCCTCTTGAGGTCCCTGTCGCATCCTGGAGGATCTTCACTTCAGTGACAGCTCCAAACTGGCTGAAGTACGCATGTAGACTATCGTCAGTGGTTTCAGGCGATAGTTTAGCGACATACAGCTTCTTGAGATCGGGATTATCTTCCCAGCCTTCTGTAGCCATGTTAGATAATACCTACAAGCAAAACAAAGAGCTACAATCAATAATTTATTGGTGAACATATCATCATCTAGTCTTAAATAACATCCCTTATCCCCAATTGATGAAGGTGAAACCTCCAAATAACACTTTGGCTTGTTGATGCAACATGTCATGAAACACTTTTGTGTACCATATTAATGAAAATACTCCTTAAAAGAAAAATTTCAATGAAACTGCATTCAAAGGGAGCTGCGCTCAGTTGAACGGAGTCTACGTAACATATGCCGCAGACTGGAAGCAAAAACTAAATTTTAATCCTGCAAACAAAAACGTTATGAAAATTTTATTTCACATTAAACAGTACGCAAATCAGAAACTACATTTTTTTTAAAAAAGTACTTCACACAGGAAAGTTTGACAAAATTTTATTAGAACAATGGAATAATTTTCAGATTTGAAAAATGAAGATCACCTAGATTGAGGTGATGCAAGTATAACAACCCAAAATTAATTACAGTAACAATATTTACAAGCTTTCTACTGTTTAAAAGGGACCGTGTCAGCTATTTTTAGTAACAATTTGAAAAGCCAAACATACTTATAACAAAGAAATGTAATAAGAACACTTGACTACCGATTGCCAGGATGGAAATGCATTGCAACACTTAAACATCAGTTGGCCTGGGCAATCCCTTCTTTCTTGAAGAAATCATAAAAAGTTTGCTTTCCCTTCCAAAATTTTACTAAAATAACGTCCACTTCACTCTTCCTACTGAGATACTGTGCCTTTTAGTCACATGCCAACTATGGAGTTCAAAACTTGATAAACAGTTACAATTTTCACTGTTGTCAATCACTGCAGCAGACTGTTCAGAAAACAAGGAAGTTTACCTTCACAGGTTTGAATTGTTATGATTTTTGATCTGCTTTCCCATTTTACTTTTCAGTGTCCAATAATTGGTCTTAAAACTATTGCACTGCATATAAACACTCTACATGGAAACTGGCTTTTAGATGTCTGTGGCCAGTGTTTCAAAATAAAGTTACAAGTATGATGATTGACAGCAGTAAAAACTTAGAAGGGGCCATGTCATCTATTATTAGTCTTACCAGAAGCTTAAAGACAAATTGGTACTAATTTTCTGAAACTACAGTCGAACTTCCCCTTGCGACCACCTCTCTTAAGCAACCACTTTTACTTAGTTGCAGCCCCTGGTAAGCAACCATCTATTGTAGGCAAATGCCACCACTTTTAGAGATGTCAGTTTGCAATTTTCTCCCGTAAGCGATCACTTGTCACATATGTCCAGTCCTTATATCTATGCCCAGTCAGAGGTTGGACAATTTGCCTTTGAAACATTATCACGCACATTCTTGGGCAGTACAGGGGAACTAAATATCACAATTGGAGATACCGGGTTACACAAACTAGACTTGTCGCATTCTCTGTAATGTTGTAATTTATCACAAGCAAACCATCAACTTGGATACTGAATTCTTTGGCAATATAGTTTTGTGGCTACCAAAAGTTGTTTAATGGGTTCAGATGAGCATTGGCGAATGGAGTTAATCTCTGGATTTACCTTATGCTAATGAGCTCAAAATTTAGACTTGTAGTCTGACTTTTTGTAAGCGACCACCCGGCCTTGACATTTTGGGTGGTCACTTATGTGAGGTTTGACTGTATCAATAAATGTCTGATTACAGATGGACTGAGTGGGAGTGGATCTCAGCCTTGCAAGTAACCTTTGTTGAACAAGAACTGCTCCGGATAAAGGGTTTGTGTTTGTACACATGTTTGTTCAAGACTTTTTTCCACACTTTTCCCAAACCATTATTTTCTTTTTTTACAAACAAAAGGTTATGATGAGTCAATCACACAGTGGATCGTAATGAGTAGAGGAGTTCTCATGATTCTGCAATTGAACATTTTGGTTAATGGAGTGAGCGATTAAGCACTTGTTGTAGCTTTCAAAAAAATCCCCCCTATGTTCCATTTTTCCCATACTTTTTTGAATTCCAGATTCTTCAAAAACCTTGTATGTCTTAATTTCAGCAATGTCTTGGCCAAAAGAACATTGAAAACCCTTATGACATAGCCTCTTCTACTGTTTCTGGGTTTTGAATTCCAGAGCATTTCATGTTCACTAGAATTTTTGCAAAACAACTCACTGTGACACAGTCCCTTGGGCAATGTTAAAAGCAACACAAGATAAAAAGTGCCCAACAGCCACAAGAATCACTTTAAACAGACTGCCAATGAGCACTGAAGTTCCAAACTTAGTTGCAAAGGTAACAAACCTGTTGCAGATTTAAGTTTTTCGGTGTGCAAAACAAAGAAACAGTTTGAAATGATCACACAGTGCAGCATTAAAATGTCCCTGTAAAATTGGGCAGACATCTTTTTAAAGTGATTCAATACTTATTAACCTTACAAATAAATTTTGAACAGGGCAAGTTCACAAACAATTATGGTTTCTCTACTATTTTACTCAGCAGAAAACTTGTACAACTTGTGAAAATGAAATAATTCTTGTGTCAAAAATACTGATCACCAGAAACGAATGAACTTTTCGTGCACTCTTTAGAGATGACAAGTGTACTAGAAAGTGAAAAGCTTAAAAAAAAGTTGTGTTCTGACTGGAACCAAGTAACTGATCATATAAAATTACTACCTTTGGGACTGTCTAACTGATGTTCAACCTTTCTTTGGAACACCACCAACACCAAATTGCCAAAAATAACTACAATTTGTCTTTCCTTTTGTTTTTACCTTGGCCTATATCCTAGTTTGCACTAGTGGCAATTTTGAAACTTAGTTTACACCAGCAATTGGTAAATGCACAGAAAAGTTTATTTTTTCCATTAAGCTTCAATTTAAAAACACCCTTACAATGCCTCGCACACGGAGTTGGTGAATGAAGCCATAAAATATGTAATCAAAAACAATTGGCTGGTTTGGTAAAGGTGCAATTAGGCTAACCTCACAAAAGAAACAACTTTATTGTTCACTTATTTGCATTTGTATTTGTGCATTTATATCCATTGCAGTACTCAAGAAACTGGCCTAAAGCATGTGCTAAAATACTGCTCTGGATTTCAGGAAAACAGAAAAAATATATTTATAACAGATCCTAGTATAAATAATCATTGCTGGTTGCAAACTTATGTCAATTTGGATAACTGCAAATAGGCCCTTTGAAAAAAAAAATAACAGTAAAAAGGAAAACACAAACACCACAGAAATTCAAGAAAAAATAATTGAAGCACGTATGTGAGAAAAGACAAACAGTGTTGTAGAGAAAATAAGTCACTCGTATTAAACTTCACTCTTGGTTGGAAAGCTTCTCTGTACCTTTCACAGAAACGAGAAACGAACTGCTGAAACCGGAACCATGAAACCTGGATGAAAAACTCTGCAACACCATGAAAACTTGATGAAAAACTCTGTAACAACCTTTCTTTGTCCTCAAAGGATAGGAAAGTTTAGGAAAGCAAGACTTCATACTTGAAGTTGGCACTGAGAATTTCTTCATCTATTTTGTTCTCTCAGAAAGCGTCAGGACTCAGGAAAAACTTCTTCTGAAATTCAAGACCTGTATCTCCCAATTCATGGAATCAATGAAAGCTTCAACTGAAACTTCGTCAGGAAATTCTGTTACCGGAAATTCTTCTTGCCCTATCCAATCTCAAACAAGCTCTACCGTGTCAAACATACATGTTTTTCGGGGGTTCCGTCGATCTATAGCCCTGACTGGCCTGCTTTATGTAGTAGTAGTTACCCAGCCTCGGATCAGCTCCCGCCTTGTAGCTTCATCCAATGCCTTTGTCATCGTCTGACGCCGTTTCATCCGTCGACGCCATGTTAGTACGCACAGCTCTGATCTCACGGCGGCAGAAGTCGCAATTCGAGTGTTCTGCCAACACAACTGTCAGTTCAGTACCATATTTGTTTTTCTTTAAGTATTTAGCGTGTAAAAAAACATTTCGAAAACTTGGCTTGCTGCAAAAAATATTGAAGACCACGCGGTTCCCAAAAGCGTCATTGAATAAATTAAGATGAAAGCTTCGCTTTCAATACACGTGGTCAGGAAAAAGTTCGCAAAATGTTGGTATCTCAGAACTTTCCACAGCCCAATACACTACCATTCTTGCATTCAATGTTAAAAAGCCCCTTTAGAACGAAATTTCACCCTTAAGTTCTGAGTTTTCAAAACCTGACATTACACAATATTCTTGTGAACAATTGATTCAACGATTGAGTTGAAAACCCCGGGTATTACAAAACACGACAACAAGAAAGTCCTTCACACTGACAAGAAAAGCTTTAAATGTGCCTCAGAAAAAGAAAATAGCTCAAAGGGAAACAGGTATAATAGACAAATTAAATAAACCTTACCTTGAAGTGGGAAAATTAGACTTTCAAGAAGGCGGATACTCTGAAGTTGAAACTGCTACACACGAAGGAGCGGACTCACAGTGACGACGAAACGCACAAGTCACGTGCCCTGCCCGATCTCCTGAGCCCGCGCGCCGTAAAAGGCAACTTCGTCCCCAGGGCAATCCGCGTGGTGCTTGCGACAAGTTTCGTACTCTTTTGAGCTTTTGAAATTGCATGACTTTCCATGACCTTTTCCGTGACTTCTCCAAGTTACCCATGACCTAAATTTGACTATTTTCTTGGAGATCATGTTTCATTTTGGGTATGTTTTTACTATTGTCTTCGCAAAAAAAATCAATTTATTTTGTACTTTTTAGTAAACATCATTTTCCTTTCCATAACCCACACCAAAATTCCATGACTTTCCAGGCCTGGAAAATGAAATTCTAAAATTCCATGACTTTCCAGGTTTTCCATGACCCGTACGAACCCTGCTGCGACGACCTGACAAAAGGCAAAGCGACAAAAGGTACAAGCTAGGCCAAGGCTCAATCTACAAATGTATCTACCCCAGAAAGGTTAATAGATTTTTGACCAACGGTCAACCTCGTTCCCATGGCTTTTCCCTTGTAAAATTGGGAAGGGAAAAACTCTCGGAACGAGGTTGGTCAACAGTCACCTGACGGTCACTTTTCCCGCTTCAAACCAACTCAAGCGTCCGAACCGCAACCTGGCGCTGTTCAGGGGTTACGGGTACAGAAGATGATCGAACACGATAAGGATTCGCGTGAATACCGGACTGCCCAATGGCAAGAGAGGATGAGGCTCATCCTCTCTTGCTAATGGTCGAGCTCAGGAATTCTTCCTGGGGGTGAGGAGACCCGCACCTTGCGCTTACAGGAAACACGAGATGGTTAGACCGGAAATGACGTGCGGAACAATTACGAAGCAACAGTCGCATGTGAAGTACTTTTTGCGAGCAAGTAAAGGGGGTCTGCTGGATAAGCCTAGAAGGGGCAAATGGGAACGAGGAGGGTACAAGGAGGATAAAATGTACTAAGACGTATTGTCAAGTGAATCAGTCAGCTAATCAGCAAATTCAGAACCAAAGTTATCGTTTCAAACGTATGTCTGCAGTTATATACTTATTGACTGTGAACAGTTTCTACATAAACTAGCTTGCGTGGCAGACATGATTGGAGATTGAATTGCTGGGCTTATTCAAGGCAAACTGTCCGCTTTTTTTTTTTGTTAAGGGTAGACGTTCCTCTCACTTTTTCCCTCTTATTTTCTTCCTACCCCCCCCCCCCCCAATCCCTCCCCCTCCTTCTAGGCACTCAGGCCCGTAGCAAGGCTAAAACAACTGAGGGGGCTTGGAAAATTGGTGAAACAAACTACCCCTCCCTCCCCCCCACCCCGACAGCTTTTACGGCTTACGACTTCAGATTGGTTGATTTCAATCCATTTTGATTCTTATTTCCGATTCAAAAGATACGAGTGCCTGTTAGCGAAGGAAACTGACAGGTAGTAAACAGACTATTAAAGGTTGTGAAAAGGCACTTGCAGCGTCAGCGTCAGAATTTTGTTTTAATTATATATTTTTGGGCATATTGCTTTTCAACTTCCAAAAATTCTGGGGGGGGGGGGGGTCAAGCCCCCCCCTGCCCCTCCCCCCGCTACGAGCCTGGCACTACTGGAGATCTTGAGGTTTGCATGGTTATCAAATCAAGAAAACATGACATGCAGACGGAAAGAAAAAAATGTGGTTCTTGGTAACTCCAAGGGCAGGGATCCCTTTGACAAGTCAAGACGTCTTGGATTGGGACAGGGGGGTTAGTTTTTATAGAAACTGCGGTGGCGTGCTGCGTCGGTGGGGAACAAAGGACAGGGGAACCCCGCCTTAACTTCGTTGATACGACCACTTTTTTCAATTTGTGGCCCGAACCAGTTGAAGAGGTTCAAGTAGTCACCAGTTTGAACGACACATCACGACATAAAAAACCTCATCTTTTCTTTTATATGTTGTTACCACGCTACCTTGAATGGTTGAATGCGACTTTTGTAAGGTTTTTGGGCGCGACCTTCCTTTCAAACTTTCTTATTCGCCCGCCGGCACATAGGTCCTCTGCTCGCGAGGTAGTGTACAAAGTGGAAACAGAAGAGAACAACAAAGCAAAATATTTTGTCAGCTGATCTTTAATAATATAAAGACTGTCATTATAAAGGCAACAACGACAAAATCAAACATCAAACCATTTCTTGGCAAACACAAATTCTTCTCTCTCCGAGTGGTCTGCAACAGAATCTAGAGCAAATACAGGTCAAAATACCTTTGGAGCCAAGGTATACGAACAAAATAATTCAACTACCATATCACATGCATCTTAATTTTAATTGCTAAGGGTATGTGGAAATGTTTTTTTTTTTTTTTTTTTGGGGGGGGGGGGGGGGGAATAGATTGAGAGCAAGCAGCAGAACAAACTCAACCCACAACTGATGACAGGTTATAACCAAGTGAAGGCTACCCGGCCGGCCCACAGACCGCTACAAGACTTTCAGGAGAAGGGAATGATCGGAGGCAGGTGTTGCAAATGGAACCTGCAAACGCCAAAGTCACCAGCATCTAGTGAGGTCTGCAGGAGCTCTGAGATGCTATTTTTAGCCTTTTTCACGGATATTTCTTCAAAAAACCAGTCTTGGCCAAGTGTAAAATGCACACCTTTTGGTGACAATGGCACCAAGTAAATGGCGTCCCGAATTTCGTTTCCTGCCTCACCACACCCCTTCTTAGACACCATATCTTAAACGAGGCAAGTGCTTCGTCTTGGCTCATGCTAGCTATGACCCTGGGGTGGAAGATTGGTGCTCTCACCACTATGCTATCCCTGCCTCACAACTGCTAACATTTCCTATATGCTGTGCTTGCGAGTTTCTGATGTTTTGGAAAGGAGAACAAAACACACAAAACAAGCCTTGGAAAAGTAAGGAGGCTTCATCACTAAATTTATACTGGTTGAAATTTATGTGCTGATCCATTTTATTCCCCCCCCCCCCCCCCCCCTTAACAACCTTCCCAGGGCATTTGAACTTCTGGAGATTGGTGGAGATTGGGTTATTCAACTTCCTATCTAGGATTAATTACCCCCCTCCCCCCAACACAAAAACAAACAAACCCAATTAAGCAGCAGAAATCAAACCTAATTCCTGCCTCCCTGGGCCAAAAAGGCCTTAAATGCTCCAAGGCCTCTCTCCTTGAGGACAAATTTTGGCTTCAGTCAATGACTTTTCATGTTTTGCAGATATATTCATGATGCCTTAAAAAACTAATTTGAAGCTCCTTTGAGCCATTCGCTCACAAAGGCGAAATTCTGTCCTTGAAAAACTTTAACTCCCCAAAACAAGTAAAAACCCATGAATATCTAGACCACCTCCTGGCCTCCATCCCCCCCCCCCCCCCCCCAACAACAACAACAACAAAAAAAAAAACAACGGCAAAAGCAATCACGTTCACATTCCCAGCTACCTGGAACATGGTCAAATGCCCTGGATGGAGGCCGTTTTGTTGACGGGTCTCCAAATACAGTCCTAGTTTACTTTATGTGTACGAACACACCTTCCCCTCCCCTCATCCTAAAAGAGAAAACAGGACACATGTAAACACGGGTCATTTGCTATGATTACTCTTTCCAGGCTACCCCTGTCCAAGAGCACTAGCACTGAACAATCCACCTACCCAGGAATCAAACCTGGGCCGCATTGGTGGGAGGCGAATGCTCTCACCACTGTGCCATCTCTATACTCCCCACAAAACAGTAACAGTTCCATTAATTACCCCCAAATGCCTCCCAGGAGAAGGAGGTACATCCCTGGCCTTCACAAATGCTTGACAAGTTAATCAAGTGAGTGCAAAAGTTACAAAGTATTAGTCACAATAAATTAACAGGTTCACCTTGATGAACTTTAATCATGTGAGGTTTTAATGAGATCTGATTGAAACTTGTGTCAAAAATAAGAAGAAAATTAATGTTATGGCATTTGGGAACACATTGCCCGCATACCATATATTCTTCAATAGTATATTTCAGGACCCCAGTTTGAACAAGATCTCTCCAAAACGTCACATGTGCTGGCACAACCAATCTATTTATAAACCCACTTAGCATTTTAACCAACGAAAACTGACCATTTCAACTGCAGCAAGGATACAAACCATATTAGGCAGCTGAAACAGTTGCTGATGCTTCTTTAGCTAACTGCTTGAAATTTCAGCAATGAGAAAGAGAAACGGCCGCTTTTGTAGAGTTGTGGGGGAGATTGTTTGCCCTCTGACCTGTAGCTGAAGACACGCGAGTTGCAACATGGTGTAGAACACCTTGTCTTTCTCTTATGTAATTGCACCTCAGAGAGCACTACAGAAAAAAATCAGCCCATTTCTAATTAACATCGCACTTACACTCACTACACAATACTTTTATCACAAAATAGGTATTACAGAGGAAAATTTTATTTCTGCTGGACCAACAGATGGAAATCAACCTAATTTAAGGTGGCCGAACACAGTTTTTTGGACATCCAAGCACACTCAAGAACTGAGAGAAACAAATATGGCACTGATTTTGTATGGAATAAAATTATTGACATTTTTCTCCCAATCACTGTGCAGGGGTTTCTATAAGAGCAGGCAACCGGCGAAATTTGCCATCTATATCAAGCAAATTGACCTAAATTCACTGCCTACTTTCTCCGAAATTAATAAAATAAGAGTAAAATTGAACTTCCATCAGCCACCTACTTTGCAGATTTTGCCGTCTGTTTAAAAACTTATTGAAACCTCTGCTGTGTAGTTGTGAAAGTTTCTTAGGCCACAAAAGATCTGACCTTATTGCCAAAGAAATGGCACCTGGGTCAACTTAACAGCCAACACAATAATAGCGTCAGCTCTAGTTTTAATTTACACTTTGCCAATTTTGAATGCTTGGAAGAAATTGAAATTTACGGGGTAGTGTCATGGGCTTTCTGACCTCTTTTGTTAAAAAAAAAAAAAATTAAAAAAACAATTCTAGAACAAGAGGAAAAATCAGCTCAATCCTTGAAAGGAACAACTCGTGATCTGTTCTTGCGCATTTTGGAAACAAAAATGTAAGAACTTGAAAAACATTAGCCTAACATTTTTCAAGTTTCAATCCATTCCGACCTCAAGCTGTCTCTGGCTAGAGGCACTAATCAACAGTTTTATTCCACTGGGGTGATCGTTTACAACAAAACTAGAAAATTATTTTTTTTGTTTCTGTTGACAAACATTTTTAGGTTTTGAAATGACATCAAATTCACATGATACTTCCCCTTTCAGGGTAAATAAAGCAAAATAAAGTACTTATTAAACTGGGTTTATCAACGTACACCTGCATCAGTTTGTATCAGTGGTGTGTAATGCTTTAGCAACTATCACTCTTTTCAGAAACACTGTATTAAACAATTCTTTGTACTTGACAATACAGCTGTGCAGAGTCTGGAATAAACTTTGGGTGGGGTGGTTCTGCAATTTCCTGGGAGGAGGGGGCAATGGGAAAACAGAAGCCACAACTGTAGGCTTCTTAACAATACAATGTTCCCCAAATGAGATGGTTTGTTTCTAAAGAAACTGTGGGGCTGTGTTGGTGGGGGAGTAGAAATGAATGTTTGGTTTTGTTAAGGTTACCCGGGACCTTCAGAGGTGTCTTCAGAGGTGTCTCGCATCCAAGCGATGTAGCGCGTCCGGTTTAAACTGTAGATACCTGATCCCTTATATCAAATTAAAGCTTATAGAGCTGGCTATCCAACTAAACCAAGAATTTTGAAATAAAATGAATTGCCGAATTTTTAGCGCTGTTTTCTCGAATAAATTTTTTTCACTTGGAGGAGCCACTTCAAAGAGCTAAAACTCAAAAGGAATTTGTTCGTTTGCCTTCAAATTTGGACAGTAGCTAGTTTAACATATAAACAACTAAAATGTGTCTGCGAATTTTTTCTTTCGAAATATTTTTTCTCCGAGAGTGATTTTTGTACGATTACTCCACATTTTTTTCATCCTATTTTGAAAATGCTCCATAACTTTTCACTGCGATTGAATATGGCAAAATGCAGACACGTTTTTTTAGCGCTTTGGGTCAGGAAACTGAGGAGCAAATTAAATTAGCAAAAAACAAAAAAATTAAATTAGCAAAAAACAAAATTCACTAAGACTTGTAGCTTTAAAAAGGTGATTCGGACGCTCGCAATTAGAGGTCGTGAAAAATTCGACAATTCATTTTATTTCAAAATTCTTGGCATGGTTTGATAGTCAGCTCTATAAGCTTTAATTTGATATAGGGGTTTAGATATCTACAGTTTAAACTGGACGCGCTACATCACTTAAACGCAAGAAACCTGTGAAGGTCCTGGGTAACCTTAACAGAGTTGACAAGGTAATCTGGCCACCATGAAGGGATTTGAATGCTAACAAAGGGCTGAAGCTCAAAAAGACAACCCTCAAATCTGTTCATGGTAGCCAAATTATCTTATCAACTGTTGATTAAAACCAAACATTGATTCAACAATTCCCAGGGTTGATTCACTGTGACAATAGGTCCTGGAATGACTAGCTCAGTGAATTATACATTCGTACGATGTTCCACCATTTTTCAACATTCCGCATCCCCCTAAAAGAACCAATCAAGAGTTCAAGTGACCCTGTTTTCTTTTATCGAAAGATGTGCCCTTTCCATTTCTACTATCATCAGTATTTTGACTCATTGTTTTTAGGAGGCACAAGCCCTCCTGGAGCTGAATCAAATTCATCCCCAAACAACATTAGTTTAAGCAGTGGTCATTTACGCCCAGGTTGAGAATATAGTGTACTAGCACAAGTTTTAATCTTGAGAAGGCTGTGGGCTTAAAATAAAATTCATTGACTTTGAGAAAGAATTCAGAGTTTTTCTGTTGTGATTCACGGATCTTCCCTCAATTGGAAGATAATTGCTTCTCCCTTAATGTGGCAACCTTGCTGAGTTCTATTGCTATCATCTCACCCTGGTTCAGACTTTTGAAATAAGCACAAGTACAAAAAATGAGAAAAAAGTTCTATTGCTATCATCTCACCCTGGTTCAGACTTTTGAAATAAGCACAAGTACAAAAAACGAGAAAAAAAAACTTCTTATGCTCGCACTGTTCACACATGCATCAACTAGGCATAAATTTTCATTGAGGATCAAGGGAAAGCATTTACTCAAGGTAAGACTGTATTATTTTTAGTGTACGCTAAGTCACAAAACATAGTATCAAAAACATTGTGCTTTAGGCAACATCTGCTCAGCCGAAATTTCTTCACCTCACATTAATTCTTTCTTGAAGTGCCCTCACCTTTAAAATATCTTCAAAACTGAGGGGGCATTATATCGTGGCCTAGGTTGTTCCTAAGTGGATAATAAAATTATTAATCACTGAATAAGTCATTCTCTAGCCGACAAACTATGCAAAGATGGATACCTATGATCCTCTATACCTTTTTTAACACTTGGTGAATAAAGAGTTCCTTTTCTTTTTTTTACTTTGCAGTCAAACATTTTAAGAATGAGGTGTTCAGTTTTTTTATGGCTGACCAAAGGACAAGTAGATTTCCAGTCTCCTCTTACTCTGACTATAAGAAACAGCCCTGTGTATACATTGTGATGGATTCAATAAAAATGCCATGGTGAGGTTTATGCAAATAAATGAAGAATTTTATGCCAATCGACGGTCGAATTTGGCAACAGCTACACTGTGTTCTTCCACGGGCAAGTACAAGAATGTTTATTTGGGACACATAGCACCGGGTAAATCCAGTTTTACTGAGAGAAGGTTTGAACACAAATCTACTAATTCAAGACCAGTTGTTATGCACTACTCTTATTGGCCATCAAACAAACAGTTATGTTTCAAGTTGTACGAGTCCAGCAGAATGCCAAGTCAAATTAGAAAACAGCTTTGTTACTTTTTAATGGAATACATTGCTGGAAGGACACTCCATGCAAATTAAGGCAATGGGAAAAAAAGAAAGTGTGTATTTTTCTTTAATTTTGCCCAGGTGTTTGAAACTGTTGCACCTTTAATCCTCAGCAAATCAATAGGCACTATGAAAGCCTTTGATACAATAATTGTTGGTTTTTTTACATGGGATGGCCTGAGGGCAGCCCATGTCTAAAATAGAGCTAGGTATCCTTTCTTTTCTTCTACATGGTAGTCAAATCTGCACATTAATTTATTCATTAATCTGCTCTCTCCTAGAAGGGCTCTATTGTTCTGATTGTCTTCAACAAAAACGGCCCAATCAAAATCTATTATTGGTGCATATATCACAAGGGAGGGGGCCCCTCATCCCTACCTGTGTGATGTCAAATCATCATTTGATTTATTCATTAAAACTGAATTAAATTCTGCTCTCTCCTAGAAGGGATGTTTTTGACCACTATTGTGGTGGCCATATTGTTTACATGTTTTGGACTCAACTATGCAGTTTTCAAAAAGAAAATTAACCCTTTTGAAGCAGTGAATTGAAAGAATAACTTCTAAGAAGCAGTCATCAATTAAAACGGTGGAAATTAGAGAGTTCCTGGTGAAGGAATCATGTTTTGTTTGACAGTTGTAGAACCACAATGAAGGAAAGGTCATTGATAAGCTAAAACACACATCACATCACTTTGCCAAATTGATGCTTAAACACTACTGGAAATCCACTTCACAAAAAGATTAAAGGTTTGATTGTCAATTTTTACTATAAGTTTTCATTTAGGAAAGCTTTTTGACTGTTTTTCTTTCCGTTTTTTTTTGGTGAAACGAAAACAATTTGAAATCTTACACTTTTATTGAAATTACATTACCAGAATAGAAAACGCCAGTCCACATGTTTTTCGGTTTTGTAATGCAATTTCCATTATATCAATAAGTAGCGTAACACAATGGAATACGGAAACATCGTCACACTATCTTTGTGACTCAAACTATCCATTAGCTAATGTAGAATAGTTTTAAAAGTCCGGGAAGCATACAATGGGAATAAATGAGGCCACATTTTAAGAATCCTGCGAAAATGCCATTACAGGCATCTTGTTTTAACAGTGGTCTAACGGTCTGGTCACATTTTGTGACTCACTATTGTTGTGTTCCAAAATGTCTAGGCTTATTTGAAACCGTTTGCCATGTATCACAAAGGTTTGCTACAAGGGATGTTTTTCCTCAAAACTGTCGTTCAATGGGCATTTGTTTCCTTTCTACCATGAAGCCACCTGACTTTAACAGAGCATTTCATTTACTTGAAGCCTAGTTTTGGTGATTGTGAATCACAGAAAAGCCTTTACTAAAAAACCCAAAAGAATTTAGCTCAACAGGGTCAATGGTTTACATCTCCATGTACCATTACAGATTTTGATGCACTTTGCAAGTTTCATTTTTTTCTTTGCCATTTTTTTCATACAGTCTATTGGGTTTTGAAGTACTATTCAAAATTTGCATCTTTATTGAAAGACACTGGATCATTGAACTGTTTCACCAAAGTGAAACTTTTCCAGTTTTCTAGAGATATATTTTGTCTTGCCAGGTGGGCTATCACTGAAATCAGACCAAGCATTATTTGCCTTCCTTTAGCTAGGAACCTTTGTTCGGTAAAATTAATGAGAATACAATCAAAAGCCACATGGTTTAAAAATGGGCCAAAAGTGATGATCTCAGCTGTTTTGTATCTGGACAAGACCACCTTGAAGTTTGCATTTTGAGGCTAATTACAAGATTTGAAAGAAATTTTTTCTACTTTTCCTAGACAATACCAGATCAATCTTGTCTACAGTTTTCCACAACTTTACTTTGCTGTACAATGCAGTAAGAGTTACGCACATTTCCCAGTAGAGCATGTGCACCCTTCTCATGTGGGTGTACCATCAACGTTTCTCATTTTAACTGACTTCTTTAGTCATGGTACACCAACATGGCTGCCACGCCATTGTCCTCCGAAGCTCAGTTTTATACACTCCATTGAAGGGGTTCTTTGCAAGACCATTGCAAGTGACATTTTTGGCGTTGAAATTGAAAATGCACCAGATAAGCTCTGTTTTGGCACATAGACCAGTTAGTGTGTGAGGAACTTCGTTGTAAATTTAATTTTAGAGCAAAATGCTATTAAATTTTCAAAACACCAGTGACCTACATGAAAGAGGAACCGATAACTACTATCTTTCATGTGTAAAACCGAACCAGCTCAAGTGCAGCATTTGTGGTTTTCTATTGCTTTCTGAGTTGAATAAACAAATACAAATTTTTTATGTCATTGTCAATAACTGGGCAAGGGAGGGGACTTTGTAAAGTTCTCTCTTGAAACTCCTAACTTTCCCAGGGGACAGAGAACAATCAAAGTTAACCATTTGCCCCTCCTAGAGACTCATCACAGAATAAATTGTGAACTTAATAGGTAGGTACTCTGTGGTCAGCATCACCTTTGTTAAAATTAAAATGTCGCAAAAACTGGGGTACCATATCTCACATATATCACAATTTGGACCATTGGATGGATTTGTACGACAATAACCAAGCAGACAGATCCAATCCATCGTCAAACTCTTCAAAGCATGTGTCATAGGACCACGAAACTTCATTTACAGTAATCTGTTTGCCCTTTGTTTACAAGTATTACAAGGCTTCTTGTTTTACAACGGCCCCTAATTTCCCTGCAGGATAAGGCGAGAGAAAACAAACTTCCCTTGCTTTCACCTCCTTGCCTGGCAATTTATCAATGAAATCTCCCTCCAAGTCCCACAAAAAGGTCTTCAATCCTGGGGTCTCCCCTCAAGGGATAGCCAATGATAGGTTCATTAGAAGCACTTCCTTGAAAAGATGGGAACACGATTTCTTAAATTAACTGGAAGGGAATATTGGTGCTAGGTTTGTGATGGGGTTAAATTCTGACAGAATTACAGGGAAACATGCAAAAGTTGAGGAGTTTTGGGCAAACCACCAGAGGAGAAATCTGTAAGTTACTCGAAATTAATCAAAGCTTGAAGACAGTTTTCAATGGAAACAAGAACAAGCATTCGTGCATTAATTTAACAGCTTTCTTTCACTGGAATACACCAAAACTCAACTTCAAGTAACTGAGGCAAAGAACTGAGAGTTGACTGCTGTAAATAAGAAAAATCTGACCATGCTATGATGATTTTAGCAAGCAAATGATGCAAGAATTACATCAATAAAATTTTCAACTGCCTTCCTCAAGTGACTTGTAGATAATTGTCTTGTTTGAAGAATTTCAATTACTTAGAGTGTTTGACTACATAGATTTAAATATAAAAGAGAAAAAGCTGCAATACAGAATGAAATTTACACCTGGATTGGTTAAATGTATCTCCCTGCTTTTAACTATAAGAGGCATATTTTTGAGCTCTGCAATAGGTCACATAGGGTTTGCTCTTCTTTGTTCAACTTGGAGATTACAACAAGTCCTGTGCTTTTTTTTTTAACTGAAACCACTTCAACTTCTGAAAGGAAACTATTTAAACCACTCCTGAGTAAGATCAACTCCTTTATTCTTAATCCTAATCAACTTTAATAACAGCTAAGGTTGTGTATACATCATTCTAAAAAATGCAAGTGTCAAATAAAAAGTTTCCTAATAAAATACTGCAACTTGTTGAACTCTGTCTACAGGAAGATGTCTGCGATTGTGGGGTAGCCTACACTGCATCTTAACTGGAGGATTGACTGCAACTGCAACACTGTGTTTCCTTGGAAGCCTAGGTCTTGGGCCTTAACGTAACTTATGTCTGGCTATGTCGACTTAGACTTCAAATGCAACGAAACCTAGGTATCAGAACAGAACAGGCTTAGCTTCCTTTGAGCAACAACAGTTAGTCTCACTTACACAATTAAGCATTGATACTGATCTCTTCCGCCCCCTTTCAGTGGCAGCAGACAACACTGTGGGCAAGCAAGAATCTAAAACCATTTAACACAGGCACGCCACAATCAACCAAAAGTACCGGTATTCGTAGCATGAATCCCAACCTTTGAACACCACTACCCCAAGATAATGAAATAGAATGACTGAATTTCCTTCAAATTACAGTAGAAATGATGTCTGTTAGAAGTGAATTTTGTTAAGTACCAGACCGGTTGAGCATCCAAACTCTGCAATACACCCTGCACAGACAACTGTACATCTCAACATTGTATTAAACTTTTAGTGACATGGCATTAGGCACACACAATAGTCACTGAATAATTTGTTCTTACCTCAACTCCTAATATGGCCTGTAACGTTGACCCCCTCGTCCACCACCACCACCACCAAAGCCGCCTTGTGGGCCATAGTTTGAAGGTGCTTGTGGGTAGGCCGTGTTGTCGTAGCCTCCTGACCCATACATGGCACTCGAATCGTAGCCTGGATAGTATCCTTGATAGTACTGGAATGACTGGTCGTAACCGCCACCACCGCCACCCTGATAACCGCCAAACCCACCACCCCCTCCACCGCCAGAGCGACCACCTCGACTGTACCCCCCACGACTACCGCCACGTCCACCACCGCGTCCTCCGCCTTTCTCGTTCTTCTCTTTGGGTTCAGCTTTCTTGATCTCCACCGTCTTGCCACATATGTTGATTTTTTTCGTACAGCAGAGTTCGTCGACAATGTCCTCGTCCTCGAATTCGACAAAGCAGAAACCGCGATGCTTAGTTGACACACTACCGTCGTCGTTTTTTCTCATGATTAAATCAACATTGTTCGGTTGGATGCCACGAACGCGATCAGCGAGGCCACTCTTGATGTCCTCTGCAGTTGCCTCGTCCGCTAGGCCACCGATGAAGATTTTCTTCGTTTTGAGATGAGCTGTCGGGCTTTGGTCATCTCGAGGAATGGCACGCTTAACCTCAACTTCTTTCCCGTCAATGGTGTGAGGCTGTTTCTTCTTGTACTGCAAAACGTCTATAACGCTTTTCGGGTCAACGTAAGTCACATAACCAAACCCTCTAGAAGCCTTAGCTGAATCGCGGATTACAACACAGTCCGACATCTCCCCGTATTCACCAAAGTACTCTTTCAGAGTGTCGTCGCTCGTATCTCGGGGTATACCGCCAACAAAAAGCTTCTTGAGACGGTCGTCTTGGTTTGACTCCATGCTTCAAAGTTTCTTTGTGGAAAATATGTCTCTTCGTGCCTTAAAACAGTTTTGTTAGAGAAGAAAACACAGCAAATTTTTCAAAGTAGAAGGTACAGATCTTCTCACGCTATGGGGGACGCGGAAAAGAAAGAGAGAGAAAGCACACGGCCGGCTGTGCCAAGAATACTTTGCACGTGTTCGATGTGCTTGAATTTGATTGGTTGAACGCCTTTGGTAGAATTTATTTTGATTGGTTCCGACAAGATTTCGACAAAAACACAAGAGTAAAATCGATATCTGATCGATTAACGACATCCAGTTTTGACTGCGGGCTCACAGTCAACTAAACAAAATGGCGTTCAAACAGAGGTAATAATCTGGGTAACTGTGTTAGTTTATTGGAGAAAAGATCCCTCCGTGATTAACATTAATGAACATCAATTGATCTTGATTATTTCTAAGGGTTTCAGAGTTCCAGTCTGCTCTCTCTGCACGAGAGATAGATCTCAAACATCTAAAGCGACTATGTTTTAGTGGTAAGCTTCGATCGTTGTCGTTTAATAAGCTGTAATAAGATAATCATGAGGAAATTCTTTCGGACCTTTTGTGCTGTGAAAGATACTTTGTCACGGTAGTTTTGAAGCTCTTATGAGCTTCTAATTTGATTGGTTCCCTATGTGTCGCCACTCTTCAGGACTAGGTTCATTGATGCTTTCTTTGTTCCATCGTTATTTACACCAATTTTGCAACCATCTCAGGTATACCCGATGGATCTGGAATTCGCTCACTGTGTTGGAAGGTAAGTGGCTTAATAATTAAAATTTCTACTTTTACTTCAACTTTGTCTCAGCAGCCAATGTTTATAGGACTGCCCAGAGATATCACTAAATTTTAAAAACCACTGCTAGCACAGACCAGTCTGCAGATTATGGCAGAACGTGACGAGATCTCGGCATGCAGAAACGTTATCTGAGAGAAATAAAAAGAGGCATTTTCTGAAACCTTGCACATACGCTTCCCATGCTCTACAGACTGGGCTACTGGGATCCCAGGGGTTTACGGTCAAAACGCCCCCAAGACAAAACGCCCCTAAGAGATAAGACATAATACCCCCTAAAGCATGCTTGTCTCGCCTCGCTGCTTAAAGAGAAAGTTATATTACAGGTGTAGTGTTATTGTTTTGCCTCTTGGCGTAAACAACAAGGTATTTCACATATCTATGCCTTCAATATTAGGGAGCATTATGCCTTACAAATGAAAGGGATTTTTTGTCTTATTTATGAGGCATTTTGTCTTGGGGACATCTACCTTGAAAGGTCTGTATGGGTAAAGGCAGCCCAATGGGGTCATGGCTTTGGTACTAATGATCTACAATGACAAGGCATTTTCTAGAACAGCTTGAATTGTGGAAAACACGTGGAAGCCTGTGAAATGCAAGGAGTGACTTTAACTTATTTATGGAGAAGTTACTTCACAAAATATGTTTGTTAAATCATAATAGTGAACTGTTTATTGCATCTCACTTGCTGCATGCAGTTACTAGATTATCTTATCTCTCAGGCTCTCTGATCCGTCGCAAGCATATTAGGCTATGCATGGTACATTATTACAAAGTAATTAGATCTAGAGCAGTGAAGGTTTGTCTTCCAAACCCAGATATCAGGCAGTTTTTATAGGTATATTTTGTTCAGTTTATGTATCCAACTTTTTTGTTTTTGCTTTTTTTTTTTTAACTGCCATAAAGATCAGTATTGCCATCTATAATTTATTTTTTAAAAATGGATATTTCTAGAATGGGGTATCACTTTGAATGCTCAACCCTTTTAAAATGGGGTCAGCTGGGAGGGGGAGGGGGGGAGGGGTGAGACATAGGCCCTCTTGGAATTGACTTATGCACAAAGTATAGTAATAGTAGTAATAATTCAAATACTAATAATATTTACTATTTTATTCTTAAAGCTTCTGTTAGGTTATCTTCCTTCCCAGCGCGATCTCTGGCCTGAAACTCTTAAGAGGCAGAGGTGAGACAAAGACTTATGTGTATCAGCTAGCTTGATTAGCAAATTCTATGTCAGACTCAGATAACAATCGCTTAATAGCAAACACCTAAAGCCCAGGTAAACAAAATGGTAGATGAAAATGAGACAATGCAAGGAGTTGAAAAGAATGTGATGGGCAAAAGTACAACAAAAGTTAACAAATTGACCTAAGTTTTTTTAAGGAAATACCCTCTTATTCATGATAAATTGCTTCAGAACAATGATTGTTTAAGTTGTTCTGTATCCACGAGCCACATATGGAAATGTGGTATAAACAAAAAAGGTATGAGGAAATTATCTATTATATTATGCTATATTTGAGCCACTGTCTATGTCTCATTGAGTAAGCATCTATGAACTGTCTATGAGCTGTCAACAGCGAAACACAAGCAAGACAAACTGGTCACATTACCAGAGTTCTCACTGGAGCATACTGTACGTTATAAAGATTCTGAAGGCTATTTTGTCTGTTGCAGATAAGCTGAAACATGACATAGCCGGATTGTGTTCAGTCTTTGTTGGCATGTCAAACTTTTTTTGCCAATGAAGTTTGTGCAGCTCAGCTTTTATTTTGTAACAAAAACTATCTTGAAGCATGACAGAAATATTGTTGTTTGTATATAGGTAATAAACAAAAAAATCAATTGAAAATAATGATTTTTTTTCCTTGTGCAATTTGGATTAAATAAGCACTCATAATTTTCTCTCTTTTAGGTCAACATATAAGCAATTTGTTCATGAGATTATTATTGAACAGTGCAAAGGAACGAAATCAGGAAAGGATTCCAAGGAATTTGATGTTGATCATGTAAGTAAATAATAGTGAATTGACAATAATAATAAATCAGAGCTTTAATCTCCAGGACCCACCTTACTTTAGCATTACAGTCAACTCTGAACTCAATGAAGATCCTGTAAATAATTTTTCTCCTTCAATTTAGAATAATTTATTGACAAATTTCAAGTAGTACTGTAATTCCAATTTGGTAGTAAACAACATCAAGATGTAGTGATTGATGTAATAAGGTAAAACAATTGATCATAAAGGAGCTTTTATATGACTTTCAGATAAATTATTTATAATTATTAAGGCTATAATTTAAGGATTGCAGCTCAAGATCAAAGAAGATAGAAGTTTTAGAGCACCTCAATGTCTCTTAATTTTTGTGAGGACAAATTTGGATGTTCAAGCTTCTCTTACTAGCCCTAGCACCAACCAATTAAATGATGCCTCTTTTTTGCCTTGCCTCGTGTTTATTGTCTGTGTTTGCATTGTAGCCTTTGAATCCAAATCCTGACAGCAATTGGGTGGCTTTCTTTAAAGACAATGAGGTACTGTTGCAGATTGACAAGGACTGTAGGTAGGTACATCTCTGATGCTTTCTCCAAGAATTGATTGAAAGGTTTTAAAAACATGGAATTATAGCTTATCGCTGTTGTTTACACTAAACTGATCAATGTTTTCTCAAAATTTACAATTTCTAAAATCTTTTAAAAGGAAATCATGTCTACATACCAGCCATCAAAGAATTTTATTATTAAGTTATTTATAAGTTAGTGTAACAGCACCTACATGCCTTTAGTTTTGTTGTAGTATTTTTAGATATTTTCTCTATTATAACCACAATCATGTCACAGTGATTTTCCCCCTAATTAATTATTGTCATGTGTCCTTCGCTTTTATACCGCGAAAATGTGTATAATTTTCTATAAGGCTCACAGAAATTCTACGGGAACAATGGGTGAGAGCAATATTGCCATTCAGAACTCGCTAGAGGGTTCACCCCCAACACATCCTACTATATTAATACAGGATTGCTGTAAGACTTGGCAAAATAAACCTCTCAGCCTAGTGGAACCTGTGAGTCATTTAGTTTTCCTTTGAGTTTCATGAATCTCTCTGACAATGGAGCTCCCTGATCAGTGATGCCACTACTTAACAATAAGTGTGTGCAAAGAAAGGACAACATTGTGTGAAAGATCATTCCAGCAACCCTTTGAGCAATGTGAATTTATCTTTCTATATGAACTCAGGTTCCACATGTTGTTTTATCCTAAAAAGTCCTGCATTCATTCTACATTTTCTTGTTCAAACATTTTTGAAACCCGGTCGCTTTGTTCAAGGCAAAAGTACAAATCCCGTTACAAAGAGAAGAAAATTTTTCCAAAGCGCAGTATATTATTTTCTGACCTGGTCATTCCAATAAATAATGAACCATCCCTTGGGGACTCAGGAAATCATCACTTGCCCTCCTTTTCCTGTGAGCCCTTCAAATAGTATTGCTCCTATCCTGTCTCTGTTTGTGTAATAATGTGTACTTACATTGTACTAAATACTTGTTCATTTCAGGAGGCTGTGCCCAGATATTTCATTTTTTCAAATAGCGACTAAATACCCAAACAAAGATGTCACAACTGGTGAGTGAGAGGTGCTTTTTTTTTATCTGTGGGGCATCCAGTTCTTTGAATAACTCGTAGAATAGAGGTTTACCGGACAACTTTAGTAGAAAATGAAACTAACTACAGTTACTGTACCAGTTTGCTGTCCGGCGTTTCAATGATACTACCATCATTATCAAGGGAAAGTGGCTGTTTCTTTGTGGTTTGAATATAAAATTAATGAGTGGAACAATATAATAGACATTTTGATTCTTTTGTAAAATTTATGTAATACTGTAACTTAGAATGGCTGGAGTTAGTTTGTACATTCAAAGAAAAAATGCGGCAACAAATTCAACTGCTTAATTCATAAAATGTTGATCATCCAAGACCTTAAACCAACTTTGAATGTGCACCACCTGCACTACTTAGCACGGATGGAGTCAGTTTGTCTGTTCAAAGAAAACTCAATAACTTGATAACCAGTGTGACAGGCACATGAAAAAATTTATGGGGCGCAAAAAAAAGTGTGGAGCATGAGGGAGGGAGACATGAGAGGGTGAAAGTAGCCCCTGCTCGAGAGGCCCACCAAAATCTTTTTTTTTTTCGTTCTCTGAGAGAACGGAAGATTCCCATTGGTTGAGAGACTCCTAAAGGAATAAGTGGTTGCATTGATCGGGCGAGAGAGCTGTCAGTCAAAGGAAATTTGAGATTGTTTGTAAACTTGTAATGGATGAAAGATTTCGTGCTTGCGCTTCCCTGTGGATTTTCGAGCAAAAGAGAGACTACTCGCAGTCTAGCTCTGATCATGTTCTTTTCCTTATTTCTTAAGGCAGTGACAGAGATTTCGAGACTCTAAGAGAGCGAGTGCTACGGACCCATTTGGAGGCATCGCATGTGAACACCAACAGAAGTGGTCTTAAAAATGTACGTAACACCCAGTGATTCTACAGGGTTGCCTTGGTCAGGGAAAGTCATTAAAACTCAGACTAAATTCTACTTCAAGACTAAATAATAGTCAGGGATAAGGGGGTTGGTTTCTAAATAAACTGTGCTGGTCCATTGGTTGGGAGTAGAAACAAATGTTTGATTTTATCAACGGAGTTTAAAAGGTAATGTGGCCACTGAAAAGATATTAGGGTGCTGACCTTTCAAGTGTTAGCCCCACATCGGAGCGAATCCAAAGGGCTAATGCCGAAAATGTCAGCACTTGAATCACCAAAACCCAACATTCATGAAACGTCTGGGAGTTTTGGTTTTGGCTGGCCAGTAAGTTTGTAAAAAGAGCTTCCTTGCTGGTAAAGGAAACCCAGAGCTTGTATTAATTTTAGTGTTTCATTATGTAAAGCATGCTTTACTCTTTTCTCTTTTTTCACATATTAACCATGGATATGTACTAGAGTTTTAATGTTTTTATTTATGTACTGGTTGCAGGTGTAGGTTTTCATTTACATCAAACAACTTGTGCAAGAGCATGTAGAACCAGCCACAGGAAGAAAAGGGTTAAAATTGACCTCTTGGTTAACTACGGACTGTAATGAATCAGAGGGGAAGAGATGAATGCGTATCGCGTTAGTTTTGCATTTGATTGTAATTTCCTTGACAATGTTCTTTTCTTTTTCTTTTTTTCACTAGTTATCTGCACCAAGGAAGATTGCTCCTGAGGAGTATTTTGTCTTAGGAGATGATCAAGAAGCACACTGGGAAGTAAGATTTAGAATTCAATGTTTCTGTGCTGGATGTAGTTCATTATCAACCCACAAACTTTAAAGTGCTGGCATTAAAGCCCTAACATTGATCAGCATCATATTTCTCCTTGTAATATCCATGGTTATTCAACCCTTAGGTCATGAGAATTAAGGATATGATCAGTCAAGACCCACAAATTTCTTGATATTTTAAAAACTTCTCCCCAGTACTTCTATAAGAAAAGTATGGTAACAAGATACCGGTACATTGTAGGAGAATTTGTTCTTTGATATTAGGGGTTAAAGGGTTAAATAGAATTTAAACAACACCAAAAATGGTTTTGAAATCAATATTTAACACTGAACAGCATTTTTGCCTATGGGTCAGTTGTTGTTATTGTTGTCGTTCTTGTTTGTGTGTTAAATTTGCATTTTGTTCAGGTTAGTTCAATTTGTATCAACTTGTTAATATCCAGTTGAGCAGTTCGTTTGTCAATTTCTGCAAACTGTGGAAATTTCAGTTCATAGATCAAACCTGGACTGTGCCCCCTCACTCCCTACCCCTGAGCAAGTATTTATGCATGCTTAGACGCTCAGTGTTGTTTAGGTGTGTTAGTCAGTCCACAATCCACAACCTTGGAAAAAGTTAAGTATGTTAACCACAAAATAGTTTCCTTATTAACAACTTTCTCCTCTCTTAATTCGACCTTCTTATTGTCCAGGAAATACCATTTCTTTTCTTGACTTTCAGGTTGTTGAGAGAATACTGTATGTTTATGCAAAACTTAATCCTGGTTTGGGATATGTTCAGGTGAGAGAAGGTTTTTTCAATTTAATATTAGTTCTTAAGGAAATTTATAATAAATTTCCCCTAACCATGTGCTATTTACCAAAAACAAGAACAGACTAACATCAAATTATCTGGTGTTAAGTCTACTATATAATAATATTTTTATTGACCAGTTTGCTAACTAAAGGTAATAGCAGCTAGAGTCTTTAAGCAAATAATACAGTTTTTTCATTGAGTGATAAACCAAAAAGGCTAATAGGCTGCTAGTCAATCCTAACTGAAATCAGACTCGCTTTGTTGAGTGACCAACCCTGTTGTGATGGCGTAGAGGGCCTGGACGCGCAGAGTGGCAGGAACATTCTGTATTCGTAGTGTATATTCTCACGTTTGGCACTATGTAAATAAGTATAAGCGGAATGCCGAACGGACATTAATGGTAGTCCATAAATAAGTGTATAGTATTCATGACTAAAGGACATTAAATTGGCGACGAGGATAAAAGTGGAAATATGGTCGTCAACTTTGAATACAAGTAATTTCCTGAATTCGATGTTCGGAAAGACCCTGAAAACGTCTACGCACGCTTCTTAAAATATGCCAAATGATTCAAAGACAACCACTTGAAAGCCTACAACATCACAGACAAGGCACAGCAATGGTCGTTATTCTTAGATTCGATAGGTGAAAGCACTCTTGATATATTTGAACAGCTTGGTGACACTGAAACGCATCTGGACGGAGCCATCAACGCGCTACTAATAAAACAAGCTTCTACTGTGGGTTCACCTGTGGTTATCACATGTCCACTTTGAATGCAGGAGACTGGGGTTTAAGTCCTCGCTGGCAAACCATATTTTCACATATCTTCCTTATACAGGTTTACTTAAATACTTACTTTGTTACTTACACATGTAACAGATCATTGCAGTGATCCTATGTAAAAATATGGGTGATTCACTTAATTTGAATATTCTCTGCTGTTCGTTTCATAATAAATTCAAACCATTTGTCAATTTTTTCAGGGAATGAATGAAATAATTGGTCCTCTGTACTATGTGTTCTGTTCAGATCCAAACCCCGACTGGCAAGGTAGGTATTATAAATTTATTAAAGACAGTTATACACTCGTCAAATTTATTCATAATTTTATTTACAGTATTACTTGAATACCAATGGCTCATAATTTCTGAAGCTGCCTAAGTGGTTTAATGATTATCATTAATCAAGTTTCCATCCACCCTAGATTTCTAGTTGCTACTGTTTAGTAAGAGCTGGTTAAATAACAATCAAAGGCTCCTGTGAGCCAACTCGTGAATGCAGATGACACATAGTAATTGAAATTTAGACGGCTACGGAAACTTCCTTGAAAGCTAAAAGAAATTATATCTTTGCCCGATTATGTAACGAAAAATAACCATTCTTGTACTATAAAAATGATTGTCAAACTGTTCTCTACAGATTTAATAAGATTATTTTGATGCGCCGATTAAAAAAAAAAAAAATCACGTGTCTGTTTTTTTTTTCAAAGTTCATAGAAGCACGCCATGTGCAGCTACGTCATGCAAGATAGTCCGGGGCTACTGGATTTTGCGATCGGGCTAGTGGATTCTGACCATCACTTGCCTGGCAAGTGAAGTTTTTTTGGGAATTAAAATTACAAAATTACTGTAGGGCAAGCCGATCTCACAAAGGGAAATATGTTCAACAAAGTATCGCATTACATTTCATGCCCGACATAAATGCGTGAAATTTTTCCTTTGGAGTTCAGTTCAGTTCGTCAAGTAAAAATAATGAAGTATGACAAGCTCTTGCTAAATAAGAATTATTTATCGACCGCGTCCTTTTGCTTTCCCATAAATTACCAGTTGTAAATTTCGAAAATGAAACATTTTTTCCCTTTGAAACCTCTATGAAAGCTGACAAGATCTTAAAGTGTTCATTTGCATAATTTTGTTTACGACGTCAATGATGCGTGACATGGCACGTTCCGCTTTCGCGTGAAAACTGACAAATTAAATTATTTTTAATTAAATTATTTCTAAATTAAATTATTTTTAATTCTTAAAAGAAACCGCACTTTGTAGAAAAAAACGAAAAAACCTATAACTTTGCTCAGATTCAACGAAAAATCTCAATTCTTACACTAAAATGATTGTCAAATTATTCTCTACAGAAAGAATGAGAGAATTTTGACGCGTCGTGAAAAAAAATTTTCACGTTTTTTTTTTTCACTAATTGAGTTTACGACCCCGGACTTTCTGAAAAACTAAAAAAACTTGTAACTTTGCTCAGATTGAACGAAAAATCTCCATTCTTGCACTGAATGATCGTCAAATTATTCTTTACATATTGAATAAGAATTTCCTGATGCGCCGTGAACAATAAATGTTCGCGTGTTTTTTTTCCACTAATTGAATTTAAAACTCATTCACTGCGCACGCCCGAAAGTTAACGACAAAACCGACCGACCGACTGACCGACCGACCAAGTCAAAAGTCACCTATCGCTATAACTCGTTCATTGCGCTACGCGCATTCACGAGTTAAAAATAGTGAACTATAACTAGTAGTAATCAAAGATTAGGGAGTGCGTTCGATGATCTCGATTCCAGGCTTAATCTCTCCTTTGCCCAGTTGGTGATGTCATCCGCCCCTGCAAAATCTGCAAGCAATGCCAGATACATGTCCCAAGATCCATTCATTGACGACAATCAACATTGGCTGTCCTGTACAATCTCGACTCCAATCTGTATAGGAGTGCGTTCTTTCTACGTCGAATGCAATTAATTCTGTACCTACAATTTGTTGCTGGACTATTGGATTATTGCTAAACATCCGCAAAGCCAAAGAATTTGGCCAAGCCAAATGATAACATTTGCTTTAAACTTTTACTAGCACTGTTTCAAATATGTTTAAAGTATTACACAAGGTTAGCAGATATGGGTCATAGGTTTACCATTTGACCCTTTAACCCCTAATATCAAAGAACAAATTCTCCCATCTTGTCCCCATACTTTTCGTATAAAAGTGCTGGGGAGAAGGTTTTAAAATATCAAGAAAATTCACCTTGGGTGTTCATATCCAAAGATTGTGATCTCAGAGGTTGAAGAACCATTGATATTACAAGGAGAAATTTGATGCTGATCACTGTTAGGGCTTAAAGGGTTAATTTTTTGGGTGAGGTAGCCAAATATGACTGTCCTGTTTTTGGCATGAGGCTCCTCTTAGTGTCTGGAATAATGACCAGCGAATGAAAACAATACACTCTAACAGTAATAATTGAAAGTTGATTGCCACATATGATTATTATTACTTCCACAGAAAATGTCGAAGCAGATGCTTTCTTCTGCTTTACTAATCTAATGTCTGAAATACGAGATAATTTCATCAAGACTCTCGATGATTCTGCCTGTGGAATAGGTATGTTTGTTCTATCTGCAGTATGCTGGAGCCCTATCGTTATACATGATCACCCTGTCAATATGCTCGCTTGGTAAATTAAAACCCCTTTAATTGCGGCCCCCTTGACAAAATTTGGGGCATTGGATATCCCTCTTAAACATTAACTTAAGTTATCATTAGAAGTCAAAGAAAATCTCTGATTAAGAAAAAATTACTGTCCTTTCTTTAATAAATTACCTCCCCCTCCCCTGCCCTGCAAAGTAACAATAATTTTAACAACTTGCGTCAGTAAATCAATGTTGCTATACCACACCAAAACTAGTTAATGAATGGAGATTATCATATTTAATTGCTGATAAGCCAATCCTGGCTATTAGCAAGGATCATCAAGTTCCCTTGAGGTGTAACAATGGCGTGTTTGCCTGTAGTGTAAATTTCCATGACTGTGTAATATGGAATGCTATGAGAAGATATACAAGTCTCAATTCATAAAATTGGACTGAGAAGAGGAGAAACTTTAAATACAATTTATTGTTGGTAATGTTATTGTAATATTATTATAATTTATTTTAATCCTGCATCAATTTGTTTCAGGAAACATGATGAAAAGAGTTAGAGCCTTGTTAAAAGAGAGAGATCCCTTGTTGTTCATGCATCTGGTAAGGTGTTTTGTAGTTTGCTATCATTGCTTGTGTCTGGCCATTTTTAAGCAGTTGATTTAGATAAGCTATGGTTGGAAATAATAATGTTATTATGAATTGATTATTTTGCATTTTTTAAAATTATTTTGCAATTTATAAAGTTTAAGTTCTGTTTCAGAAACTAAGTTTAACTGAAGACCGACTGCACATAGTTTGACTTGTAAAAAGTACCAAACACACATGGCAATTTGTGGCATTTCCCTTTATCGTGGGAACACAGAAACCCGCAAAACTTTAAAACCAAAAATCATCCTCCAAATTTGTACTCTTAAATCCCCACAGAATCAACAATGCTTTCCATTTGACTAATTCTTATTCTTTTTTCCATGTAACCTACTCCCGTCAATAGCGTAGCTCCTCTGCTCACTGTATAAACACATACAACCCACCTTTCCTTGATTTGCTCTGACAAAGGGCTAACACTTGAAACAATCTCTTTACGGTGGTCAGTTTACCTTTAGTTATCAACTCTGTTGATACACCAAACATTCATTCCTACTCCCCACCAATGCGGCACCACACATTGACTTCTCTCCCCAGCTTGACTCAGCTCTGTGCTAGCCTCTGCAAGCTGTCTCAGATGTAGCCTGTTGTTCTTATCTCTATCTCAACATGTATGACTCTCCTTCAAGTATTCTTAAGGTGGTCTCTCTTCCTGTTACCTTTGTGGCTTTATTTAACTGCGCAAAAGTTGCTATGAACTCTACTGGTTCCCACTTATGAGCAATTAGTGCAAGGAAGGAAATAAAAAACATTTGGAAAAAAGAAACTTTTTTCTTTTTCTTTGTTTGTGCTTCTGCTTCTTTCAGGGTTGATTTTACTTATAATTTTGGAAACTGGCCAATTAAGCGCAAAAACTGAGCAGCATTGAGCCTGCATATTAAATATGTCCCCCTTTACTTGTGTTCGTCGTATAGTGGTAACACTTAGCTTATTTTTATGATTATGCAGTACTTTTTTTTTTTTTTGAGTGAGCTCTGATCAGAATTCTGAGGTCATTTGCAAATTAAAAGACTTTCTGAGATGACGTTCATTTGTGGTACTGGTAACGTTCATCATTTCCATTTATGGAAATGGTGTGTACTTAGCTGAGTATAACAAAAATTAATTGTGTTCTTGTTACAGGAAGAACAACAAATGAGGCCTCAGTTCTATAGCTTTAGATGGCTGACGCTGCTTTTATCTCAGGAGTTTGCTTTGCCAGGCGGGTATTAAGGAGGAGCAACTCTGACCACTGCTGTCTTGGACACAAATAGTTGAAGAGCTTGGGGCATAACCAACATACGGTGCATTTCAGATCGCTTCTGGCTATACTAGCTTAGATTCACCAGTCAGAATTTTTGCATGTGGGCTTGAATTCCTTCAGAAAACGTTGTTCCAATGTTTTATCCACTGCTTTGCATTTTGTTTGCGATAAACCTATGATTATGGGCAATATGTTCGTTTTCATCACAAAACGATGTGCGAAGCAGCGAATAGAAAACTGGAGCAACGTTTCCTGAAGGAGTTCAAAACCACATACAAAACTCTGGTGAATCGGAGCTAAAATGACAAAAGCAATAGGAAATGTACCATAGGTCAATTATGCCCCGGCCCTTCAATTGAAACAAGCACAAAATTAATACACATAGTTTTCTCCATTTCTTTGGTTGAAAACAGAGACAAGATTGCAATAAATTTTCCCTCCCCTGTCCTTTCCACATAATCTTGTTTTGGCCATCAGGCGATTTACTAGGCTTATTTTCTTCTGTGAAACAATTGATTAAGGGGAGAGGGTGAGCTGTTGATCTATGAATTTTAATTGTGGAATTTGTACAAAACTCTGGTATAAAAGGGGCCCGCCCTGGCCATTTTCACCTTTAGTTGTCAATCAACCATCAGAACCTAGACAGCTGACAAACAACATGCATCTTTTTTCTATAACCCATAAAATTGACTTAGTTTTTGGAACAAACCCTGTTAACCAAATTAGAAATAAAAGACATCAAAATAAACCCTGTTAACCAAATTAGAAATAAAAGACATCAAAATGTCTTTTGTTGCTGTGATCATGAGATTTTGAGTTCTATTTTTTTCAAAGGACGCTTGAGCCAACAATGTGCCAGACTGAACGGCATCCAAATTTGCATGTTTTATGTTGGCCATTGCACATTTCGTTTTGACTTTGGTTTGTATATCTTTCCTGGCCTTGACCTTGTTCTTTTGAGCAGTTTTCGTGCATTTCTTTTCCCTTTTTCTATCAGTCCAAAAACTTGTTTGCAGAAAATTTTCCTAACGCCATATCAAAGCCTCTTTTTTTGTAACTAAACTTCCCATTTTGTGGGACGTTTGTACGTGACAGTATAATTCATAAAGGCCTCTAATTCTACTTATATCTTATTCACTCTCCTTTAGATGTCATCAGAGTGTGGGATTCACTGTTTGCCGATGAGAAGCGCTTTGATTTCCTCATTTTTGTCTGTTGTGCAATGCATTTGTAAGTATAAAATATATTTCAGACCATGTTGAGACTGGTTCGGATGCTAGAACTTATTCTTCCGAAAGTATCAGGGTGTGCAATCATACCTGCATCTCAAATTAAACCAAAGTAAAGCCTACCGTGCACACTTGTTATTACATTAGAACTTTCGTTTAGCAGAGACTGAAGAAAAGAAATCATTCGACATCACTTAGCAGTTGGTTTGGTTCAGTGTTTAAGCTAAAGTTATAAGCTTGTTGGGGGGGGGGGGGGGGAATTCGCGCCCTCAGATTAAAAAGTAAATATGGAACTTTATAACATAGTGCGCGTGCTTCCGTATCTAATTCCTATTGGCGTTATCATGGTACATTTTTCAACATACGCACCGCCTTGCGTCCATAAAATGACATGTGCAACTTGCAGACAAACTCGGGTTTCCGTCACTTAGTTTTAGTTTGTACAAACTAATTCAAAGAAGCAAATTGACAAATCATTGACAATTTCAGATGAAACGTTCTCATTCAGACCATACCATTGTGGCGTGTTTGTAAACAGCTGATAAGAACCTTTGTTTTTCCATATAGCACAGTGAGAGAATTTTGTAATCAATCACAAATAAAACCTGTTTTCCGCGTAACACTTTTCGATACTTTGTTGTCACTGTTATAAAAGAATTTGTTCACGCTTTTAGCTATGCGTATATCAAGTTATGGATGCACTTGGGAAGTTTGGAGAGCACTCAAGAAGCTAGAGTCTCACGCTTCTCTCGTGCTCTCCAAACTTGTGCATCCATAACTCGATATACGCACGCTAAGCATGAACCAATTTTTAAATGTTTCTGACACAAGATCTAATCTGTATGTATGCCAAATTAGAACGAATTCTGATAAATTTGTATGCCAAAGCCAAATCATTACTTACGTTTGTTTTGCACTTGACCCTTCAATTGAAGCCGATTCATTAGTAACATAAAATCGACCCAGTTCAGAAAATCTTTGTAATGCAGCACATCTTCATAACTCTGGCCTAATTTCCTTGCTTGGCCTGTAGATACCATTTTTAAAAAGAGTTAAGCTTACACATTGTCTCTTGCAAATGGCGCAGCCAGTACCAACGATTTGACAAATCGCACTGACAAATTGAAGGGATCGTTGGATAACTGAGCTTTGTTTCATTTCAGATCGCTGTCTTTTTATTGTTTTAGCTCAGATTCACTAGAGTTTTTGCATATCGCCTTGAATTCCTTCACGAAACGTTGCTCCAATGTTTTATCAACTGTTTTGTGCTTTGTTTTGTCAATCTGAGCTAAAACAACAAAAACGATCTGAAATGCGACATGGCCTTTTTAAGTAATATTGATGCTGATGTGACTTATGACTTTTCAAAGTGCTGCTTAATAACAGCTGGCAAAGTATCTCTAAGACTGATCAATTTATATGTGCACTGTAGGGTTATAAGGGATCAACTCCTTGCTGGTGACTTTGCAACAATAATGAAACTTCTACAGGTAGGCAAGGCATCTGTTTATCTGATAGACTTATTCAAATTTTGTAAAACGTGTATTATTTTGGCCTTGACTGCATTATGCAGGGCTTAAATTGTTAGCCTTGAACAAGGCTTACACACCTATCATGATGGGGCGGGGGGGGGGGGGTGGATGGGTGGGAAGTGTGCTTAGTTTCCATTTGCATATTGATATGAAAAAAACTAGATTTTAAAGAGTGTGTTTCTATTGTTATCTCCATTGTTTGGAGGTTAATTCGCCGAAGGCATCAAAAGAGATGTAGTTTGTTTCTCTATTGGGTTGCAGTTCCCTGTAAAAATCGTTTCCTTATCTGAGACCAACCTTCCCAGTTGACAACTCACACTTCAACAAGAAATCTGGTCCAAGCCTGCAACACTTCTCTCTCCCCCTCCCCCTCCCCCCACAGGGGTAGGAATAAGAGATCTTGGAAACAAGGCTCCGGGTATACAGCTATTTCTATTAACGTTGTCGGATCTAAGTATAAAGCTGTAAGACAAGACCTCAAGATTCTGTGGATTTTTTTTTATGAATAAGTTCACTAAAATAAACTGTGCCTCGTCCGTCCAGTGAAGATATTCGATGGCGAGCCATTTGGATGAAAGAAACGTTAGGATATCAAATGGATGAGGTGGCAGCCTCTTTGAAGATGTCTTATAAGTTTTAAGCTTTGATTCGACAACGTTAATTGAAATAGCTGTATTACGAACTCACAATATGACCAGCTCCCAGTTGGCCTGATAGCTCAGTTGGTAGAGCACTGCACCGGCATCGAAGAGGTCATGGGTTCGAATCCTGTTCAAGCCTGAATTGTTCTTTTTTTTTGTTGTTGTTGTTTTTTTTTTTTTTTCAGGCTTTCTTTTCTCAACTATTTGAGTTGCATAAATAACTGCGAGGATCTTTCTTCTATTTAATCAGTCACCTGCAGTTCAAAATATATGTTTGATATAATTATTCATATACGTTTACTTCTTAGTTGCAATGACATGTCTTGGTCAGAAAAAATGATAAACTTCCTATAATTCATAATTTTCCCTTTTATTTTGTTCCAGAATTATCCAGATATCGACATCCACACGATTCTTTCCAAAGCGATTGAACTCAAACGCCCAAAAGTGGTTACCCCCAATCCCCCACCGCCGCATCAGCGGCAGAAAGCTGGGTTCCAGTTCAAGAAGAGATGACAGCCGTTCCTTGGTTATCTTCAATTCAGTGCAAATTTCTATCTTCTCTTTATACTTGATAACAAATGCAATTAGACATTTTATGAGAATAGAGGAGCTGATTACCGCTTGACTAAAGACCGAATTCTCCTAATGAGAATACAAGAAAATATATATAACTGGTAAAGAGATTTTGATTCCGATTTTGAGACCTAATGTTTAAAACACAAGGAAATACTCTCAGTACCTTTAATAGCAATAGACTGAAAAGGTGGAGCCACCGTGTACGGCACAACGTGACAATTCAGAATTTCGTTCATTCGTCTTTTAGTTTAGTTCAGTGACTGTAATGTGACCATATGCTTAAACCCCCGAGGGAAGCGATCATTATTATCCAGTCGGATTTATGGCATTGCCATGCTGACACAATTTTGTTATGTTGCCTAGCAACCAACGTAAAGGGGTCCTTCGTTACTTGTCACACAGGCAGTTTGACTAATTACCGCGTGCATATGTTACCGTTTGCATTTTTTTTGTCTTAAAATCAAGTATTACATTGATTAATTAATGGAATAATCAGAACAGAAAGATAACGGCAAGGCACACGCAAAATAAGAATGTATTCCGTAAAACTGTAGTTTATATATTTTTTTTAGTTTCCATTATGTCCTCTTTCTGACATTGTAGGCATTCTTCGTCATTGATTAAGAATATTGTACCAAACAGACTGATATGATTTATTAGGTTATTTTTAACAAAAAAAAAAAAGTTCAGTGAATCAAGCAATTTAGAGGAAAATCATTAATTTATAATAAATGATTGGCTAAGCTATAGAGTACAGGGCCTAAACGGAGTTGCGGGAAAATATGTTTGGTTTAGTCAACAGAGTTGATAAGGTAATTTGTCCACCGTAAAGAGATTCGAGTGCTGACGTTTGAGGTGTTGGCCCTTCTCCAGAGCGAATCTGACGAAGGGCTAACGTTCGAAACGTCAGCACTCGAATCTCTTTACGGTGGACAAATTACCTTATCAACTCTGTTGACTAAACCAAACATTCGTTTCCTCTCCCCACCGACGCAACACCACAATTTCTTCAGAAACCTAACTCCCTTATCCATTTGTGGAAAAATAACTTTGCGGTGATACTACTGTTTGAGGCATCAGTTTATCTTGTACATTAGAGTGGTTTTCAATCGAGTGTCGTAAGACCAACGCTAAGCTAATCACTACAACCAATTAAATTCAATGTAAACGACACAGCGAACCAATCAAAACTCGAAGAAAAAATGTAGGTAAATGTCGCCAAACGTGGGAAAACGCTTGTGAAACCAGGCAAGTGGCGCGAATTTTTAACCAATCACAGGGCGTGTGGTAAAGCAAACCAAAGTCAAGGCACAAGGAATGTTTAATTTTTATCAAGAGTTGATAAGGTGATTTGGCGACCCTAAAGAGATTCGAGTTCGAGCGTTAGCGGCTTCTTCAGAAGGAATCTTTCCATTCGCTCTGACAAAGGGCTAACGCTCGAAACGTGAGCACCACAGCTTCTTTAGAAAGGAACCCTCTTATCCAAAAATCAAAGCAGAAACTATTACGATACTTAATTGAAAACCGCTTTAACGAACAGTAGGTGATTAATATTTATGTTATAATGGTTTTACGATTATTAACGAGTACTTTGATACTTGTTGTACAAAATAAGACATTACAGAGATTTACGTTTGTGTCAAAATATATCTATTTCTGAAATTATAAAAATTTTTAGCGACTTTGTAACAAATTGAACAGGTAATAAACATTTGTACCTTTGGTCAATAACCATACTATGTGCATATGAAAGTGAATACAGTAAGACCTTCCCGTGCCACCGTGCGACCACGTCTTGAAGGCGACCACTTTTACAAATGAGCAAAATGACCCATGTGAAATCACTACACTTTGAACCTACCATAAGTGGCCACTTCTTGTAAATGACAACGATGTTTTGGGGGGGGTTTATATAAAATTGAAATTTTGTATTGTTTTTAACCTCTCTGCCCGGTTGTTCGAAAGCCAATTAACGGTAATCCCCGATAAAAAGTTAACCGAGGTTTTCATTTCGCTCGTTAAAAATGCCTTACAAAGTTAATTTTAAGCTAATAGCGAAGAAAAGTCTAAGTCAAAACTGAAGGACAAAAGCTTTTCGAAAAACCTTTATTGTCTAGTAATTGAACTAAAATCAAAGTTCACGTTAACCCAGGATTAGCTTAATCGAGCTTTGAACAACTGGGCCCTCGTTGATAGGTAGTATCAGTCATTCTGTTCAGCGGTCATTATTTTCGTGAGATGCGCGCGAATCTTGCAACCGAGTTTGCGTTCTACGAGGGAGGGGAAACCCCTAATTAAGTAAATAGCTGAAGCAGAGACAGGAAGGGTAGGCAAGGGAAGTGGGTATGCTAAGCTTGGCAACGCCTGTAACGGCCAGGGAAGTTACAAAAAAGCCATATAGACTGTCATGAACACTACCCAAAATTACCGAAGCACGGGGAGTTCGTTTGATTTGTTTGACACGGCCTCTCGACTTAATAAACAATCTCTGAAATGATAGGGTTGACAAATTAGAATTTTTTTATAGAACGCTCTGACATCAGAACGATGTTAAAATTATTCAAGAAATTTTGTATACATGTTTCTCCAATACCAAGTCGAATGTGGAAGATATAATTCTGTATTACCGTGTTTATATTGACAGCTGACATACACCGCGTGATATAGAGATAGAAAGAACAACACATGATGGAAAACAGTGGAGCCGCCGTTATTTCCTGGCGCGCTATTTGCCTTCAAATTTTATTAGTAAAGATGCTGTTAGAGCGAAAAGTCAAATACGATTTTTTACGAGCCTGATAGGGGTCCTGACAGGCAGGAAAAACAGACGAGACAGTTTTTTTACCCAGCAATTCTCAGCAAGCTAGATATTTAGAAACGTTCCCAGCCAGCTGTATTCCAGCCTGCAGAACGGGTTTTTAGTCCATCAGGTACTCCTGAAGGGTTGCGATAAAGAACACATATAACCTTCCTGAAAACCCTTGATTTGCCACAATAGCCTTCGAGTAAAATTATCACATAGCAGGTACGCAAATAATTCAAAATTATAAATGTGACACATCTTCATTTGCGAAACGACAGAACATTCACACAACTGACTCGAGTTAAGACGAACATTGACTATGCGTCCAGAGAAAGTAAAACTGGTATAATTAAATCATTCTTAGTTAGGACTCTTGAATTCAAGTGATATGACCCGTAGAAGTCCCAGGGACCGTCTCCTTGTGACCTAGAAAAACTGTGTTTAATCCACTTGTAAGTTCAGTCATCTTCCCCTGACGGGATAATTGGCCTGTTGACCACATATGTCAATTTTGCATTAGTCAACTCGAACATACCAATTGCTTTTTAAAGTTATGCCAGTATAATAAACACAATTTTTGTTTGCTTTTGCCGGTCGGTTTTGTCCTCGTTTGTTTATAAACAGGAACTTAAGAAGTTTATAAACAGGAATCCAACGATTTCACTTTCTTGCTTCCATTTCATTTTGTGCAGTTCTTTCATTAACCTGGTCACCTTTTCAGTCATTTCTAATGTCAGAGTGAACCTGCCAGTTCTGTCATGATCAGTTACGTATCCAGAGGTGAATCAACTTTGTTCTGATCCTTGATCGCGCTCTCTCGAACTGAATTTTGCTCGGAGTCTGCAATTAGGAGAACGTAAGACTGGTCTATCTCTCTCTTTGCTCGTGCAGTGTCATAGTAATCCATTGCTTCGCCCTCATTTAGCTTGTGTTTGATAACAAATGTAGCACACAGAGCGAAAAGCAGGATTAAGGCTAAAATAAGCAATCTCTCGTAGCTTGAAGTAAATGACATTATTCCAAATCACGAAGTTTTAGTGCAGGTCCGTCTCTTTCAGGCTTTTTGATGAGACTTCCCCACTGTTCAGCGATTGTAAGTTCTTTAAGTTCCTTTTCCTTCTGACATCAGGAAAATTATTACCTTAAGGTCACTCATAACTCGGCAAATGTCAGTGGCTTGTTCCCCTCGAGGAACGTTAAGTGTTAATACGACATCAATAATTGATGTGCAAAATAACGGTTTGTTGCGTTATCGGTCGCAGTTTCCAGGGGCGTGTTAATAATTTTATGGGCGACGAAACTGACCTGTAAACAAAAACACAGGGAAATTGCATTTCACGGGCGATAAATTTCAGGGGCCGAAACACAATACCTTCTCCTCGCTTCGTGTAACTACCGCCGGCTGAATTTGCGCATGTGCAACTAAACTCCCGAAGAAAGAGGCCGTTAATTAACTCATTAGCAAGGGGCAATGAAGGGGGAATGGGGTTGAAAAAAACTGGCCTTTCCTTCTTTTACAGTTCATTAATTCCTTTCCTTACGCTTGAACTATATTGTAAACATAACAAACCAAGCGAATAAACAAGTTTTTCCCAAACAAATACCCGACAGGTGACCTAAACCAAACAGTCTTTAAAAGCAATGTCCATTATAATTTTGTGGTAAATAAAATATCAGGGTAATTTACTTGCAGACAAAACCTTCAATTACAACCAGCTGATTATTAGCAGAGAGCAGGCCCATAGCTAGACCAAAACTTTCAGCAACGAGGTCAAACATAAAAAATACAGAAAATATAAAAGTATATATGAAAAATATCTATATATGTGAAAGAATGTAAGAAAAAATGTAAGAAAAAAAAAAAAAGCGCATTCCTAGCTTTCGCACCGGAATCTATCGAATACAATAACTCGCGTGAATTAAGGAATGGGTCTCGATAGATTTGGAGGGGGTGGTCTATTTTAGAGTAAATTAAAGGTAATGGTTTGAAAGTTTGAAAGAGCCAAGAATCTGTACAAAGTATTTCATTTTTATTGTCGCTGAAGCTGCTGTTGTGTCACGTTACATACCACGCCCAATTTCAAAATTTTATTTCGATTTAAATTTACGACAACTTAGGAAAATGAATTGCTAGTCAGGTTACTTTCTATGAATGACTTTGGTACAAGGGTTTAGGGAACTAATCGGGGTTTTTAGAATTTATTTACTTTTGTTAAACTATGACGTTTTTAGTTTGGAGAGAGACTGGGGAGAGAGAAAAACACTAAATAGCTACGCTACATTTAAGCGTTTCAAAAAACCCCAATTAATTTAGGGTAATTCTTTGTAACGTTAAGACTTAAAGACAAGGAAGAGTGTTTTTAACGTTGATTGTCAGGTTGTAATCCGAATATATAAAAGTTTGCATAAATTAGGGCGTGGTCGATCATGTGACGACAGCTAACATGGTAGATCGTCAAAAAATTTTGACCCATTTGTTTTCACCAAGTTATAAACCAGGCGAACTGGAATAAAAAAACTAGACAAAAAGTGTCCAAAAATGGTGATATTAAGTGAG
Source organism: Pavona decussata (assembly GCF_977016875.1). Lineage (NCBI taxonomy): Eukaryota > Metazoa > Cnidaria > Anthozoa > Scleractinia > Agariciidae > Pavona > Pavona decussata. The sequence continues at coordinate 2,122,081 of NW_028145442.1, read as the reverse complement.
AACCATTCCTTAATTCAGGTGAGAACTTCGACATTAGCAGCCGAGCTCGAAATTTTTCTGGTCGCGCCATGCATCTTCATTTGATGGGACTGTATAAATTAGATTACTCCACGTTTTTTACTGTTTTAGTATTCACAAAATAACAAGATAAAACAAGACGTGAAAAAACATCAAACGTAAGTACACATCAATTTAAGGAATAAAGTACCAGGAATAAACACTACGAAAAACACCTTATTGAGGTACTTCTGTTTCAAGAGTTTAATCACTGATTAATTCAAGTGAAGTTCCTAAAACTAGTTATTGAAAAGCTTGGGGAGCAGAGATGGCGCAGCGGAGGGCACTTACCTCTCACCAATGCGGCTCGTGATCGATTCCCGAACTCGGCGTCGTATGTGGGTTAAGTTTATTGTTGGTTCTCGTCTTAGCTCCGAAAGGTTTTTCTCTTGGTTCTCGTCTTTGCTCCGAGAGGTTTTTTTAGATTCTCAAAAATCAATCTCTCTAAAAGATAATTCAACAAAACTCTAAATGCTTTGGTTATCCCGAAGTTGGAATTGTTTACCGAGGCAACTGTCTCGGTTCCGGGCTCAATAATGGCTACAGGCTTGCCTGCAGAGTCGAAAGAATCCGCAGTGAAGTAATTCTGGTGGCTGGCGAATGTACTAACATAGCGTCAGAATCCTCCTGGCGTAATAATTTCTTAAAGCCGGCTTATTAAGGCACAGAACAAAAACGAGCTGAACCAATCTTTTACAATAAAGCATTCCCTAAGCCTTAGAAGAATTAGAAATTACAGCAAAATGGTGGAAAAGAAAACTGTAAAGGAAGCTTTTCGCGCTTGCCACCTGGGAGTTTAACGGTCCCTGCGAAAGTAATGTAAAAATGTTTTTGCTTAGATTTGTTGTTTTATAGACAAATTAAGCGGAGCTCTAGCAGACCAGTCTGCTCAGACATGATCTCACCAGCCATACCCGACGATGCTCCGCCCGCAGGGCTTTTCATAACTGGAACGTATCATCTATGATCAACCACGACAAACGGAACCCTACTGCCACTACACTATAGGTTCTCGCTTTAAGAGCACGAGAGCTTGCAGCCTGCGCCCTTGCTAAAGAATTTGGGGTCAAACACTGAAGGGCTAGCATTTGAGATATGAAGAGGTTATTCAAGAGGTAAAACTACTCGGTCGTATGACACAACTCTCCGAATCAAATATTGGCTCTTATCAATGAATGCTTTCGTACACGTACTCTGGAAGAGTGTAGCAGTCCGATATTTACACCCTAAAATGCTATGCCTTATAATACTGTCGATTATTTTCTGCCTCATAAGCAGTCCTGATGAATGAACGAGTGGTCCAATTTTGTTCGTCTGTACCCGTCGCCCACGTTTAACCTACAAATCCTGCTTTCTTGGCTAAACAAGTGGCTTTGTTAAAAGACTGATTAGACTGATTGTTAAGCTGCCCGCCTCAATTGACACAGGTATGTGAAAGATTTTCGCAATTTTTGAATGAAGTATTTGTTAACGGGCAAAACAATTAATGCTTTTTGGACAATTCATCCGTGTTCGAATCCGCCCCCATTCATCACGTAACTGAAACGCGCCGTTGGGCAAAGGAAACAGTTGACATGGTTCAGTTATTTTTAATAAATGTATCGTTTCCTTGTTTATTCTTCCGACATCAAAAATGCGACTATTTTTTTTTTCTTCTTTTAAAAACTGACATCTACTTCTTGTATTATATTAAAACTGTCATCTCCAGGTTACGCATTTGTCTGTCAAGTTGCTGTTTACCGTTGGATTGTTAAAGACAGTTAAAGTGAGAATTGATTTGACAAATGATGTAAACCTTTTACTACTCAGATAACGAAAAGAGAATCTACAAAAGGAAAGAACTCGAAAAGTACCCTTTACGTTAGTGGTCACAAGACGTTTGACCAAGTTTGAAAGAAATCGGCAGCATCAAAGCTTAGAACATTCAACAAAAAAAATCAAAGTCGTAACCAGCGTCAAACTCGCTTATTGAAAATCATCTCATGACGTAAACAAAGCCAATAGCTTCTGAAGTCATTCCAATTAATCGACCAAGTAACCTGACCAAACAAACCACTACTGGGTGAAGAGAACCAAAAGATGTTTACTGCACAGTGCAATGGCTCTGCATTTGTGTTTTCATCTTAGTACATTTATTAATGTGGAAACAAAAAGAATGCGTGGGTTGTTCGCCGCACCTCTGACCCTCTCGGCGAGAAAGAGACAGGGATTAACTTTGTTGTCTCTCTGTGTATACGCGCCACTTGTGGAGGGGCCTGTATCACAGATGACCCACTGTCTCTTCGGGAGTCCGGGGATTGCAAAATCTGGTAAGTGCGTTGCAGGGCAAAAGACATAGACTGCAAGCAGTCCCTTTCTGGATAGTCGAGAGGTCGAGCGAAATAGCCGAACGCGAAAAATATGGAGCGAATGAGCGGAGGGGGTTTGGGGAGAGTCTCTTCTCGTTTATTTCTCCTCGCTCCAGTCTCGGTGCGCTGTGAGCGCACCTTCGACTAACCAGAAAGGGGCTGCTTGCCGTCTACAAACGACAAAGACGATATGTTTGAATAGTGTCTATTTACACCTCGTTGAGATTGCATTTTTAATATTTGGTTCAATTTTATCCTTGGTTGAAGTTTTGTTTCAGCTTAATTTTATACTCATTATCCTAGACCAACGTACATAAAAACGAACGAAAATCAAGATTGAACCAAGGATAAAACCGAACCACAACATTTCCTTAAGTTGTTCCAATCGTGTTGTTGTGCTCGAGTCAGACATGCCATCACACGAAGCGTTGAGTTGAAAGGAACAACGAAATCAAGGCATCACTACAAACGGCGGATTCTTTCCGGTAAAAGTAGTTTTGGTGACATCAGTTCCTATAAAGGAAAAAGCGTGATGCGCCCCTGAAGTTGCCACGGTTATTAAACGCGTGTTGGACCTCTTCATATTTCGGTAGAGTGGCCAGGTTCCCTAGTGCTGCCACAGAGGGTTTGGACGCTAGCATCCGGGAACTGACGCGTTTAATGTCATCCATTGTCACGTTCTCTGAAAAAGAAACAAAACAAAGAAAAAAAAAAAACATGAAGTGTGATAAGGAAAGGCGAAGACAGAAATGAAGAAAATAAGTTAAAATGTCACAAAGGCTACATCAGTGAAGTCTGAAATCTTACCAATGCTCTCGAATAGTTCTTGAGGTGACTTCCTTTTGCCGAGTCCAAGAACTTGCCTGGAAAATGCAAAAAGAAAACATTACTTTGTTGTAAAATCCAAACTATGACCAATATTATTTCAACCTTTATACCCTGCTAGCAGAGCGTTTCTTTCTGGGAGGCCTCTTAGCATGTACGCAGTCGCTCGCGTCTCGTTCGCGGCTTGTTTACGCGAAATTACTACGCGAAATACCAGGGACGCGAATGACTCTACGTACATGCTAAAAGACTTGCTAGAAAGAAACGCTCTGCTAGCAGGGTACAACCTTTAAGGCCTTAGTGGTAATTGTCCTCTTTTGTTTCATGATTAGAAAGCCAAACAACAAGGAAACAGGGTCCGTCACGAAAAGAGGGTTTTTTGGAAGTTTTACGGTCTTTGCGAAAGTAATGTAAATTTTTTTGCTTAAATTTGTTGTTTTATAGGCAAATTAAGCGGAGCTCTAACAGACCAGTAAGAGGGGGGATAGTATTTTGTGTACTTTACCTTCCTATATCTTCAAATACAATAACTCTTGATTCTAAGTTCATCATCAGCATAGACTGGAGCTGCTTCTTAGCTCTAGCTACTTCAACCTGCAAAAGAACGTGAAAAAAATCAACAATTTACAAATGTCTACACAGCGGCATAGAGTCTGTACGTGTTATATTTTAATAAAAAGTACTAGTAAACCATCCCGAAGTTTCGTGACTACAGAATATCAAAACCAACCTCATTTAATCCGCTATTGATGAGGGTAAAGTACTCCTTGCAAATCACCTGAGCAAGATCTCTCAACTGAAAATAAATTAAAAAAAAAAAAACAATCAATGCAAAAATGCAATAATTTACGTAAATTTGCAAATGACACTTCCTAGTTTTGAAATGATTGACAACTAGAAATTACTTTTTGTTTCCGTAGATTTAAAAAAATATGTACGGAAATTTGGGAGAGCGAGACAGTAATAGCAAAAGGCAAAATGTTGCCCTTTAAAAAAAAAGCTGTAAGCAGTTTACTATGTTTCTACACAATTGAAAAACGTTCACTGCCTACAACCTGTCAGAGATTGTGATCAGCAACATGAATTCAAAGTAACTTTAGAGAAGGCAAGACAACAAGAAGAAGTTGAAAAGCACTGCAAATGTCTACGACTGTTACAGTGTGAGGCGCCTTACCGTGGTCACCCAACAAACTTTTTTTACAAGTTAGCCAATCACGATATCTTCCTCCTTGTTCATAAAATACAAAAGGAGGCACGACCGTTAATCAAATTTGCGTATCCTGATTGGCTAACTTGTAAAAAAAGTTTGTTGGGTGGCCAAGGTAAGCGCGTCGCACTGCAAGTCACAGACTCAGGGCAGAGAAGTGGCACTTGTTGGTTACTGTCCCTGCTCCAAGGGTTTTTCTCCAGGTTCTCCCGTTTTCCTCCCTCCACAAAAACCAACACTTTCAAATTCCAGTACAACCCGGACGTACGCACACCTTCAGTAGAGAGCTCTTTGAAACTCCGTGGGTAAACAAATTACAATTATTTATTTTACGTTTTGTTAGGAGTAGCTGATGTACAGCATTTGACTTTTATGAGTGACAAGATATTGAACTGCATTTCTTTGTTTGAAACTCACACTGATTGAGTTAGTTGCTGGGAGATTTCCAACAACTTGGTTGACGCATCTAAGGAAGAAACATGGTCACGTTACTTGCAAGGGAGCCTCCCTTTCAAGCAACAAACTTTCTAAATTAATATGTGGTGAGTGACAATACATTCAAGTGCATTTCTTTGTTTGAAACTGACCTGAGTGGGGTGACAACTGCCATGGATACAAAATAAACCAGTGTCGGCATAGCTGTGGTGATATGCTGTAGCAGAATAAATCCAGTGATGTCTGTTTAAAACATTCAAGTAGAGCCGAGAATACATGCCTTTTCCTGGCCCACCAGCTGAAAATGATCCCCCACCGCCCATCATAGTATTTAGGACTGTGAAGGCAAAGAAGTCAGGATCGTCATAATGACAGGACTCCACACCTATTGAGAGATGTGCTAGCTCTGGAAGGGGGGTGGGGCCAGGGTTGATGCGTGGCTCTGTTCTGTGGTCCTGAAAGAAAAAGTAAATATACACTGCACATAAATAACCAGGTGTTTTACAAAAGCTAAACCTGGGAAAACTATCAATGACAATTAACAGACTAATTTTCAGGCCTGGAAACGGCACAGAAAAATAAAATATTTTCTGAAAAAGGTCTCAACAAACTTTCTTCCAGACTTTTTTACCCTTAAAAACTGTTCCTTCCTTTTCACTTTCAAAAGTCTGCCAACGTTTAACATTTCTATGGCAAAAGCAACACTGCTACTGAAATGCTTTTAATTGAAAGTTGAGCAATAAGCAATAAAGAGTTGCCCAGCACTTCCTTGTGATAGACGAAGATTAAAATAATAACACTCCTTTTTTTCTTGGCAGAAAAACATCCAAGGTTTACTGAAAAATTCAAGTTACTTGTGGGATATTTTATAGTTTACCACTCAAAATTATCACATAAGTGAACATACAATACCTTGACAATACCACCCGTGTACTGAGCAATGGATCTGTCTGGGCCCTGAGGCTCTTCACCTTCTTTGTACCAGACAGGCTTTTTGTCAACAAAGTAGGTTCTTGTCAGGTCTATTAGATGTTGATGCTCAACATTAACTCCAGCTATAACCATTCTAGACGGCTGATAGTATCTTTTTAAGTAGTCAAGTAGAATAGAAGAATTAAACCTTCCTATGTTTTCTGGTGGGCACAACTTGGGTAAACCTACTGTGTTGTCACGAAAAGCTGCCTAAAAAAAGAAAAAAAAAACACTTTGTAAGCAGTACTGGTATGTCAAGTAACATATAGCTGTTTCGACAAAGATTGTCCCCAAAAAAGCGTAAAAGCGTACTTGACAATGCCAAAAAGTACAATGTAGTCTGGGAAATACCCAAGAAATTTCAATAAAATATTAGAATCCATGATGCCTTGACCGTACAGCAAAGACTTGAGATGGTGGGCAATATGAATTCTGAGCTCTTATTGAAATTTATTCGGTACTTCCCAGACTACCTTTCGTCATTGTCGCCTACGATTTTATGCTTTTTGGGACAACCTTTGTCAAAACAGCTGTATATGTCAGGTGTCATTAGCCTTAAACAGCAAGTAAAGTGTACCGGGTTTGATTAAAAATAATTCCTTTGTTTTGGCTAGTGAAATCAGACTTGTCACAAGCCACTGGGTCAAGCCCTGCTGAGAAAGACAAAAAATACTTACTGCATGAATTAAGTCTGTTAGAACAGGTTCTGGATCAAGCTTCAATTCCAAGTTTTCAAGTTCAAACTGCACAACCATTTTTTGTTCTTCAATCTACAAACAATACATATGAAGGAAATGAAACTTTGAACTAGTTTAAAATAAATTACATGAAAAACTTGAAAAAGGTCATATAAAACACTGAGGAACTTTTGGTATAAAAGGGGCCAGTTAACACAAACAATGGTGTAAAAGGAAGGAGTGGCTAGACCTTTTATAGTGAAACTTACTGTTTTGAAATTTTGGGGTAACCATGAATTTTTCAGAGATAATAAAAGCTTCAATTAGAAAAAAAAAAAAAAAAAACGTCATACATTGCTTTGTATTTTTCCTGTTTTTTAGAACAATTGTTGGTTAATTATCTCTGAAAAATGCGTGGTTACCCCTCACTTTCTTTTTTGATTTCAGTAGCCCTTGCTGAGATCTGCTTTCCCCACATAGTCATAAACCACACAAAAATACTTCTTTATTAGTAGGCACTGTCCTTAAGTGCACAAGTTACCAAATGTGAAAGCATACTGAAAACACAACATTTCAAAACAGTAAGCAAATAACAACAACTAAATGAGTCACCTCTTGGTCCAAAAGCTTGGGTCGAAGAACACCCTCAGACAGAACTTCCATCACTGTGGGTACACCACTGGTGAAGCAAGACGCTCCATAAATAACTGCATCTCTGTTGAAACAAGATTAGAAATTAGTCAGGGACTTGTTCAGTAAGCCTTTAAACCCAAGTACTTATACTTGTTTGAAGGTCATCTCTTGTGGAGTGCTTTTTAGAGGAGGTTTTGTTTATGTAATTTTTAAAACACAAGCAGCAGTGTTTTATCGAAATTTAAAACCACTATTATTCACCACGGTACTGTACACAATAAAGCAACATGACATGACATGGCACAACATAGAAATATAGTTTAGAATAAAATACAATAAAATTAATAAAATTTTCCACCAGTTACCATCTATGAGTCAATACCTGTAGGACGTACAATCTGCCATGCCTCCAAATTTTTCCAGTTCTTGTGTGATATCATCATTGGTTTGAAACTTGACTGTACTCTAAAATGCAAAGTATAAAACAAAATGACAGAGATATCCTGCATGGTTTTTGGAGCACACTCTACTCCACTATTTGCTAAATTGGGTATCTTAGACATTTTCCAAGTTAATTCATTTCAAATAGCCAAATTTATGTTTTATTATCAAAATCAATTATTACCTCCAATGTTTTTGAATTTGTCTTACCAAGTAGCCAAGTGCATAATTATGGCACCAGAACAGCCAACCACTATTGATCGCATTCTTGTTGAACAAATCTTATAAGCAATTTACAGTCCTTTACCAAGGTCCCAAAATCTGGAACTCTATCCCAATATGAATTACTTCTTCATCTAGTTTTTTCACCTTTTCTATAAAATCATGAATTGACCAAGCCGCACTTACGCTGCACCATATTTTCTATTTATTAATGACAGCCGAGGTGGCCTCTCTTAATAAGCCTGGTGGTTTCTTGAGGTCTGCTTGCCATTATTTGTAAATTCTATCATTTCTTCTTGTTTTTAGTACGGCAAATAAATAAATGATGATAATGATGATGATGATGATGATGATGATGATGGCAACAACAACAATAAAATGTGCTAGCTCAAGGATAAGTCATTTTCACTTAGTTTTTAAGTTGATTCAGCCGCATCCAAAGTAAATGTCGAGTTCAATACAGCTGTAAATATATTATGGCTTGAAAACCAGAAAATAAATGAAACAAAACGTACAAGTAATGCAAAGTGAATAAAACAATTGAAGGGGTGTGAGGAATAAGGCCTGCATGACTTTTGATTATAAGGTCAAATTCTCCATTTGTTTCCCAAGCAAATACAAGTCAATTTATCAGATGTCATTAAGGGGTTTTTTCCAGACACCCCTTCTTTTCTTATCAAAAGCATATTTCTTCGACTTTCTTAGAGTTGCAAAAATGTACCTGAAAGGAGAGTTTCTCCAACAAATGTGACAATCCTGCAGGATAGTCTACTTCATATCTAGAGCCAGCATCAATTGCAACTGCAGTAATCACAATAAATAATTAGGTTACTACTTTAATAATAGATGCACCATTTTGGAAGGTGTCTATACATAGAGTCCACTGTGTAAACTGGGCCCTGACAGATTGTTGGATAGGTATTATTTTTAGCCAGTGACACAGGCATAGTCAAGAAAAAAAAACATCTTTCATTTATTCAACATCACATTCTCTTTACACATACCACTCAACATTCCAATCCTAGCAGTATGCAGGATGTTTGTCCCATGAACCTAGTTTAATGGCCTTAGCTCCCACAAGTCTTCTGTGGCTCAATCTAGTGGAGCATCCGAACTAGTTTTCAGAAGGTCTTAGGAGCAATAGGAGCACTCAGAATTTCTTTTTCCAAGTTTGCCTGTGTCATTACTGAATAATACATCATTCTCATTTGTTCACCAGGCTTAAAATATTACATCACATTTTTATTCCATTGCACATATGCCACTCATTGACATTCCAATCCTAGCAGTGTGCAGGATGCTTGTCTCATGAACCTAGTTCAATGGCCTTAGCTCCCACGAGTCTCCTGTGGCTCAGTCAGGTGGAGCATCCGAACTAGTTTTCAGTAGGTCTTACATGTAGCTTTGACTCCTGTTGGGAGAACTCTGATCAACAATGTTACCATTGCTGATCATTTTTATTGTTGATTTCCTTCCTTGTCTGTTCCAACTGCAAAAATTTTGCAAGATGGAAGACTATTAAAAGGGGCAGTGTCACCTATATTTGTGTCACTTTCAATTATAGCAAAAAAACACGTTTGAATTTTTTATTACCGGTAATGGAAACATCAAAATAATGGATCAGTTTTGTTAACAATAACCTACTAGTAAACAGAAACTAGTATTAATTGAAGGGTTTTATGCAAAACTATCGTAAGTGACGATTTTGGCCATTTTTTTAAAATGTCATCCAAATCAGCTGAATTTTTGCATGTGGTCCTTGATTTAATAGAAAAACATTGCCCTGTATTTTTTTTCGCAAATTTCTGCTTCATTTTGAGGAAAAACCTTAAGCAAAAAACGTGTCGGCGTTCTTTGCATTCTTTTATTCAAAGCAAAAAACAAAAGAAACCGATTAAGTTCTTTGTTTCGTAAAATCAACCGAGCGGGAAATTTGAAGTTCAATATGAATAACAATGGTATTTTAAACCTTTTTTGCATCGTGATAATCAGTGTATGCCGCTGTGGCACATTCGGTTAGGCGAGTGGAATACTTACTGCGGAAGGTACCCAGTTCGATGCGCGCGAAAATTTATTTTTCTTTCCACTCACGGTCTCTAATTCTTTTTTTTTTTTTTTTTAGTAAGCAGGGTTTGGGTGTATTTTTTTTTTTTGCCAGTTTGGTCTTCGTTTACAACAAAAAAACGAAGCCAAATGCGTCAAATGACGGGTCTCGAAAATGTAGGCGGTTCGAAGCCCAAGCCACAGTTCCTTTTTTTCTGGGTTTTGTTTTTTGGATGTTTTTGGTGCAGATGGCTAGGATGGAAATGGATTGCAACTTGAAAGTTCTTCATGTATATTGCAGAGAAATTGCTAAAAACTGATTGTAATTTGTTCTTCCTTGGAGAAATCCCGTAATATTTTCTTCCCGGCACTCTACGAGCAATTTCATGTCAGACAAAAAAGGTTCCTTGTTAAATACTCAAGCAGTTTTGACCAAAAGACTGCAAGACCACCGTGACAGTGCCCCTTTAACGGTTTTTAAAAGTGGTTCCTTGCGACATTCCACCCACCAACTCCAAGGAGGCACCCTTTGAAGAAAAAAATCTGATGTGTTTAATTTTTGGCCATGCCTTTGAAAAATTAATCCTATCCCACTTTTGGCCGCTGTTTTGAATAAAACATCCTACGTGTATAACCCCTCAGCAAAAACTTGTCATCCTTAGGGTAGTTAGGAGATTTGGGGATGGGGACTAGAAATGGAAATTATCTCCTCTTGCATTGCACAGTCTGAAATGCCTCAAGTTTGAAACTGCAGCGCATCAACAGGGAAATATCACTGCATATGTCCCAGTTTTAGTTGAGGCAAACTGTATTGCATTAGATGACACATTTTCACCAATCCAGACAAGTGAAAACATTTGATGGAATTTAAAAGTAGTTAAGCTTAAGCTTATGTATGAAGAGTTTATTACTAAAAAAATTTTCTTTCTTGGGAAAATTTTGAATGCACTGTGTAAATTCGAAACTCACAGTGTCCTCCTGAGGTGACATCAACGTTTTTGCCATCTGATGTAAGATAGATTCTATATTGCACATAGTAAAATTCAGACTGCTTCGATTTTAGTACACGTGCGTCGTCGTGACAGCAAAACAAAAAGATGACAGTTCCGAAATCCTTAACCGAGAAGCAGTCAGTCCGACCTAATTTGTTCGTTACTTACCACCAATCGTTGAGAACTGACCAAACGAGTCTTGTGAAGTCACTTTTATACCATTTTCAAGTGTGGTAACATGAGTTACGTGATCATGTTGGTTTTGCCACGATTCTGTAGCGCTAAGCATCAGTGGTGGAGCAGGAGGCATATTTGGTAAAGGCTCGTTGAGTGGAGGGATCGCGCCATTGCTAAGCAGTCTCTTTCGTGCTATATGTCTGGAGGTTCTGTGTAAAGCGCGAAGTGATCTACAGCCTTGAAATATGGGCAAGAGACTTTTTCCAGCCATCTTCCTCTGCGCATCGCGGGCACTGTGTATTCCAGCAGCTGACTCGCAGAGGAGAAAATTACGTCGTTTACAAGGAAGCAAAGTGCAACCAGAAAACTGAAGATAGGTCCGCTATGCGTACATTGGAATTTTCAGAGCTACGCAGTAGGGACTTTTCGTATCGCAATGAAGTGAAATTGACTGAACCGTAGGCTCGATTTCCGCCGCTCCCTCCGGTCCGGCTTTCCTTTTTGTTAAGGGGGGGGGGGGGGGGAAGAGGGGTGAGTGCGAGCTCATTTTCCCGAACAGCGGCTGGTAATCGACCCTAACTGAACTTTGGTTCACCGTCTTTTTCAATCTCGGACTCAGAGTCCTCAGGCTCTTTGGCCAGCGGTTGGTCGCCAGGAGAGACTCTGGGGTACAGTACTGGAATTTTACTACCGCAGGATTTCTGCGGTAAAACAATGGAAGCCGTGACGGAGCTTATACAGAGCAGCCAATCAGAAACTTTAATTTTTTTCGAATTCTCCAGAGTCTCTCCTGGCACCTACCCCCTAACCAAAAAGCCTGAGAACTCTGGGTACGAGATTGTGTCTTTTCAGTTAGGAGTTTTTGTTTTTGTATCACAGTAAAGTCGTTTGTAATCGTTTAAAGTGCGTTGGAAAGTAAAGCCCAGATTTAATTTATCCTCCGGTTTCTATCAAAGTCTTGAAGGTATTAATAAACATTTAAGACGTTAATCAAGACCTTGAAGAGCTCCATCTACATCTACATTAAAACGATTGTAGAAAACACACAGAAAAAAAAAACTATCTTCACTTTGATGTAAATCTCTCAGGTAAATCGATCTGTTTATCAAATGATCAGCACCAAAGCAGTTGGGTATCCTGTGGTCGCACAGAAGGGCTTCATACTATTCTTGTACCCAGATCTCCCACGGTCACATTTCCAAACCTGCAGTGAGATCTGGGTATGAGATTAGTTTCCTACTGGGCCATCATCCAGCCGATAAAAACACAAAAATCATTGCTTGAACTTCCTGCCTTTTTTTCTGTTGGTCAGGGTAAATGTCCAAGTCCGCACCATTTTGTTGCATCTTATGCTTGCCAAAGGTATAGGGGGTGGGGGAGGGGGGAGGGGTTTCTTGCATTTTGTCACTACTACTAGTTAAGATAAAAAGATAAAAATCTGTTGTAATATATCACGGTCTAACCAGAGTGAAATAAAAGTCTTGAAAATCAACTAATTTTATTCAGTTTGGCAGAATACTCAATATACTGTCAACTGCAACACAGCTGTGAACTCCAGCTTCCACTCCTTCAACAGACGTCTTTTACTGTGCCAATCCAAACACCACAAAAACTTTGAAAGAAACTGGAAAAAAAGGAAGACAATTTATTTCGAAGAAGTAGCTGACTGTTACTTTCTGTTTGCTCACATTTCCTGCAGTTTGGCATGTACGAGGAAACAAGAAATGACAATTATTAGTTCACCTTTATTATAAATACAATAAATAATATATACATATTTCATTAATTACTGCTAAAATATAACAACTATTACATCATTCTCATAAATATACATAGAAGTTTTTACAAAAGCTGATAAAAAAAAAACAAAAATGTTCTGTATTAAAAATAATGATGTCAGCTTCCTCCACTCATGTAGGACAGCAAATCACCAAACCACTTCTGTTCAAAATCATAAGCCACAATTGTAGCAGCTGGAATATCTGGTTGTTTGCAACCCTGGGAAGATAAAAACAACAGTTGTTAAGATGTTATCATTTAACCTACATAATGATGACAACAGTATAACATATATAATCACCAATATTGATTACTTTGAAGTCGTAATCAACCAACTAATTACTGATTGATTGAACAACTAATCAATTAATTTTAAAAATACTTTTGACTTTCACTTAGTGTTGTTGCTAGGATTTATATAATATGAGTTATAATATTATCACTCTATTTTTGCAAGACAACAGTGTGCATTTCATAACAATACGTATCACTGTAAATACCGGCTTATTATCCCTTAAACCTATATAACTATTATTTGCAAGTTTAAAGTGCACCTAACCCCAAAATGTTTTTTTCTCTTAAATAAATCTTTACACCTGTTCGAAACATGTTGCGCTATTAAGCGCCTTTTTATAACCAAATCTTGACTTTTTATAGGCTGTAAAAGTTACAAAATCTAGCCATCATCTGTCCCATCACCGAGCTAGTAAGGGGCATGGGTCTATTCCTAAATTGACGTCACAAACTGATTTGCATTGTATTAAGTCTTTGTGAAAATGTATGCAAAGCAGTTTGTGACGTCAAGTAAGGAATACACCCATGCCCCTTACTAGCTCGGTCATGGGACAGATGATGGCTAGATTTCGTAACTTTTACAGCCTATAAAAAGTCCAGATTTGGTTGAAAAAAGACGCAAAAAGGCTCAATGCGTTTCGAAAAGGTGCAAAGATTTATTTTTAAAGCGAAAAAAAAAATTTGCGGTTAGGTGCACTTTAAGTACAAAGTGCTACATCTTGAGAATGAACACTCATTTCTTGGGCTTATGTAAGCAAGCCCAAAACAACTTCCCTTATAGTTTGTTTACAATGTGTAGCTCACTTTTGTGCACATTAGGTCACTATATTTCACTAACCTTTGTTCTTCCTTCATCTTCACGACTGAGTACATCCTGCTCACTAACAATTACAGATGTGTGCAGCATCTAAGAACATCAATAAAATACATTCAGCTTAATAAAAGATCTCGAACACTCATGCAATGCTAAGAAGATTTTATTATCAATTTTCCAATAAAGTAAAAATAATTCCAATATTAACGACAACAAATATAGACAATCGAGAAAACAACAAAAACAACCTCACAAAAAAAACCCCAAAGAAAACCGTTTTTGGTGGTTATTAGCACTGTGGTTAAAATAAAAAAGTTTTTGGTGGTTATTAACACGGTGGTTAAAACTAAAACAGTTTTTGGTGGTTATTAGCATGGTGGTTAAAATAAAACAGTTTTTGGTGGTTATTAGCCCAGTAGTTAAAATACAACAGCTTTTGGTGGTTATTAGCTCAGTGGTTAAAATAAAACAGTTTTTCGTGGTTAAAATAAAACAGTTTTTGATGGTTATTAGCTTGGTGGTTAAAATAGAATAGTTTATTAAGGTTATTAGCTTGGTGGTTAAAATAAAACAATTTTTGATGGTTATTAGCCCAGTGGTTAAAAAAAAACAGTTTTTGATGGTTAATAGCTCGGTGGTTAAAATAAAACAGTTTTTGATGGTCATTAGCCCGGTGGTTAAAATAAAACAGTTTTTGATGCTTGTTAGCCCGGTGGTTAAAATAAAACAGTTTTTGCTGGTTATTAGCTCGGTGGTTAAAATAAAACAGTTTTTGGCGGTTATTAGCTCGGTGGTTAAAATAAAACAGTTTTTGGCGGTTATTAGCTCAGGGGTAATAAAATAAAACAGTTTTTGGTGGTTATTAGCTCAGGGGTTAAAAAATAAAACAGTTTTTGATGGTTATTAGCTCGGTGGTTGAAATAAAACAGTTTTTGGTGATTATTAGCTCAGGGGTAACAAAATAAAACAGTTTTTGATCGTTATTAGCTCGGTGGTTAAAATAAAACAGTTTTTGGTGGTTATTAGCTCGGTGGTTGAAATAAAACAGTTTTTGGTGATTATTAGCTTGGTGGTTAAAATAAAACAGTTTTTGATGGTTATTACCTCGTTGTTTAAAATAAAACAGTTTTTGGTGGTTATTAGCTCGCTGGTTAAAATAAAACAGTTTTTCATGGTTATTAGCTCCGGGGTTAAAATAAAACAGTTTTTGGTGGTTGTCAGCTTGGTGGTTACAATAAAACAGTTTTTGATGGTTATCAGCTTAATTGGTGGTTAAAATAAAATAGTTTTTGATGGTTATTTGCTTGGTGGTTAAAAAAAAACAGTTTTTGATGGTTATTAGCCCAGTGGTTAAAACAAAACAGTTTTTGGTGGTTATTAGCCCAGTGGTTAAAATAAAACAGTTTTTGGTGTTTATTAGCCCGGTGGTTAAAATAAAACAGTTTTTGATGGTTATTAGGTTGGTGGTTAAAATAAAACAGTTTTTGATGGTTATTAGCTTGGTGGTTAAAAAAAAACAGTTTTTGATGGTTATTAGCCCAGTGGTTAAAACAAAACAGTTTTTGGTGGTTATTAGCCCAGTGGTTAAAATAAAACAGTTTTTGGTGTTTATTAGCCCGGTGGTTAAAATAAAACAGTTTTTGGTGGTTATTAGCCCAGTGGTTAAAATAAAACAGTTTTTGGTGTTTATTAGCCCGCTGGTTAAAATAAAACAGTTTTTGGTGGTTATTAGCCCAGTGGTTAAAATAAAACAGTTTTAGGTGGTTATTAGCCCGGTGGTTAAAATAAAACAGTTTTTGGTGGTTATTAGCCCGGTGGTTAAAATAAAACAGTTTTTGGTGGTTATTAGCCCGGTGGTTAAAATAAAACACTTTTTGGTGGTTATTAGCCCAGTGCTTAAGATAAAACAGTTTTTGGTGGTTATTAGCCCGGTGGTTAAAATAAAACAGTTTTTGGTGGTTATTAGCCCGGTGGTTAAAATAAAACAGTTTTTGGTGGTTATTAGCCCGGTGGTTAAAATAAAACAGTTTTTGGTGGTTATTAGCCCAGTGGTGATTATTAACTTGGTGGTTAAAATAAAAAAGTTTTTGATGGTTATTAGCTGGTTGTTTAAACTAAAACAGTTTTTGGTGGTTATTAGCTCGGTGGTTAAAATAAAACAGTTTTTCGTGGTTATTAGCTCGGGGGTTAAAAGAAAAAAAGTTTTTGGTGGTTGTCAGCTGGGTGGTTACAATAAAACAGTTTTTGATGGTTATTAGCTTGGTGGTTAAAATAAAACAGTTTTTGATGGTTATTAGCCCGGTGGTTAAAATAAAACAGTTTTTGATGGTTATTAGCTTGGTGGTTAAAATAAAACAGTTTTTGATGGTTATTAGCCCAGTGGTTAAAATAAAACAGTTTTTGGTGGTTATTAGCCCAGTGGTTAAAATAAAACAGTTTTTGATGGTTATTAGCCTGGTGCTTAAAATAAAAAAGGTTTTTGATGGTTATTAGCTTGGTGGTTAAAATAAAACAGTTTTTGGTGGTTATTAGCCCGGTGGTTAAAATAAAACAGTTTTTGGTGGTTATTAGCCCAGTGGTTAAAATAAAACAGTTTTTGGTGGTTATTAGCCCGGTGGTTAAAATAAAACAGTTTTTGGTGGTTATTAGCCCGGTGGTTAAAATAAAACAGTTTTTGGTGGTTATTAGCCCAGTGGTTAAAATAAAACAGTTTTTGGTGGTTATTAGCCCAGTGGTGATTATTAGCTTGGTGGTTAAAATAAAAAAGTTTTTGATGGTTATTAGCTGGTTGTTTAAAATAAAACAGTTTTTGGTGGTTATTAGCTCGGTGGTTAAAATAAAACAGTTTTTCGTGGTTATTAGCTCGGGGGTTAAAATAAAACAGTTTTTGGTGGTTGTCAGCTGGGTGGTTACAATAAAACAGTTTTTGATGGTTATTAGCTTGGTGGTTAAAATAAAACAGTTTTTGATGGTTATTAGCCCGGTGGTTAAAATAAAACAGTTTTTGATGGTTATTAGCTTGGTGGTTAAAATAAAACAGTTTTTGATGGTTATTAGCTTGGTGGTAAAAAAAAACCAGTTTTTGATGGTTATTAGCCCAGTGGTTAAAATAAAACAGTTTTTGGTGGTTATTAGTTCAGTGGTTAAAATAAAACAGTTTTTGATGGTTATTAGCCTGGTGGTTAAAATAAAAAAAGATTTTGATGGTTATTAGCTTGGTG
Source organism: Pavona decussata (assembly GCF_977016875.1). Lineage (NCBI taxonomy): Eukaryota > Metazoa > Cnidaria > Anthozoa > Scleractinia > Agariciidae > Pavona > Pavona decussata. The sequence goes on along the minus strand of NW_028145442.1, from coordinate 2,104,944 downwards.
GTTAAAATAAAACAGTTTTTCGTGGTTATTAGCTCAGGGGTTAAAAAATAAAACAGTTTTTGATGGTTATTAGCTCGGTGGTTGAAATAAAACAGTTTTTGGTGATTATTAGCTCAGGGGTAACAAAATAAAACAGTTTTTGATCGTTATTAGCTCGGTGGTTACAATAAAACAGTTTTTGGTGGTTATTAGCTCGGTGGTTGAAATAAAACAGTTTTTGGTGATTATTAGCTTGGTGGTTAAAATAAAACAGTTTTTGATGGTTATTACCTCGTTGTTTAAAATAAAACAGTTTTTGGTGGTTATTAGCTCGCTGGTTAAAATAAAACAGTTTTTCATGGTTATTAGCTCGGGGGTTAAAATAAAACAGTTTTTGGTGGTTGTCAGCTTGGTGGTTACAATAAAACAGTTTTTGATGGTTATCAGCTTAATTGGTGGTTAAAATAAAATAGTTTTTGATGGTTATTTGCTTGGTGGTTAAAAAAAAACAGTTTTTGATGGTTATTAGCCCAGTGGTTAAAACAAAACAGTTTTTGGTGGTTATTAGCCCAGTGGTTAAAATAAAACAGTTTTTGGTGTTTATTAGCCCGGTGGTTAAAATAAAACAGTTTTTGGTGGTTATTAGCCCAGTGGTTAAAATAAAACAGTTTTTGGTGTTTATTAGCCCGCTGGTTAAAATAAAACAGTTTTTGGTGGTTAGTAGCCCGGTGGTTAAAATAAAACAGTTTTAGGTGGTTATTTGCCCGGTGGTTAAAATAAAACAGTTTTTGGTGGTTATTAGCCCGGTGGTTAAAATAAAACAGTTTTTGGTGGTTATTAGCCCAGTGGTTAAAATAAAACACTTTTTGGTGGTTATTAGCCCAGTGCTTAAGATAAAACAGTTTTTGGTGGTTATTAGCCCGGTGGTTAAAATAAAACAGTTTTTGGTGGTTATTAGCCCGGTGGTTAAAATAAAACAGTTTTTGGTGGTTATTAGCCCGGTAGTTAAAATAAAACAGTTTTTGGTGGTTATTAGCCCAGTGGTGATTATTAACTTGGTGGTTAAAATAAAAAAGTTTTTGATGGTTATTAGCTGGTTGTTTAAACTAAAACAGTTTTTGGTGGTTATTAGCTCGGTGGTTAAAATAAAACAGTTTTTCGTGGTTATTAGCTCGGGGGTTAAAAGAAAAAAAGTTTTTGGTGGTTGTCAGCTGGGTGGTTACAATAAAACAGTTTTTGATGGCTATTAGCTTGGTGGTTAAAATAAAACAGTTTTTGATGGTTATTAGCCCGGTGGTTAAAATAAAACAGTTTTTGATGGTTATTAGCTTGGTGGTTAAAATAAAACAGTTTTTGATGGTTATTAGCCCAGTGGTTAAAATAAAACAGTTTTTGGTGGTTATTAGCCCAGTGGTTAAAATAAAACAGTTTTTGATGGTTATTAGCCTGGTGCTTAAAATAAAAAAGGTTTTTGATGGTTATTAGCTTGGTGGTTAAAATAAAACAGTTTTTGGTGGTTATTAGCCCGGTGGTTAAAATAAAACAGTTTTTGGTGGTTATTAGCCCAGTGGTTAAAATAAAACAATTTTTGGTGGTTATTAGCCCAGTGGTTAAAATAAAACAGTTTTTGATGGTTATTAGCCTGGTGCTTAAAATAAAAAAGGTTTTTGATGGTTATTAGCTTGGTGGTTAAAATAAAACAGTTTTTGGTGGTTATTAGCCCGGTGGTTAAAATAAAACAGTTTTTGGTGGTTATTAGCCCAGTGGTTAAAATAAAACAGTTTTTGGTGGTTATTAGCCCGGTGGTTAAAATAAAACAGTTTTTGGTGGTTATTAGCCCGGTGGTTAAAATAAAACAGTTTTTGGTGGTTATTAGCCCAGTGGTTAAAATAAAACAGTTTTTGGTGGTTATTAGCCCAGTGGTGATTATTAGCTTGGTGGTTAAAATAAAAAAGTTTTTGATGGTTATTAGCTGGTTGTTTAAAATAAAACAGTTTTTGGTGGTTATTAGCTCGGTGGTTAAAATAAAACAGTTTTTCGTGGTTATTAGCTCGGGGGTTAAAATAAAACAGTTTTTGGTGGTTGTCAGCTGGGTGGTTACAATAAAACAGTTTTTGATGGTTATTAGCTTGGTGGTTAAAATAAAACAGTTTTTGATGGTTATTAGCCCGGTGGTTAAAATAAAACAGTTTTTGATGGTTATTAGCTTGGTGGTTAAAATAAAACAGTTTTTGATGGTTATTAGCTTGGTGGTAAAAAAAAACCAGTTTTTGATGGTTATTAGCCCAGTGGTTAAAATAAAACAGTTTTTGGTGGTTATTAGTTCAGTGGTTAAAATAAAACAGTTTTTGATGGTTATTAGCCTGGTGGTTAAAATAAAAAAAGATTTTGATGGTTATTAGCTTGGTGGTTAAAATAAAACAGTTTTTCGTGGTTATTAGCTCAGGGGTTAAAAAATAAAACAGTTTTTGATGGTTATTAGCTCGGTGGTTGAAATAAAACAGTTTTTGGTGATTATTAGCTCAGGGGTAACAAAATAAAACAGTTTTTGATCGTTATTAGCTCGGTGGTTACAATAAAACAGTTTTTGGTGGTTATTAGCTCGGTGGTTGAAATAAAACAGTTTTTGGTGATTATTAGCTTGGTGGTTAAAATAAAACAGTTTTTGATGGTTATTACCTCGTTGTTTAAAATAAAACAGTTTTTGGTGGTTATTAGCTCGCTGGTTAAAATAAAACAGTTTTTCATGGTTATTAGCTCGGGGGTTAAAATAAAACAGTTTTTGGTGGTTGTCAGCTTGGTGGTTACAATAAAACAGTTTTTGATGGTTATCAGCTTAATTGGTGGTTAAAATAAAATAGTTTTTGATGGTTATTTGCTTGGTGGTTAAAAAAAAACAGTTTTTGATGGTTATTAGCCCAGTGGTTAAAACAAAACAGTTTTTGGTGGTTATTAGCCCAGTGGTTAAAATAAAACAGTTTTTGGTGTTTATTAGCCCGGTGGTTAAAATAAAACAGTTTTTGGTGGTTATTAGCCCAGTGGTTAAAATAAAACAGTTTTTGGTGTTTATTAGCCCGCTGGTTAAAATAAAACAGTTTTTGGTGGTTAGTAGCCCGGTGGTTAAAATAAAACAGTTTTAGGTGGTTATTTGCCCGGTGGTTAAAATAAAACAGTTTTTGGTGGTTATTAGCCCGGTGGTTAAAATAAAACAGTTTTTGGTGGTTATTAGCCCAGTGGTTAAAATAAAACACTTTTTGGTGGTTATTAGCCCAGTGCTTAAGATAAAACAGTTTTTGGTGGTTATTAGCCCGGTGGTTAAAATAAAACAGTTTTTGGTGGTTATTAGCCCGGTGGTTAAAATAAAACAGTTTTTGGTGGTTATTAGCCCGGTAGTTAAAATAAAACAGTTTTTGGTGGTTATTAGCCCAGTGGTGATTATTAACTTGGTGGTTAAAATAAAAAAGTTTTTGATGGTTATTAGCTGGTTGTTTAAACTAAAACAGTTTTTGGTGGTTATTAGCTCGGTGGTTAAAATAAAACAGTTTTTCGTGGTTATTAGCTCGGGGGTTAAAAGAAAAAAAGTTTTTGGTGGTTGTCAGCTGGGTGGTTACAATAAAACAGTTTTTGATGGCTATTAGCTTGGTGGTTAAAATAAAACAGTTTTTGATGGTTATTAGCCCGGTGGTTAAAATAAAACAGTTTTTGATGGTTATTAGCTTGGTGGTTAAAATAAAACAGTTTTTGATGGTTATTAGCCCAGTGGTTAAAATAAAACAGTTTTTGGTGGTTATTAGCCCAGTGGTTAAAATAAAACAGTTTTTGATGGTTATTAGCCTGGTGCTTAAAATAAAAAAGGTTTTTGATGGTTATTAGCTTGGTGGTTAAAATAAAACAGTTTTTGGTGGTTATTAGCCCGGTGGTTAAAATAAAACAGTTTTTGGTGGTTATTAGCCCAGTGGTTAAAATAAAACAATTTTTGGTGGTTATTAGCCCGGTGGTTAAAATAAAACAGTTTTTGGTGGTTATTAGCCCGGTGGTTAAAATAAAACAGTTTTTGGTGGTTATTAGCCCAGTGGTTAAAATAAAACAGTTTTTGGTGGTTATTAGCCCAGTGGTGATTATTAGCTTGGTGGTTAAAATAAAAAAGTTTTTGATGGTTATTAGCTGGTTGTTTAAAATAAAACAGTTTTTGGTGGTTATTAGCTCGGTGGTTAAAATAAAACAGTTTTTCGTGGTTATTAGCTCGGGGGTTAAAATAAAACAGTTTTTGGTGGTTGTCAGCTGGGTGGTTACAATAAAACAGTTTTTGATGGTTATTAGCTTGGTGGTTAAAATAAAACAGTTTTTGATGGTTATTAGCCCGGTGGTTAAAATAAAACAGTTTTTGATGGTTATTAGCTTGGTGGTTAAAATAAAACAGTTTTTGATGGTTATTAGCTTGGTGGTAAAAAAAAACCAGTTTTTGATGGTTATTAGGCCAGTGGTTAAAATAAAACAGTTTTTGGTGGTTATTAGTTCAGTGGTTAAAATAAAACAGTTTTTGATGGTTATTAGCCTGGTGGTTAAAATAAAAAAAGATTTTGATGGTTATTAGCTTGGTGGTTAAAATAAAACAGTTTTTCGTGGTTATTAGCTCAGGGGTTAAAAAATAAAACAGTTTTTGATGGTTATTAGCTCGGTGGTTGAAATAAAACAGTTTTTGGTGATTATTAGCTCAGGGGTAACAAAATAAAACAGTTTTTGATCGTTATTAGCTCGGTGGTTACAATAAAACAGTTTTTGGTGGTTATTAGCTCGGTGGTTGAAATAAAACAGTTTTTGGTGATTATTAGCTTGGTGGTTAAAATAAAACAGTTTTTGATGGTTATTACCTCGTTGTTTAAAATAAAACAGTTTTTGGTGGTTATTAGCTCGCTGGTTAAAATAAAACAGTTTTTCATGGTTATTAGCTCGGGGGTTAAAATAAAACAGTTTTTGGTGGTTGTCAGCTTGGTGGTTACAATAAAACAGTTTTTGATGGTTATCAGCTTAATTGGTGGTTAAAATAAAATAGTTTTTGATGGTTATTTGCTTGGTGGTTAAAAAAAAACAGTTTTTGATGGTTATTAGCCCAGTGGTTAAAACAAAACAGTTTTTGGTGGTTATTAGCCCAGTGGTTAAAATAAAACAGTTTTTGGTGTTTATTAGCCCGGTGGTTAAAATAAAACAGTTTTTGGTGGTTATTAGCCCAGTGGTTAAAATAAAACAGTTTTTGGTGTTTATTAGCCCGCTGGTTAAAATAAAACAGTTTTTGGTGGTTAGTAGCCCGGTGGTTAAAATAAAACAGTTTTAGGTGGTTATTTGCCCGGTGGTTAAAATAAAACAGTTTTTGGTGGTTATTAGCCCGGTGGTTAAAATAAAACAGTTTTTGGTGGTTATTAGCCCAGTGGTTAAAATAAAACACTTTTTGGTGGTTATTAGCCCAGTGCTTAAGATAAAACAGTTTTTGGTGGTTATTAGCCCGGTGGTTAAAATAAAACAGTTTTTGGTGGTTATTAGCCCGGTGGTTAAAATAAAACAGTTTTTGGTGGTTATTAGCCCGGTAGTTAAAATAAAACAGTTTTTGGTGGTTATTAGCCCAGTGGTGATTATTAACTTGGTGGTTAAAATAAAAAAGTTTTTGATGGTTATTAGCTGGTTGTTTAAACTAAAACAGTTTTTGGTGGTTATTAGCTCGGTGGTTAAAATAAAACAGTTTTTCGTGGTTATTAGCTCGGGGGTTAAAAGAAAAAAAGTTTTTGGTGGTTGTCAGCTGGGTGGTTACAATAAAACAGTTTTTGATGGCTATTAGCTTGGTGGTTAAAATAAAACAGTTTTTGATGGTTATTAGCCCGGTGGTTAAAATAAAACAGTTTTTGATGGTTATTAGCTTGGTGGTTAAAATAAAACAGTTTTTGATGGTTATTAGCCCAGTGGTTAAAATAAAACAGTTTTTGGTGGTTATTAGCCAAGTGGTTAAAATAAAACAGTTTTTGATGGTTATTAGCCTGGTGCTTAAAATAAAAAAGGTTTTTGATGGTTATTAGCTTGGTGGTTAAAATAAAACAGTTTTTGGTGGTTATTAGCCCGGTGGTTAAAATAAAACAGTTTTTGGTGGTTATTAGCCCAGTGGTTAAAATAAAACAATTTTTGGTGGTTATTAGCCCGGTGGTTAAAATAAAACAGTTTTTGGTGGTTATTAGCCCGGTGGTTAAAATAAAACAGTTTTTGGTGGTTATTAGCCCAGTGGTTAAAATAAAACAGTTTTTGGTGGTTATTAGCCCAGTGCTTAAGATAAAACAGTTTTTGGTGGTTATTAGCCCGGTGGTTAAAATAAAACACTTTTTGGTGGTTATTAGCCCAGTGCTTAAGATAAAACAGTTTTTGGTGGTTATTAGCCCGGTGGTTAAAATAAAACAGTTTTTGGTGGTTATTAGCCCGGTGGTTAAAATAAAACAGTTTTTGGTGGTTATTAGCCCGGTGGTTAAAATAAAACAGTTTTTGGTGGTTATTAGCCCAGTGGTGATTATTAACTTGGTGGTTAAAATAAAAAAGTTTTTGATGGTTATTAGCTGGTTGTTTAAACTAAAACAGTTTTTGGTGGTTATTAGCTCGGTGGTTAAAATAAAACAGTTTTTCGTGGTTATTAGCTCGGGGGTTAAAAGAAAAAAAGTTTTTGGTGGTTGTCAGCTGGGTGGTTACAATAAAACAGTTTTTGATGGTTATTAGCTTGGTGGTTAAAATAAAACAGTTTTTTAATGGTTATTAGCCCGGTGGTTAAAATAAAACAGTTTTTGATGGTTATTAGCTTGGTGGTTAAAATAAAACAGTTTTTGATGGTTATTAGCCCAGTGGTTAAAATAAAACAGTTTTTGGTGGTTATTAGCCCAGTGGTTAAAATAAAACAGTTTTTGATGGTTATTAGCCTGGTGCTTAAAATAAAAAAGGTTTTTGATGGTTATTAGCTTGGTGGTTAAAATAAAACAGTTTTTGGTGGTTATTAGCCCGGTGGTTAAAATAAAACAGTTTTTGGTGGTTATTAGCCCAGTGGTTAAAATAAAACAGTTTTTGGTGGTTATTAGCCCGGTGGTTAAAATAAAACAGTTTTTGGTGGTTATTAGCCCGGTGGTTAAAATAAAACAGTTTTTGGTGGTTATTAGCCCAGTGGTTAAAATAAAACAGTTTTTGGTGGTTATTAGCCCAGTGGTGATTATTAGCTTGGTGGTTAAAATAAAAAAGTTTTTGATGGTTATTAGCTGGTTGTTTAAAATAAAACAGTTTTTGGTGGTTATTAGCTCGGTGGTTAAAATAAAACAGTTTTTCGTGGTTATTAGCTCGGGGGTTAAAATAAAACAGTTTTTGGTGGTTGTCAGCTGGGTGGTTACAATAAAACAGTTTTTGATGGTTATTAGCTTGGTGGTTAAAATAAAACAGTTTTTGATGGTTATTAGCCCGGTGGTTAAAATAAAACAGTTTTTGATGGTTATTAGCTTGGTGGTTAAAATAAAACAGTTTTTGATGGTTATTAGCTTGGTGGTAAAAAAAAACCAGTTTTTGATGGTTATTAGCCCAGTGGTTAAAATAAAACAGTTTTTGGTGGTTATTAGTTCAGTGGTTAAAATAAAACAGTTTTTGATGGTTATTAGCCTGGTGGTTAAAATAAAAAAAGATTTTGATGGTTATTAGCTTGGTGGTTAAAATAAAACAGTTTTTCGTGGTTATTAGCTCAGGGGTTAAAAAATAAAACAGTTTTTGATGGTTATTAGCTCGGTGGTTGAAATAAAACAGTTTTTGGTGATTATTAGCTCAGGGGTAACAAAATAAAACAGTTTTTGATCGTTATTAGCTCGGTGGTTACAATAAAACAGTTTTTGGTGGTTATTAGCTCGGTGGTTGAAATAAAACAGTTTTTGGTGATTATTAGCTTGGTGGTTAAAATAAAACAGTTTTTGATGGTTATTACCTCGTTGTTTAAAATAAAACAGTTTTTGGTGGTTATTAGCTCGCTGGTTAAAATAAAACAGTTTTTCATGGTTATTAGCTCGGGGGTTAAAATAAAACAGTTTTTGGTGGTTGTCAGCTTGGTGGTTACAATAAAACAGTTTTTGATGGTTATCAGCTTAATTGGTGGTTAAAATAAAATAGTTTTTGATGGGTATTTGCTTGGTGGTTAAAAAAAAACAGTTTTTGATGGTTATTAGCCCAGTGGTTAAAACAAAACAGTTTTTGGTGGTTATTAGCCCAGTGGTTAAAATAAAACAGTTTTTGGTGTTTATTAGCCCGGTGGTTAAAATAAAACAGTTTTTGGTGGTTATTAGCCCAGTGGTTAAAATAAAACAGTTTTTGGTGTTTATTAGCCCGCTGGTTAAAATAAAACAGTTTTTGGTGGTTAGTAGCCCGGTGGTTAAAATAAAACAGTTTTAGGTGGTTATTTGCCCGGTGGTTAAAATAAAACAGTTTTTGGTGGTTATTAGCCCGGTGGTTAAAATAAAACAGTTTTTGGTGGTTATTAGCCCAGTGGTTAAAATAAAACACTTTTTGGTGGTTATTAGCCCAGTGCTTAAGATAAAACAGTTTTTGGTGGTTATTAGCCCGGTGGTTAAAATAAAACAGTTTTTGGTGGTTATTAGCCCGGTGGTTAAAATAAAACAGTTTTTGGTGGTTATTAGCCCGGTAGTTAAAATAAAACAGTTTTTGGTGGTTATTAGCCCAGTGGTGATTATTAACTTGGTGGTTAAAATAAAAAAGTTTTTGATGGTTATTAGCTGGTTGTTTAAACTAAAACAGTTTTTGGTGGTTATTAGCTCGGTGGTTAAAATAAAACAGTTTTTCGTGGTTATTAGCTCGGGGGTTAAAAGAAAAAAAGTTTTTGGTGGTTGTCAGCTGGGTGGTTACAATAAAACAGTTTTTGATGGCTATTAGCTTGGTGGTTAAAATAAAACAGTTTTTGATGGTTATTAGCCCGGTGGTTAAAATAAAACAGTTTTTGATGGTTATTAGCTTGGTGGTTAAAATAAAACAGTTTTTGATGGTTATTAGCCCAGTGGTTAAAATAAAACAGTTTTTGGTGGTTATTAGCCCAGTGGTTAAAATAAAACAGTTTTTGATGGTTATTAGCCTGGTGCTTAAAATAAAAAAGGTTTTTGATGGTTATTAGCTTGGTGGTTAAAATAAAACAGTTTTTGGTGGTTATTAGCCCGGTGGTTAAAATAAAACAGTTTTTGGTGGTTATTAGCCCAGTGGTTAAAATAAAACAATTTTTGGTGGTTATTAGCCCGGTGGTTAAAATAAAACAGTTTTTGGTGGTTATTAGCCCGGTGGTTAAAATAAAACAGTTTTTGGTGGTTATTAGCCCAGTGGTTAAAATAAAACAGTTTTTGGTGGTTATTAGCCCAGTGGTGATTATTAGCTTGGTGGTTAAAATAAAAAAGTTTCTGATGGTTATTAGCTGGTTGTTTAAAATAAAACAGTTTTTGGTGGTTATTAGCTCGGTGGTTAAAATAAAACAGTTTTTCGTGGTTATTAGCTCGGGGGTTAAAATAAAACAGTTTTTGGTGGTTGTCAGCTGGGTGGTTACAATAAAACAGTTTTTGATGGTTATTAGGTTGGTGGTTAAAATAAAACAGTTTTTGATGGTTATTAGCCCGGTGGTTAAAATAAAACAGTTTTTGATGGTTATTAGCTTGGTGGTTAAAATAAAACAGTTTTCGATGGTTATTAGCTTGGTGGTAAAAAAAAACCAGTTTTTGATGGTTATTAGCCCAGTGGTTAAAATAAAACAGTTTTTGGTGGTTATTAGTTCAGTGGTTAAAATAAAACAGTTTTTGATGGTTATTAGCCTGGTGGTTAAAATAAAAAAAGATTTTGATGGTTATTAGCTTGGTGGTTAAAATAAAACAGTTTTTCGTGGTTATTAGCTCGGTGGTTAAAATAAAACAGTTTTTCGTGGTTATTAGCTCGGGGGTTAAAAGAAAAAAAGTTTTTGGTGGTTGTCAGCTGGGTGGTTACAATAAAACAGTTTTTGATGGTTATTAGCTTGGTGGTTAAAATAAAACAGTTTTTGATGGTTATTAGCCCGGTGGTTAAAATAAAACAGTTTTTGATGGTTATTAGCTTGGTGGTTAAAATAAAACAGTTTTTGATGGTTATTAGCCCAGTGGTTAAAATAAAACAGTTTTTGGTGGTTATTAGCCCAGTGGTTAAAATAAAACAGTTTTTGATGGTTATTAGCCTGGTGCTTAAAATAAAAAAGGTTTTTGATGGTTATTAGCTTGGTGGTTAAAATAAAACAGTTTTTGGTGGTTATTAGCCCGGTGGTTAAAATAAAACAGTTTTTGGTGGTTATTAGCCCAGTGGTTAAAATAAAACAGTTTTTGGTGGTTATTAGCCCGGTGGTTAAAATAAAACAGTTTTTGGCGGTTATTAGCCCGGTGGTTAAAATAAAACACTTTTTGGTGGTTATTAGCCCAGTGGTTAAGATAAAACAGTTTTTGGTGGTTATTAGCCCGGTGGTTAAAATAAAACAGTTTTTGGTGGTTATTAGCCCGGTGGTTAAAATAAAACAGTTTTTGGTGGTTATTAGCCCGGTGGTTAAAATAAAACAGTTTTTGGTGGTTATTAGCCCAGTGGTTAAAATAAAACAGTTTTTGGTGGTTATTAGCCCAGTGGTGATTATTAGCTTGGTGGTTAAAATAAAAAAGTTTTTGATGGTTATTAGCTGGTTGTTTAAAATAAAACAGTTTTTGGTGGTTATTAGCTCGGTGGTTAAAACAAAACAGTTTTTCGTGGTTATTAGCTCGGGGGTTAAAATAAAAAAGTTTTTGGTGGTTGTCAGCTGGGTGGTTACAATAAAACAGTTTTTGATGGTTATTAGCTTGGTGGTTAAAATAAAACAGTTTTTGATGGTTATTAGCCCGGTGGTTAAAATAAAACAGTTTTTGATGGTTATTAGCTTGGTGGTTAAAATAAAACAGTTTTTGATGGTTATTAGCTTGGTGGTTAAAATAAAACAGTTTTTGATGGTTATTAGCCCAGTGGTTAAAATAAAACAGTTTTTGGTGGTTATTAGCCCAGTGGTTAAAATAAAACAGTTTTTGATGGTTATTAGCCTGGTGCTTAAAATAAAAAAGGTTTTTGATGGTTATTAGCTTGGTGGTTAAAATAAAACAGTTTTTGGTGGTTATTAGCCCGGTGGTTAAAATAAAACAGTTTTTGGTGGTTATTAGCCCAGTGGTTAAAATAAAACAGTTTTTGGTGGTTATTAGCCCGGTGGTTAAAATAAAACAGTTTTTGGCGGTTATTAGCCCGGTGGTTAAAATAAAACACTTTTTGGTGGTTATTAGCCCAGTGGTTAAGATAAAACAGTTTTTGGTGGTTATTAGCCCGGTGGTTAAAATAAAACAGTTTTTGGTGGTTATTAGCCCGGTGGTTAAAATAAAACAGTTTTTGGTGGTTATTAGCCCGGTGGTTAAAATAAAACAGTTTTTGGTGGTTATTAGCCCAGTGGTTAAAATAAAACAGTTTTTGGTGGTTATTAGCCCAGTGGTGATTATTAGCTTGGTGGTTAAAATAAAAAAGTTTTTGATGGTTATTAGCTGGTTGTTTAAAATAAAACAGTTTTTGGTGGTTATTAGCTCGGTGCTTAAAACAAAACAGTTTTTCGTGGTTATTAGCTCGGGGGTTAAAATAAAAAAGTTTTTGGTGGTTGTCAGCTGGGTGGTTACAATAAAACAGTTTTTGATGGTTATTAGCTTGGTGGTTAAAATAAAACAGTTTTTGATGGTTATTAGCCCGGTGGTTAAAATAAAACAGTTTTTGATGGTTATTAGCTTGGTGGTTAAAATAAAACAGTTTTTGATGGCTATTAGCCCGGTGGTTAAAATAAAACAGTTTTTGATGGTTATTAGCCCAGTGGTTAAAATAAAACAGTTTTTGGTGGTTATTAGTTCAGTGGTTAAAATAAAACAGTTTTTGATGGTTATTAGCCTGGTGGTTAAAATAAAAAAAGATTTTGATGGTTATTAGCTTGGTGGTTAAAATAAAACAGTTTTTGGTGGTTATTAGCCCAGTGGTTAAAATAAAACAGTTTTTGGTGGTTATTAACTTGGTGGTTAAAATAAAACAGTTTTTGGTGGTTATTAGCTTGATGGTTAAAATAAAAAAGTTTTTGATGGTTATTAGCCCAGTGGTTAAACTAAAACAGTTTTTGGTGGTTATTAGCCCAGTGGTTAAAATAAAAAAGTTTTTGGTGGTTATTAGCCCAGTGGTTAAAATAAAACAGTTTTTGGTGGTTATTAGCCCAGTGGTTAAAATAAAACAGTTTTTGGTGGTTATTAGCCCGGTGGTTAAAATAAAACAGTTTTTGGTGGTTATTAGCCCAGTGGTTAAAATAAAAATGTTTTTGGTGGTTATTAGCCCAGTGGTTAAAATAAAACAGTTTTTGGTGGTTATTAGCTTGGTGGTTAGAATAAAACAGTTTTTGGTGGTTATTAGCCCAGTGGTTAAAATAAAACAGTTTTGGTGGTTATTAGCCCAGTGGTTAAACTAAAACAGTTTTTGGTGGTTATTTGCCCAGTGGTTAAAATAAAACAGTTTTTGGTGGTTATTAGCTTGGTGGTTAGACTACAACAGTTTTTGGTGGTTATTAGCCCAGTGGTTAAAATAAAACAGTTTTGGTGGTTCTAAGCCCAGTGGTTAAAATAAAACACTTTTTGGAAGTTATTAGCTTGATGGTTAAAATAAAACAGTTTTTGATGGTTGTTAGCTTGGTAGTTAAAATAAAAAAGTTTTTGGTGGTTATTAGCCCAGTGGTTAAAATAAAACAGTTTTTGGTGGTTATTAGCCCAGTGGTTAAAATAAAAAAGTTTTTGGTGGTTATTAGCCCAGTGGTTAAAATAAAACAGTTTTTTGTGGTTATTAGCCCGGTGGTTAAAATAAAACAGTTTTTGGTGGTTATTAGCTTGATGGTTAAAATAAAACAGTTTTTGATGGTTGTTAGCGCGGTGGTTAAAATAAAACAGTTTTTGGTGGTTATTAGCTTGGTGGTTAAAATAAAACACTTTTTGGCGGTTATTAGCTTGATGGTTAAAATAAAACAGTTTTAGATGGTTGTTAGCTTGGTAGTTAAAATAAAACAGTTTTTGGTGGTTATTAGCCCAGTGGTTAAAATAAAACAGTTTTTGGTGGTTATTAGCCTAGTGGTTAAAATAAAACAGTTTTCGGTGGTTATTAGCCCAGTGGTTAAAATACAACAGTTTTTGATGGTTATTAGCTTGGTGGTTAAAATAAAACAGTTTTTGGTGGTTATTAGCCCGGTGGTTAAAATAAAACAGTTTTTGGTGGTTATTAGCCCAGTGGTTAAAATAAAACAGTTTTTGGTGGTTATTAGCTTGATGGTTAAAATAAAACAGTTTTTGATGGTTATTAGCTCGGTGGTTAAAATAAAACAGTTTTTGATGGTCATTAGCCCGGTGGTTAAAAGAAAACAGTTTTTGATCGTTGTTAGCCCGGTGGTTAAAATAAAACAGTTTTTGGTGGTTATTAGCTCGGTGGTTAAAATAAAACAGTTTTTGGCGGTTATTAGCTCAGGGGTAATAAAATAAAACAGTTTTTGCTGGTTATTAGCTCAGGGGTAATAAAATAAAACAGTTTTTAATGGTTATTAGCTCGGTGGTTACAATAAAACAGTTTTTGGTGGTTATTAGCTCAGGGGAAAAAAAAATAAAACAGTTTTTGATGGTTATTAGCTCGGTGGTTGAAATAAAACAGTTTTTGGTGATTATTTGCTCAGGGGTAACAAAATAAAACAGTTTTTGATGGTTATTAGGTCGGTGGTTACAATAAAACAGTTTTTGGTGGTTATTAGCTTGGTGGTTGGAATAAAACAGTTTTTGGTGATTATTAGGTCGGTGGTTACAATAAAACAGTTTTTGGTGGTTATTAGCTTGGTGGTTGGAATAAAACAGTTTTTGGTGATTATTAGCTTGGTGGTTAAAATAAAACAGTTTTTGGTGGTTATTAGCTTGATGGTTAAATTAAAACAGTTTTTGATGGTTGTTAGCGCGGTGGTTAAAATAAAACAGTTTTTGGTGGTTATTAGCTTGGTGGTTAAAATAAAACACTTTTTGGCGGTTATTAGCTTGATGGTTAAAAATAAAACAGTTTTTGATGGTTGTTAGCTTGGTAGTTAAAATAAAACAGTTTTTGGTGGTTATTAGCCCAGTGGTTAAAATAAAACAGTTTTTGGTGGTTATTAGCCCAGTGGTTAAAATAAAACAGTTTTTGGTGGTTATTAGCCCAGTGGTTAAAATAAAACAGTTTTTGGTGGTTATTAGCCCAGTGGTTAATATAAAACAGTTTTTGGTGGTTATTAGCCCAGTGGTTAAGATACAACAGTTTTTGGTGGTTATTAGCCCGGTGGTTAAAATAAAACAGTTTTTGGTGGTTATTAGCTTGATGGTTAAAATAAAATAGTTTTTGGTGGTTATTAGCCTGGTGGTTAAAATAAAACAGTTTTAGGTGGTTATTAGCCCAGTGGTTAAAATAAAAATGTTTTTGGTGGTAATTAGCCCAGTGGTTAAAATAAAACAGTTTTTGGTGGTTATTAGATTGGTGGTTAGACTAAAACAGTTTTTGGTGGTTATTAGCCCAGTGGTTAAAATAAAACAGTTTTGGTGGTAATTAGCCCAGTGGTTAAAATAAAACAGTTTTTGGTGGTTATTAGATTGGTGGTTAGACTAAAACAGTTTTTGGTGGTTATTAGCCCAGTGGTTAAAATAAAACAGTTTTGGTGGTTCTTAGCCGAGTGGTTAAAATAAAACAGTTTTTGGTGGTTATTAGCTTGGTGGTTAAAATAAAACACTTTTTGGCGGTTATTAGCTTGATGGTTAAAATAAAACAGTTTTAGATGGTTGTTAGCTTGGTAGTTAAAATAAAACAGTTTTTGGTGGTTATTAGCCCAGTGGTTAAAATAAAACAGTTTTTGGTGGTTATTAGCCTAGTGGTTAAAATAAAACAGTTTTCGGTGGTTATTAGCCCAGTGGTTAAAATACAACAGTTTTTGATGGTTATTAGCTTGGTGGTTAAAATAAAACAGTTTTTGGTGGTTATTAGCCCGGTGGTTAAAATAAAACAGTTTTTGGTGGTTATTAGCCCAGTGGTTAAAATAAAACAGTTTTTGGTGGTTATTAGCTTGATGGTTAAAATAAAACAGTTTTTGATGGTTATTAGCTCGGTGGTTAAAATAAAACAGTTTTTGATGGTCATTAGCCCGGTGGTTAAAAGAAAACAGTTTTTGATCGTTGTTAGCCCGGTGGTTAAAATAAAACAGTTTTTGGTGGTTATTAGCTCGGTGGTTAAAATAAAACAGTTTTTGGCGGTTATTAGCTCAGGGGTAGTAAAATAAAACAGTTTTTGCTGGTTATTAGCTCAGGGGTAATAAAATAAAACAGTTTTTAATGGTTATTAGCTCGGTGGTTACAATAAAACAGTTTTTGGTGGTTATTAGCTCAGGGGAAAAAAAAATAAAACAGTTTTTGATGGTTATTAGCTCGGTGGTTGAAATAAAACAGTTTTTGGTGATTATTTGCTCAGGGGTAACAAAATAAAACAGTTTTTGATGGTTATTAGGTCGGTGGTTACAATAAAACAGTTTTTGGTGGTTATTAGCTTGGTGGTTGGAATAAAACAGTTTTTGGTGATTATTAGGTCGGTGGTTACAATAAAACAGTTTTTGGTGGTTATTAGCTTGGTGGTTGGAATAAAACAGTTTTTGGTGATTATTAGCTTGGTGGTTAAAATAAAACAGTTTTTGGTGGTTATTAGCTTGATGGTTAAATTAAAACAGTTTTTGATGGTTGTTAGCGCGGTGGTTAAAATAAAACAGTTTTTGGTGGTTATTAGCTTGGTGGTTAAAATAAAACACTTTTTGGCGGTTATTAGCTTGATGGTTAAAAATAAAACAGTTTTTGATGGTTGTTAGCTTGGTAGTTAAAATAAAACAGTTTTTGGTGGTTATTAGCCCAGTGGTTAAAATAAAACAGTTTTTGGTGGTTATTAGCCCAGTGGTTAAAATAAAACAGTTTTTGGTGGTTATTAGCCCAGTGGTTAAAATAAAACAGTTTTTGGTGGTTATTAGCCCAGTGGTTAATATAAAACAGTTTTTGGTGGTTATTAGCCCAGTGGTTAAGATACAACAGTTTTTGGTGGTTATTAGCCCGGTGGTTAAAATAAAACAGTTTTTGGTGGTTATTAGCTTGATGGTTAAAATAAAATAGTTTTTGGTGGTTATTAGCCTGGTGGTTAAAATAAAACAGTTTTTGGTGGTTATTAGCCCAGTGGTTAAAATAAAAATGTTTTTGGTGGTAATTAGCCCAGTGGTTAAAATAAAACAGTTTTTGGTGGTTATTAGATTGGTGGTTAGACTAAAACAGTTTTTGGTGGTTATTAGCCCAGTGGTTAAAATAAAACAGTTTTGGTGGTAATTAGCCCAGTGGTTAAAATAAAACAGTTTTTGGTGGTTATTAGATTGGTGGTTAGACTAAAACAGTTTTTGGTGGTTATTAGCCCAGTGGTTAAAATAAAACAGTTTTGGTGGTTCTTAGCCGAGTGGTTAAAATAAAACAGTTTTTGGTGCTTATTAGCTTGGTGGTTAAAATAAAACACTTTTTGGCGGTTATTAGCTTGATGGTTAAAATAAAACAGTTTTTGATGGTTGTTAGCTTGGTAGTTAAAATAAAACAGTTTTTGGTGGTTATTAGCCCAGTGGTTAAAATAAAACAGTTTTTGGTGGTTATTAGCCCAGTGGTTAAAATAAAACAGTTTTTGGTGGTTATTAGCCCAGTGGTTAAAATAAAACAGTTTTTGGTGGTTATTAGCCCAGTGGTTAAAATAAAACAGTTTTTGGTGGTTATTAGCCCGGTGGTTAAAATAAAACAGTTTTTGGTGGTTATTAGCCCAGTGGTTAAAATAAAACAGTTTTTGATGGTTATTAGCTTGGTGGTTAAAATAAAACAGTTTTTGGTGGTTATTAGCCCGGTGGTTAAAATAAAACAGTTTTTGGTGGTTATTAGCTTGATGGTTAAAATAAAACAGTTTTTGATGGTTGTTAGCGCGGTGGTTAAAATAAAACAGTTTTTGGTGGTTATTAGCTTGGTGGTTAAAATAAAACACTTTTTGGCGGTTATTAGCTTGATGGTTAAAATAAAACAGTTTTTGATGGTTGTTAGCTTGGTAGTTAAAATAAAACAGTTTTTGGTGGTTATTAGCCCAGTGGTTAAAATAAAACAGTTTTTGGTGGTTATTAGCCCAGTGGTTAAAATAAAACAGTTTTTGGTGGTTATTAGCCCAGTGGTTAAAATAAAACAGTTTTTGGTGGTTATTAGCCCAGTGGTTAAAATAAAACAGTTTTTGGTGGTTATTAGCCCGGTGGTTAAAATAAAACAGTTTTTGGTGGTTATTAGCTTGGTGGTTAAAAAAAAACAGTTTTTGGTCGTTATTAGCTTGATGGTTAAAATAAAACAGTTTTTGGTGGTTATTAGCCCGGTGGTTAAAATAAAACAGTTTTTGGTGGTTATTAGCTCGGTGGTTAAAATAAAACAGTTTTTGGTGATTATTGGCTTGGTGGTTAAAATAAAACAGTTTTTGGCGATTATTGGCTCGGTTGTTACAATAAAACAGTTTTTGGTGGTTATTAGCCCAGTGGTTAAAATAAAACAGTTTTTGGTGATTATTGGCTCGGTGGTTACAATAAAACAGTTTTTGGTGGTTATTAGCCCAGTGGTTAAAATAAAACAGTTTTTGGTGGTTATTAGCCCAGTGGCTAACATAAAACAGTTTTTGGTGGTTATTAGCTTTGTGGTTAAAATAAAACAGTTTTTGGTGGTTATTAGCCCGGTGGTTAAAATAAAACAGTTTTTGGTGGTTATTAGCCTAGTGGTTAAAATAAAACAGTGTTTGATGGTTATTAGCTTGGTGGTTAAAATAAAACAGTTTTTGATGGTTATTAGCTTGGTGGTTAAAAAAAAAACAGTTTTTGATGGTTATTAGCCCAGTGGTTAAAATAAAACAGTTTTTGGTGGTTATTAGCCCAGTGGTTAAAATAAAACAGTTTTTGATGGTTATTAGACTGGTGGTTAAAATAAAACAGTGTTTGATGGTTATTAGCTTGGTGGATAAAATAAAGCAGTTTTTGATTGTTATTAGCCCAGTGGTTAAACTAAAACAGTTTTTGGTGGTTATTAGCTCGGTGGTTAAAATAAAACAGTTTTTGGTGGTTATTAGCCCGGTGGTTAAAATAAAACAGTTTTTGGTGGTTATTAGCCCGGTGGTTAAGATAAAACAGTTTTTGGTGGTTATTAGCCCGGTGGTTAAAATAAAAAGGTTTTTGGTGGTTATTAGCCAAGTGGTTAAGATAAAACAGTTTTTGGTGGTTATTAGCCCAGTGGTTAAAATAAAACAGTTTTTGGTGGTTATTAGCTTGATGGTTAAAATAAAACAGTTTTTGGTGGTTATTAGCCCAGTGGTTAAAATAAAACAGTTTTTGGCGGATATTAGCCCAGTGGTTAAAATAAAACAGTTTTTGGTGGTTAATAGCTTGATGGTTAAAATAAAACAGTTTTTGATGGTTGTTAGCCCGGTGGTTAAAATACAACAGTTTTTGGTGGTTATTAGCTCGGCGGTTCAAATAAACCAGTTTTTGGCGGTTATTAGCTCAGGGGTAATATAATAAAACAGTTTTTGGTGGTTATTAGCTCAGGGGTAATAAAATAAAAAAGGTTTTTGATGGTTATTACCTCGGTGGTTACAATAAAACAGTTTTTGGTGGTTATTAGCTCGGTGGTTGAAATAAAACAGTTTTTGGTGATTATTAGCTTGGTGGTTAAAATAAAACAGTTTTTGATGGTTATTAGCTCGTTGTTTAAAATAAAACAGTTTTTGGTGGTTATTAGCTCGGCGGTTAAAATAAAACAGTTTTTCGTGGTTATTAGCTCGGGGGTTAAAATAAAACAGTTTTTGGTGGTTGTTAGCCCAGTGGTTAAGATAAAACAGTTTTTGGTGGTTATTACCCCGGTGGTTAAAATAAAACAGTTTTTGGTGGTTATTAGCCCGGTGGTTAAAATAAAACAGTTTTTGGTGGTTATTAGCCGGGTGGTTAAAATAAAACAGTTTTTGGTGGTTATTAGCCCAGTGGTTAAAATAAAACAGTTTTTGGTGGTTATTAGCCCAGTGGTTAAGATAAAACAGTTTTTGGTGGTTATTAGCCCGGTGGTTAAAATAAAACAGTTTTTGGTGGTTATTAGCTTGATGGTTAAAATAAAACAGTTTTTGATGGTTGTTAGCGCGGTGGTTAAAATAAAACAGTTTTTGGTGGTTATTAGCTTGGTGGTTAAAATAAAACACTTTTTGGCGGTTATTAGCTTGATGGTTAAAATAAAACAGTTTTTGATGGTTGTTAGCTTGGTAGTTAAAATAAAACAGTTTTTGGTGGTTATTAGCCCAGTGGTTAAAATAAAACAGTTTTTGGTGGTTATTAGCCCAGTGGTTAAAATAAAACAGTTTTTGGTGGTTATTAGCCCAGTGGTTAAAATAAAACAGTTTTTGGTGGTTATTAGCCCAGTGGTTAAAATAAAACAGTTTTTCGTGGTTATTAGCCCAGTGGTTAAAATAAAACAGTTTTTGATGGTTATTAGCTTGGTGGTTAAAATAAAACAGTTTTTGGTGGTTATTAGCCCGGTGGTTAAAATAAAACAGTTTTTGGTGGTTATTAGCTTGATGGTTAAAATAAAACAGTTTTTGATGGTTGTTAGCGCGGTGGTTAAAATAAAACAGTTTTTGGTGGTTATTAGCTTGGTGGTTAAAATAAAACACTTTTTGGCGGTTATTAGCTTGATGGTTAAAATAAAACAGTTTTTGATGCTTGTTAGCTTGGTAGTTAAAATAAAACAGTTTTTGGTGGTTATTAGCCCAGTGGTTAAAATAAAACAGTTTTTGGTGGTTATTAGCCCAGTGGTTAAAATAAAACAGTTTTTGGTGGTTATTAGCCCAGTGGTTAAAATAAAACAGTTTTTGGTGGTTATTAGCCCAGTGGTTAAAATAAAACAGTTTTTGGTGGTTATTAGCCCAGTGGTTAAAATAAAACAGTTTTTGGTGGTTATTAGCCCAGTAGTTAAAATAAAACAGTTTTTGGTGGTTATTAGCCCAGTGGTTAAAATAAAACAGTTTTTGGTGGTTATTAGCCCGGTGGTTAAAATAAAACAGTTTTTGGTGGTTCAATTCAATTCAATTCAATTCAATTTATTTTTTGCCATTAACAAAAAAAATACAACATAAATACATTATAGACGACACACAATATTCTTACTATTACAATATTCATACTTGACTATTTACAATATTAACTGTGTTAAAGGCTAGGAAGCCTATATAGAAGCCGGGGGCTTATTAACTATAGGCTTCCTAGAACTATTGGATAAACCATTGAAGTTAAGGGTACTGATTGAAATTTCCAATTAAATTTTTTTTTTTTAAAGAAGAAAAGGAAGAAAAAAAAAAAAAGGAAAGGAAGAAAAGAAAGAAAAGGTAAAGAAAAGGTGTGTAGCTCAACAAAGAGTCAATTTAACTTAGATAGAAGGAATTTTTTAAGTCTTTTGCCAAACAAACTGATAGTTTCACTGTTCTGAATTTCACGACTTAGCGAGTTGAAAAACGAAGGACCTTGAAACCGAATTGAGAATTTTCGAAGATTAGTTCGACAATAAGGTATATAGAAAAGGTTGGAATTTCTTGTTTTATAAGAATGTATTTGACTTGCAACAGTAAACATATCACGAAAATAATTTGGAAGTAAGCTTCTTTTAAAAAGATACATACATTTACCTATTTGGTATAAATAAATGTCAGAGAATTTTAAAATCTCCTGTTCTTTAAAAAGAACACCGGTATGAGCATCAAAAGAGACTTTTGATATTATTCTAATTATCTTCTTTTGCAGAACAATAATCCGATTTAAATTAGACTGATACGTCGATCCCCACACAGAAACACAATAAATTAAGTAAGGGTAAACTAGACTATAGTACAAGGAACGTAAGGAGGTTTTGGGGAGGCAAAAACTAGACTTATAAATAATACCTATTGATTTTGATATTTTTCTAGAAACATTAAGAATGTGAGGCTTCCATGACAAATGCTCATCAAGGATAACACCTAAAAATACTGTTTCTTTCACACGTTTAATTGCATTGTTGTCAATTTGAATAGATATATCAAGTGTTTGCCTCCTTTGGGGTGGTCTAAAAACCATAAAATTTGATTTTTTAAAGTTAATGGACAGTTTGTTTGCTCGACACCAATGAGTTAATTTAAGCAATTCAGAATTCAAGATTCCAGGAAGCAAGTTAAAATCTTTGTGGGAGAAAAATATGTTTGTATCATCTGCAAAAAGAATGAAGTCCACGACCTTCGACACGTTACACAGATCATTTATATAGAGTAGGAAAAGTAGGGGACCTAGTATAGAACCCTGAGGCACCCCGCACTTAATTTCGCAAGACTCCGACCTAACGCCATTAAATTCCACATATTGTTGTCTATTGCTTAGATAGCTTTCGAACCATCTAAGTGGAGTGCCACGAACACCATAATGCTCTAATTTTGAAATCAAAATGTTATGATCAACGGTGTCAAAGGCCTTGGACAAGTCTATAAAAATACCAACTGTGCATTCCTTATTGTCAATGGCGGAAGAGATTTTGTCATATAAACAAGCAAGAGCATAAGCGGTGGAGTGATGCTTGCGAAAACCATACTGATTGTCAGAGAGAATGTTATGATTATTAAGAAACATTAAAAGACGATTGTACATTACTCTCTCTAGGATTTTAGAGAATGCTGGTAAAACAGACACCGGTCGGTAGTTCGTAAATATATCCTGCTCACCAGATTTAAATAAAGGAATAACTCGAGCAATTTTTAATTGTTTTGGTACAATTCCAGAAGTGATGGATAAGTTAATTATGCATGTAAGAGGTGAAATAATTAAATCGATAGATTCTTTAATTAGGTTCATAGAAATGTTGTCATAACCTACAGCAGTACCTGAACGACAAGTGCTACATATTTCAATAATTTCTTGCTCATTTACAGCATCTAGAAATATTGAATTAACTAGTTTTGGAGGTAAAAAAGAATTGTGCGACTTTTCTGATACAGGAATTTTGCTAGCTAAATTGGGGCCAATATTAGTAAAATATTTACAAAAGAAATTAGCTATATCTTTTGGATTGGAAATTTCTCGAGAATCTGCCCTAAATATAGATGGCAAGCTACGCTTTCCTTTATTTCTATTAAGGATTTCATTTAGAACTTTCCAGGTAGCCTTGACATTTGATTTTAATTTTTCAATTTGTTTTTCATAATATAAACGTTTAGCAACTCGAAGAGAATGAGTAAGTTTGTTTTTGTACGACTTATATGCATTTTCATTGGAAGAGTTAGGGTTATTAAGAAAAGACTGATATAACATATTTTTCTTCCTTATGGATTTAGCCAGTCCTTTAGTAAACCAAGGCTTACGAAGATTGAACCGTTTCGCTTTCATTTTTTTGAGTGGAAAACATTTATCATAAACTGTAGTATACTTTCCAACAAAGAGTTCATAAGCGCAGGAAGGATCATTTAAACCAGGCATTTCAGTCCAGTTTATCTTACCTAACTCGTCTTTAAATACACTTAGATTATGCGCATTTTTTTCACGAAAAAATACGCATTTATTCTTATCACTGGTAGTATTATTATACATGATAAGTGAAAATATCGGTAAATGGTCATTAGCCCAGTGGTTAAAATAAAACAGTTTTTGATGGTTATTAGCTTGGTGGTTAAAATAAAACAGTTTTTGGTGGTTATTAGCCCGGTGGTTAAAATAAAACAGTTTTTCGTGGTTATTAGCTCGGGGGTTAAAATAAAACAGTTTTTGGTGGTTGTTAGCCCAGTGGTTAAGATAAAACAGTTTTTGGTGGTTATTACCCCGGTGGTTAAAATAAAACAGTTTTTGGTGGTTATTAGCCCGGTGGTTAAAATAAAACAGTTTTTGGTGGTTATTAGCCGGGTGGTTAAAATAAAACAGTTTTTGGTGGTTATTAGCCCAGTGGTTAAAATAAAACAGTTTTTGGTGGTTATTAGCCCAGTGGTTAAGATAAAACTGTTTTTGGTGGTTATTAGCCCGGTGGTTAAAATAAAACAGTTTTTGGTGGTTATTAGCCCAGTGGTTAAAATAAAACAGTTTTTCGTGGTTATTAGCCCAGTGGTTAAAATAAAACAGTTTTTGATGGTTATTAGCTTGGTGGTTAAAATAAAACAGTTTTTGGTGGTTATTAGCCCGGTGGTTAAAATAAAACAGTTTTCGGTGGTTATTAGCCCAGTGGTTAAAATAAAACAGTTTTTGGTGGTTATTAGCCCAGTGGTTAAAATAAAACAGTTTTTGGTGGTTATTAGCCCAGTGGTTAAAATAAAAAAGTTTTTGGTGGTTATTAGCCCAGTGGTTAAAATAAAACAGTTTTTGGTGGTTATTAGCCCAGTGGTTAAAATAAAACAGTTTTTGGTGGTTATTAGCCCAGTGGTTAAAATAAAACAGTTTTTGGTGGTTATTAGCCTGGTGGTTAAAATAAAACAGTTTTTGGTGGTTATTAGCCCAGTGGTTAAAATAAAACAGTTTTTGGTGGTTATTAGCCCAGTGGTTAAAATAAAACAGTTTTTGGTGGTTATTAGCCCAGTGGTTAAAATAAAACAGTTTTTGGTGGTTATTAGGCCAGTGGTTAAAATAAAACGGTTTTTGGTGGTTATTAGCCCAGTGGTTAAAATAAAACAGTTTTTGGTGGTTATTAGCTTGATGGTTAAAATAAAACAGTTTTTGATGGTTGTTAGCGCGGTGGTTAAAATAAAACAGTTTTTGGTGGTTATTAGCTTGGTGGTTAAAATAAAACACTTTTTGGCGGTTATTAGCTTGATGGTTAAAATAAAACAGTTTTTGATGGTTGTTAGCTTGGTAGTTAAAATAAAACAGTTTTTGGTGGTTATTAGCCCAGTGGTTAAAATAAAACAGTTTTTGGTGGTTATTAGCCCAGTGGTTAAAATAAAACAGTTTTTGGTGGTTATTAGCCCGGTGGTTAAAATAAAACAGTTTTTGGTGGTTATTAGCCCAGTGGTTAAAATAAAACAGTTTTTCGTGGTTATTAGCCCAGTGGTTAAAATAAAACAGTTTTTGATGGTTATTAGCTTGGTGGTTAAAATAAAACAGTTTTTGGTGGTTATTAGCCCGGTGGTTAAAATAAAACAGTTTTCGGTGGTTATTAGCCCAGTGGTTAAAATAAAACAGTTTTTGGTGGTTATTAGCCCAGTGGTTAAAATAAAACAGTTTTTGGTGGTTATTAGCCCAGTGGTTAAAATAAAAAAGTTTTTGGTGGTTATTAGCCCAGTGGTTAAAATAAAACAGTTTTTGGTGGTTATTAGCCCAGTGGTTAAAATAAAACAGTTTTTGGTGGTTATTAGCCCAGTGGTTAAAATAAAACAGTTTTTGGTGGTTATTAGCCCGGTGGTTAAAATAAAACAGTTTTTGGTGGTTATTAGCCCAGTGGTTAAAATAAAACAGTTTTTGGTGGTTATTAGCCCAGTGGTTAAAATAAAACAGTTTTTGGTGGTTATTAGCCCAGTGGTTAAAATAAAACAGTTTTTGGTGGTTATTAGCCCAGTGGTTAAAATAAAACAGTTTTTGGTGGTTATTAGCCCAGTGGTTAAAATAAAACAGTTTTTGGTGGTTATTAGCTTGATG
Organism: Pavona decussata; assembly: GCF_977016875.1. NCBI lineage: Eukaryota > Metazoa > Cnidaria > Anthozoa > Scleractinia > Agariciidae > Pavona > Pavona decussata. The sequence goes on along the minus strand of NW_028145442.1, from coordinate 2,080,121 downwards.
GTTAAAATAAAACAGTTTTTGATGGTTGTTAGCGCGGTGGTTAAAATAAAACAGTTTTTGGTGGTTATTAGCTTGGTGGTTAAAATAAAACACTTTTTGGCGGTTATTAGCTTGATGGTTAAAATAAAACAGTTTTTGATGGTTGTTAGCTTGGTAGTTAAAATAAAACAGTTTTTGGTGGTTATTAGCCCACTGGTTAAAATAAAACAGTTTTTGGTGGTTATTAGCCCAGTGGTTAAAATAAAACAGTTTTTGGTGGTTATTAACCCAGTGGTTAAAATAAAACAGTTTTTGGTGGTTATTAGCCCAGTGGTTAAAATAAAACAGTTTTTGGTGGTTATTAGCCCAGTGGTTAAAATAAAACAGTTTCTGGTGGTTATTAGCCCAGTGGTTAAAATAAAACAGTTTTTGGTGGTTATTAGCCCGGTGGTTAAAATAAAACAGTTTTTGGTGGTTATTAGCCCAGTGGTTAAAATAAAACAGTTTTTGATGGTTATTAGCCCAGTGGTTAAAATAAAACAGTTTTTGGTGGTTATTAGCCCAGTGGTTAAAATAAAACAGTTTTTGATGGTTATTAGCTCGGTGGTTAAAATAAAACAGTTTTTGGTGATTATTGGCTCGGTGGTTAAAATAAAACAGTTTTTGGTGGTTATTGGCTCGGTGGTTAAAATTAAACAGTCTTTGGTGGTTATTAGCTCGGTGGTTAAAATAAAACAGTTTTTGGTGGTTTTTAGCTTGATGGTTAAAATAAAACAGTTTTTGATGGTTGTTAGCGCGGTGGTTAACATAAAACAGTTTTTGGTGGTTATTAGCTTGATGGTTAAAATAAAACACTTTTTGGCGGTTATTAGCTTGATGGTTAAAATAAAACAGTTTTTGATGGTTGTTAGCTCATTAGTTAAAATAAAACAGTTTTTGGTGGTTATTAGCCCAGTGGTTAAAATAAAACAGTTTTTGGTGGTTATTAGCTTGGTGGTTAAAATAAAACAGTTTTTGGTGGTTATTAGCTTTGTGGTTAAAATAAAACAGTTTTTGGTGGTTATTAGCCCAGTGGTTAAAATAAAACAGTTTTTGGTGGTTATTAGCCCGGTGGTTAAAATAAAACAGTTTTTGGTGGTTATTAGCCCAGTGGTTAAAATAAAACAGTCTTTGATGGTTATTAGCTTGGTGGTTAAAATAAAACAGTTTTTGGTGGTTATTAGCTTGATGGTTAAAAAAAAACAGTTTTTGGCGGTTATTAGCCCGGTGGTTAAAATAAAAAAGGTTTTTGGTGGTTATTAGCTTGATAGTTAAAATAAAACAGTTTTTGGTGGTTATTAGCCCAGTGGTTAAAATAAAACAGTTTTTGGTGGTTATTAGCTCGGTGGTTAAAATAAAACAGTTTTTGATGATTATTGGCTCGGTGGTTAAAATAAAACAGTTTTTGGTGGTTATTGGCTCGGTGGTTAAAATTAAACAGTCTTTGGTGGTTATTAGCTCGGTGGTTAAAATAAAAAAGTTTTTGGTGATTATTGGCTCGGTGGTTAAAATAAAACAGTTTTTGGTGATTATTGGCTCGGTGGTCAAAATAAAACAGTTTTTGGTGGTTATTAGCTCGGTGGTTAAAATAAAACAGTTTTTGGTGATTATTGGCTCGGTGGTTACAATAAAACAGTTTTTGGTGGTTATTAGCCCAGTGGTTAAAATAAAACAGTTTTTGGTGATTATTTGCTCGGTGGTTACAATAAAACAGTTTTTGGTGGTTATTTGCCCAGTGGTTAAAATAAAACAGTTTTTGGTGGTTATTAGCTTGGTGGTTAAAATAAAACAGTTTTTGGTGGTTATTAGCCCAGTGGTTAAAATAAAACAGTTTTTGGTGGTTATTAGCTCGGTGGTTAAAATAAAACAGTTTTTGGTGATTATTGGCTCGGTGGTTAAAATAAAACACTTTTTGGTGGTTATTGGCTCGGTGGTTAAAATTAAACAGTCTTTGGTGGTTATTAGCTCGGTGGTTTAAATAAAACAGTTTTTGGTGATTATTGGCTCGGTGGTTAAAATAAAACAGTTTTTGGTGATTATTGGCTCTGTGGTCAAAATAAAACAGTTTTTGGTGGTTATTAGCTCGGTGGTTAAAATAAAACAGTTTTTGGTGATTATTGGCTCGGTGGTTACAATAAAACAGTTTTTGGTGGTTATTAGCCCAGTGGTTAAAATAAAACAGTTTTTGGTGATTATTGGCTCGGTGGTTACAATAAAACAGTTTTTGGTGGTTATTAGCCCAGTGGTTAAAATAAAACAGTTTTTGGTGGTTATTAGCTTGGTGGTTAAAATAAAACAGTTTTTGGTGGTTATTAGCCCAGTGGTTAAAATAAAACAGTTTTTGGTGGTTATTAGCCCAGTAATTAAAATAAAACAGTTTTGGTGGTTATTAGCCCAGTGGTTAAAATAAAACAGTGTTTGATGGTTATTAGCTTGGTGGTTAAAATAAAACAGTTTTTGATGGTTATTAGCTTGGTGGTTAAAAAAAACAGTTTTTGATGGTTATTAGCCCAGTGGTTAAAATAAAACAGTTTTTGGTGGTTATTAGCCCAGTAATTAAAATAAAACAGTTTTGGTGGTTATTAGCCCAGTGGTTAAAATAAAACAGTGTTTGATGGTTATTAGCTTGGTGGTTAAAATAAAACAGTTTTTGGTGGTTATTAGCCCGGTGGTTAAGATAAAACAGTTTTTGGTGGTTATTAGCCCGGTGGTTAAGATAAAACAGTTTTTGGTGGTTATTAGCCCAGTGGTTAAAATAAAACACTTTTTGGTGGTTATTAGCCCAGTGGTTAAGATAAAACAGTTTTTGGTGGTTATTAGCCCAGTGGTTAAAATAAAACACTTTTGGTGGTTATTAGCTTGATGGTTAAAATAAAACAGTTTTTGGTGGTTATTAGCCCAGTGGTTAAAATAAAACAGTTTTTGGTGGTTAATAGCTTGATGGTTAAAATAAAACAGTTTTTGATGGTTGTTAGCCCGGTGGTTAAAATACAACAGTTTTTGGTGGTTATTAGCTCGGCGGTTAAAATAAACCAGTTTTTGGCGGTTATTAGCTCAGGCGTAATAAAATAAAACAGTTTTTGGTGGTTATTAGCTCAGGGGTAATAAAATAAAAAAGGTTTTTGATGGTTATTAGCTCGGTCGTTACAATAAAACAGTTTTTGGTGGTTATTAGCTCGGTGGTTGAAATAAAAAAGTTTTTGGTGATTATTAGCTTGGTGGTTAAAATAAAACAGTTTTTGGTGGTTATTAGCTTGGTGGTTAAAATAAAACAGTTTTTCGTGGTTATTAGCCCAGTGGTTAAAATAAAACACTTTTTGGCGGTTATTAGCTTGATGTTTAAAATAAAACAGTTTTTGATGGTTGTTAGCTTATTAGTTAAAATAAAACAGTTTTTGGTGGTTATTAGCCTAGTGGTTAAAATAAAACAGTTTTTGGTGGTTATTAGCCCAGTGGTTAAAATAAAACAGTTTTTGGTGGTTATTAGCCCAGTGGTTAAAATAAAACAGTTTTTGGTGGTTATTAGCCCAGTGGTTAAAATAAAACAGTTTATGGTGGTTATTAGCCCGGTGGTTAAAATAAAACAGTTTTTGATGGTTATTAGCTTGGTCGTTAAAATAAAGCAGTTTTTGGTGGTTATTAGCTTGATGGTTAAAAAAAAACAGTTTTTGGTGATTAGCCCGGTGGTTAAAATAAAACAGTTTTTGGTGGTTATTAGCTTGATAGTTAAAATAAAACAGTTTTTGGTGGTTATTAGCCCGGTGATTAAAATAAAACAGTTTTTGGTGGTTATTAGCTTGGTGGTTAAAATAAAACAGTTTTTGGTGGTTATTAGCTCGGCGGTTAAAATAAACCAGTTTTTGGCGGTTATTAGCTCAGGCGTAATAAAATAAAACAGTTTTTGGTGGTTATTAGCTCAGGGGTAATAAAATAAAAAAGGTTTTTGATGGTTATTAGCTCGGTGGTTACAATAAAACAGTTTTTGGTGGTTATTAGCTCGGTGGTTGAAATAAAAAAGTTTTTGGTGATTATTAGCTTGGTGGTTAAAATAAAACAGTTTTTGGTGGTTATTAGCTTGGTGGTTAAAATAAAACAGTTTTTCGTGGTTATTAGCCCAGTGGTTAAAATAAAACACTTTTTGGCGGTTATTAGCTTGATGTTTAAAATAAAACAGTTTTTGATGGTTGTTAGCTTATTAGTTAAAATAAAACAGTTTTTGGTGGTTATTAGCCTAGTGGTTAAAATAAAACAGTTTTTGGTGGTTATTAGCCCAGTGGTTAAAATAAAACAGTTTTTGGTGGTTATTAGCCCAGTGGTTAAAATAAAACAGTTTTTGGTGGTTATTAGCCCAGTGGTTAAAATAAAACAGTTTATGGTGGTTATTAGCCCGGTGGTTAAAATAAAACAGTTTTTGATGGTTATTAGCTTGGTGGTTAAAATAAAGCAGTTTTTGGTGGTTATTAGCTTGATGGTTAAAAAAAAACAGTTTTTGGTGATTAGCCCGGTGGTTAAAATAAAACAGTTTTTGGTGGTTATTAGCTTGATAGTTAAAATAAAACAGTTTTTGGTGGTTATTAGCCCGGTGATTAAAATAAAACAGTTTTTGGTGGTTATTAGCTTGGTGGTTACTATAAAACAGTTTTTGGTGGTTATTAGCCCAGTGGTTAAAATAAAACAGTTTTTGGTGGTTATTAGCTCGGTGGTTAAAATAAAACAGTTTTTGGTGATTATTGGCTCGGTGGTTAAAATAAAACAGTTTTTGGTGGTTATTGGTTCGGTGGTTAAAATTAAACAGTTTTTGGTGGTTATTACCCCAGTAATTAAAATAAAACAGTTTTGGTGGTTATTAGCCCAGTGGTTAAAATAAAACAGTGTTTGATGGTTATTAGCTTGGTGGTTAAAATAAAACAGTTTTTGATGGTTATTAGCTTGGTGGTTAAAAAAAATAGTTTTTGATGGTTATTAGCCCAGTGGTTAAAATAAAACAGTTTTTGGTGGTTATTAGCCCAGTAATTAAAATAAAACAGTTTTGGTGGTTATTAGCCCAGTGGTTAAAATAAAACAGTGTTTGATGGTTATTAGCTTGGTGGTTAAAATAAAACAGTTTTTGGTGGTTATTAGCCCGGTGGTTAAGATAAAACAGTTTTTGGTGGTTATTAACCCGGTGGTTAAGATAAAACAGTTTTTGGTGGTTATTAGCCCGGTGGTTAAAATAAAACACTTTTTGGTGGTTATTAGCCCAGTGGTTAAGATAAAACAGTTTTTGGTGGTTATTAGCCCAGTGGTTAAAATAAAACACTTTTGGTGGTTATTAGCTTGATGGTTAAAATAAAACAGTTTTTGGTGGTTATTAGCCCAGTGGTTAAAATAAAACAGTTTTTGGTGGATATTAGCCCGGTGGTTAAAATAAAACAGTTTTTGATGGTTATTAGCTTGGTGGTTAAAAAAAACAGTTTTTGATGGTTATTAGCCCAGTGGTTAAAATAAAACAGTTTTTGGTGGTTATTAGCCCAGTAATTAAAATAAAACAGTTTTGGTGGTTATTAGCCCAGTGGTTAAAATAAAACAGTGTTTGATGGTTATTAGCTTGGTGGTTAAAATAAAACAGTTTTTGGTGGTTCTTAGCCCGGTGGTTAAGATAAAACAGTTTTTGGTGGTTATTAGCCCGGTGGTTAAGATAAAACAGTTTTTGGTGGTTATTAGCCCAGTGGTTAAAATAAAACACTTTTTGGTGGTTATTAGCCCAGTGGTTAAGATAAAACAGTTTTTGGTGGTTATTAGCCCAGTGGTTAAAATAAAACACTTTTGGTGGTTATTAGCTTGATGGTTAAAATAAAACAGTTTTTGGTGGATATTAGCCCAGTGGTTAAAATAAAACAGTTTTTGGTGGTTAATAGCTTGATGGTTAAAATAAAACAGTTTTTGATGGTTGTTAGCCCGGTGGTTAAAATACAACAGTTTTTGGTGGTTATTAGCTCGGCGGTTAAAATAAACCAGTTTTTGGCGGTTATTAGCTCATGCGTAATAAAATAAAACAGTTTTTGGTGGTTATTAGCTCAGGGGTAATAAAATAAAAAAGGCTTTTGATGGTTATTAGCTCGGTGGTTACAATAAAACAGTTTTTGGTGGTTATTAGCTCGGTGGTTGAAATAAAACAGTTTTTGGTGATTATTAGCTTGGTGGTTAAAATAAAACAGTTTTTGATGGTTAATAGCTCGTTGTTTAAAATAAAACAGTTTTTGGTGGTTATTAGCTTGGTGGTTAAAATAAAACAGTTTTTCGTGGTTATTAGCCCAGTGGTTAAAATAAAACACTTTTTGGCGGTTATTAGCTTGATGTTTAAAATAAAACAGTTTTTGATGGTTGTTAGCTTATTAGTTAAAATAAAACAGTTTTTGGTGGTTATTAGCCTAGTGGTTAAAATAAAACAGTTTTTGGTGGTTATTAGCCCAGTGGTTAAAATAAAACAGTTTTTGGTGGTTATTAGCCAAGTGGTTAAAATAAAACAGTTTTTGGTGGTTATTAGCCCAGTGGTTAAAATAAAACAGTTTTTGGTGGTTATTAGCCCGGTGGTTAAAATAAAACAGTTTTTGATGGTTATTAGCTTGGTGGTTAAAATAAAGCAGTTTTTGGTGGTTATTAGCTTGATGGTTAAAAAAAAACAGTTTTTGGTGGTTATTAGCCCGGTGGTTAAAATAAAACAGTTTTTGGTGGTTATTAGCTTGATAGTTAAAATAAAACAGTTTTTGGTGGTTATTAGCCCGGTGATTAAAATAAAACAGTTTTTGGTGGTTATTAGCTTGGTGGTTAAAATAAAACAGTTTTTGGTGGTTATTAGCCCAGTGGTTAAAATAAAACAGTTTTTGGTGGTTATTAGCTCGGTGGTTAAAATAAAACAGTTTTTGGTGATTATTGGCTCGGTGGTTAAAATAAAACAGTTTTTGGTGGTTATTGGTTCGGTGGTTAAAATTAAACAGTTTTTGGTGGTTATTAGCCCAGTAATTAAAAAATAAAACAGTTTTGGTGGTTATTAGCCCAGTGGTTAAAATAAAACAGTGTTTGATGGTTATTAGCTTGGTGGTTAAAATAAAACAGTTTTTGATGGTTATTAGCTTGGTGGTTAAAAAAAATAGTTTTTGATGGTTATTAGCCCAGTGGTTAAAATAAAACAGTTTTTGGTGGTTATTAGCCCAGTAATTAAAATAAAACAGTTTTGGTGGTTATTAGCCCAGTGGTTAAAATAAAACAGTGTTTGATGGTTAAAATAAAACAGTTTTTGGTGGTTATTAGCCCGGTGGTTAAGATAAAACAGTTTTTGGTGGTTATTAGCCCGGTGGTTAAGATAAAACAGTTTTTGGTGGTTATTAGCCCGGTGGTTAAAATAAAACACTTTTTGGTGGTTATTAGCCCAGTGGTTAAGATAAAACAGTTTTTGGTGGTTATTAGCCCAGTGGTTAAAATAAAACACTTTTGGTGGTTATTAGCTTGATGGTTAAAATAAAACAGTTTTTGGTGGTTATTAGCCCAGTGGTTAAAATAAAACAGTTTTTGGTGGATATTAGCCCGGTGGTTAAAATAAAACAGTTTTTGATGGTTATTAGCTTGGTGGTTAAAAAAAACAGTTTTTGATGGTTATTAGCCCAGTGGTTAAAATAAAACAGTTTTTGGTGGTTATTAGCCCAGTAATTAAAATAAAACAGTTTTGGTGGTTATTAGCCCAGTGGTTAAAATAAAACAGTGTTTGATGGTTATTAGCTTGGTGGTTAAAATAAAACAGTTTTTGGTGGTTATTAGCCCGGTGGTTAAGATAAAACAGTTTTTGGTGGTTATTAGCCCGGTGGTTAAGATAAAACAGTTTTTGGTGGTTATTAGCCCAGTGGTTAAAATAAAACACTTTTTGGTGGTTATTAGCCCAGTGGTTAAGATAAAACAGTTTTTGGTGGTTATTAGCCCAGTGGTTAAAATAAAACACTTTTGGTGGTTATTAGCTTGATGGTTAAAATAAAACAGTTTTTGGTGGTTATTAGCCCAGTGGTTAAAATAAAACAGTTTTTGGTGGATATTAGCCCAGTGGTTAAAATAAAACAGTTTTTGGTGGTTAATAGCTTGATGGTTAAAATAAAACAGTTTTTGATGGTTGTTAGCCCGGTGGTTAAAATACAACAGTTTTTGGTGGTTATTAGCTCGGCGGTTAAAATAAACCAGTTTTTGGCGGTTATTAGCTCAGGCGTAATAAAATAAAACAGTTTTTGGTGGTTATTAGCTCGGTGGTTGAAATAAAACAGTTTTTGGTGATTATTAGCTTGGTGGGTAAAATAAAACAGTTTTTGATGGTTAATAGCTCGTTGTTTGAAATAAAACAGTTTTTGGTGGTTATTAGCTTGGTGGTTAAAATAAAACAGTTTTTCGTGGTTATTAGCCCAGTGGTTAAAATAAAACACTTTTTGGCGGTTATTAGCTTGATGTTTAAAATAAAACAGTTTTTGATGGTTGTTAGCTTATTAGTTAAAATAAAACAGTTTTTGGTGGTTATTAGCCTAGTGGTTAAAATAAAACAGTTTTTGGTGGTTATTAGCCCAGTGGTTAAAATAAAACAGTTTTTGGTGGTTATTAGCCCAGTGGTTAAAATAAAACAGTTTTTGGTGGTTATTAGCCCGGTGGTTAAAATAAAACAGTTTTTGATGGTTATTAGCTTGGTGGTTAAAATAAAGCAGTTTTTGGTGGTTATTAGCTTGATGGTTAAAAAAAAACAGTTTTTGGTGGTTATTAGCCCGGTGGTTAAAATAAAACAGTTTTTGGTGGTTATTAGCTTGATAGTTAAAATAAAACAGTTTTTGGTGGTTATTAGCCCGGTGATTAAAATAAAACAGTTTTTGGTGGTTATTAGCTTGGTGGTTAAAATAAAACAGTTTTTGGTGGTTATTAGCCCAGTGGTTAAAATAAAACAGTTTTTGGTGGTTATTAGCTCGGTGGTTAAAATAAAACAGTTTTTGGTGATTATTGGCTCGGTGGTTAAAATAAAACAGTTTTTGGTGGTTATTGGTTCGGTGGTTAAAATTAAACAGTTTTTGGTGGTTATTAGCCCAGTAATTAAAATAAAACAGTTTTGGTGGTTATTAGCCCAGTGGTTAAAATAAAACAGTGTTTGATGGTTATTAGCTTGGTGGTTAAAATAAAACAGTTTTTGATGGTTATTAGCTTGGTGGTTAAAAAAAATAGTTTTTGATGGTTATTAGCCCAGTGGTTAAAATAAAACAGTTTTTGGTGGTTATTAGCCCAGTAATTAAAATAAAACAGTTTTTGGTGGTTATTAGCCCAGTGGTTAAAATAAAACAGTTTTTGGTGGTTATTAGCCCAGTGGTTAAAATAAAACAGTTTTTGGTGGTTATTAGCCCGGTGGTTAAAATAAAACAGTTTTTGATGGTTATTAGCTTGGTGGTTAAAATAAAGCAGTTTTTGGTGGTTATTAGCTTGATGGTTAAAAAAAAACAGTTTTTGGTGGTTATTAGCCCGGTGGTTAAAATAAAACAGTTTTTGGTGGTTATTAGCTTGATAGTTAAAATAAAACAGTTTTTGGTGGTTATTAGCCCGGTGATTAAAATAAAACAGTTTTTGGTGGTTATTAGCTTGGTGGTTAAAATAAAACAGTTTTTGGTGGTTATTAGCCCAGTGGTTAAAATAAAACAGTTTTTGGTGGTTATTAGCTCGGTGGTTAAAATAAAACAGTTTTTGGTGATTATTGGCTCGGTGGTTAAAATAAAACAGTTTTTGGTGGTTATTGGTTCGGTGGTTAAAATTAAACAGTTTTTGGTGGTTATTAGCCCAGTAATTAAAATAAAACAGTTTTGGTGGTTATTAGCCCAGTGGTTAAAATAAAACAGTGTTTGATGGTTATTAGCTTGGTGGTTAAAATAAAACAGTTTTTGATGGTTATTAGCTTGGTGGTTAAAAAAAATAGTTTTTGATGGTTATTAGCCCAGTGGTTAAAATAAAAAAGTTTTTGGTGGTTATTAGCCCAGTAATTAAAATAAAACAGTTTTGGTGGTGATTAGCCCAGTGGTTAAAATAAAACAGTGTTTGATGGTTATTAGCTTGGTGGTTAAAATAAAACAGTTTTTGGTGGTTATTAGCCCGGTGGTTAAGATAAAACAGTTTTTGGTGGTTATTAGCCCGGTGGTTAAGATAAAACAGTTTTTGGTGGTTATTAGCCCGGTGGTTAAAATAAAACACTTTTTGGTGGTTATTAGCCCAGTGGTTAAGATAAAACAGTTTTTGGTGGTTATTAGCCCAGTGGTTAAAATAAAACACTTTTGGTGGTTATTAGCTTGATGGTTAAAATAAAACAGTTTTTGGTGGTTATTAGCCCAGTGATTAAAATAAAACAGTTTTTGGTGGATATTAGCCCAGTGGTTAAAATAAAACAGTTTTTGGTGGTTAATAGCTTGATGGTTAAAATAAAACAGTTTTTGATGGTTGTTAGCCCGGTGGTTAAAATACAACAGTTTTTGGTGGTTATTAGCTCGGCGGTTAAAATAAACCAGTTTTTGGCGGTTATTAGCTCAGGCGTAATAAAATAAAACAGTTTTTGGTGGTTATTAGCTTGATGGTTAAAATAAAACAGTTTTTGGTGATTATTAGCCCAGTGGTTAAAATAAAACAGTTTTTGGTGGTTATTAGGCCAGTGGTTAAAATAAAACACTTTTTGGCGGTTATTAGCTTGATGTTTAAAATAAAACAGTTTTTGATGGTTGTTAGCTTATTAGTTAAAATAAAACACTTTTTGGTGGTTATTAGCCTAGTGGTTAAAATAAAACAGTTTTTGGTGGTTATTAGCTTGGTGGTTAAAATAAAACAGTTTTTCGTGGTTATTAGCCCAGTGGTTAAAATAAAACACTTTTTGGCGGTTATTAGCTTGATGTTTAAAATAAAACAGTTTTTGATGGTTGTTAGCTTATTAGTTAAAATAAAACAGTTTTTGGTGGTTATTAGCCTAGTGGTTAAAATAAAACAGTTTTTGGTGGTTATTAGCCCAGTGGTTAAAATAAAACAGTTTTTGTTGGTTATTAGCCCAGTGGTTAAAATAAAACAGTTTTTGGTGGTTATTAGCTTGGTGGTTAAAATAAAACAGTTTTTGGTGGTTATTAGCCCACTGGTTAAAATAAAACAGTTTTTGGTGGTTATTAGCTTGATAGTTAAAATAAAACAGTTTTTGGTGGTTATTAGCCCGGTGGTTAAAATAAAACAGTTTTTGGTGGTTATTAGCCCGGTGGTTAAAATAAAACAGTTTTTGGTGGTTATTAGCTTGATGGTTAAAATAAAACAGTTTTTGGTGGTTATTAGCCCAGTGGTTAAAATAAAACAGTGTTTGATGGTTATTAGCTTGGTGGTTAAAATAAAACAGTTTTTGGTGGTTATTAGCTTGATGGTTAAAATAAAACAGTTTTTGGTGGTTATTAGCCCACTGGTTAAAATAAAACAGTTTTTGGTGGTTATTAGCTTGATAGTTAAAATGAAACAGTTTTTGGTGGTTATTAGCCCGGTGGTTAAAATAAAACAGTTTTTAGTGGTTATTAGCCCAGTGGTTAAAATAACACAGTTTTTGGTGGTTATTAGCCCAGTGGTTAAAATAAAACAGTTTTTGGTGGTTATTAGCTCGGTGGTTAAAATAAACCAGTTTTTGGTGATTATTGGCTCGGTGGTTAAAATAAAACAGTTTTTGGTGGTTATTAGGCCAGTGGTTAAGATAAAACAGTTTTTGGTGGTTATTAGCCCAGTGGTTAAAATAAAACAGTATTTGGTGGTTATTAGCTTGGTGGTTAAAATAAAACAGTTTTTGGTGGTTATTAGCCCGGTGGTTAAAATAAAACAGTTTTTGGTGGTTATTAGCTTGATAGTTAAAATAAAACAGTTTTTGGTGGTTATTAGCCCGGTGGTTAAAATAAAACAGTTTTTGGTGGTTATTAGCTTGGTGGTTAAAATAAAACAGTTTTTGGTGGTTATTAGCCCAGTGGTTAAAATAAAACAGTTTTTGGTGGTTATTAGCTCGGTGGTTAAAATAAAACAGTTTTTGGTGATTATTGGCTCGGTGGTTAAAATAAAACAGTTTTTGGTGGTTATTGGCTCGGTGGTTAAAATTAAACAGTCTTTGGTGGTTATTAGCTCGGTGGTTAAAATAAAACAGTTTTTGGTGATTATTGGCTCGGTGGTTAAAATAAAACAGTTTTTGGTGATTATTGGCTCGGTGGTGAAAAAAAACAGTTTTTGGTGGTTATTAGCTTGATGGTTAAAATAAAACAGTTTTTGGTGATTATTAGCCCAGTGGTTAAAATAAAACAGTTTTTGGTGGTTATTAGGCCAGTGGTTAAAATAAAACAGTTTTTGGTGGTTATTAGCCCAGTGGTTAAAATAAAACAGTTTTTGGTGGTTATTAGCTTGGTGGTTAAAATAAAACAGTTTTTGGTGGTTATTAGCTTTGTGGTTAAAATAAAACAGTTTTTGGTAGTTATTAGCCCAGTGGTTAAAATAAAACAGTTTTTGGTGGTTATTAGCCCGGTGGTTAAAATAAAACAGTTTTTGGTGGTTATTAGCCCAGTGGTTAAAATAAAACAGTTTTTGATGGTTATTAGCTTGGTGGTTAAAATAAAACAGTCTTTGGTGGTTATTAGCGCGGTGGTTAAAATAAAACAGTTTTTGGTGGTTATTAGCTTGATGGTTAAAATAAAACATTTTTTTGATGGTTATTAGCCCAGTGGTTAAAATAAAACAGTGTTTGATGGTTAGTAGCTTGGTGGTTAAAATAAAACAGTTTTTGGTGGTTATTAGCTTGATGGTTAAAATAAAACAGTTTTTGGTGGTTATTAGCTTGATAGTTAAAATAAAACAGTTTTTGGTGGTTATTAGCCCGGTGGTTAAAATAAAACAGTTTTTGGTGGTTATTAGCTTGGTGGTAAAAATAAAACAGTTTTTGGTGGTTATTACCCCAGTGGTTAAAATAAAACAGTTTTTGGTGGTTATTAGCTCGGTGGTTAAAATAAAACAGTTTTAGGTGATTATTGGCTCGGTGGTTAAAATAAAACAGTTTTTGGTGCTTATTGTCTCGGTGGTTAAAATTAAACAGTCTTTGGTGGTTATTAGCTCGGTGGTTAAAATAAAACAGTTTTTGGTGATTATTGGCTCGGTGATTAAAATAAAACAGTTTTTGGTGATTGTTGGCTCGGTGGTCAAAATAAAACAGTTTTTGGTGGTTATTAGGTTGATCGTTAAAATAAAACAGTTTTTGGTGATTATTAGCCCAGTGGTTAAAATAAAACAGTTTTTGGTGGTTATTAGCTTGGTGGTTAAAATAAAACAGTTTTTGGTGGTTATTAGCTTTGTGGTTAAAATAAAACAGTTTTTGGTAGTTATTAGCCCAGTGGTTAAAATAAAACAGTTTTTGGTGGTTATTAGCCCGGTGGTTAAAATAAAACAGTTTTTGGTGGTTATTAGCCCAGTGGTTAAAATAAAACAGTTTTTGATGGTTATTAGCTTGGTGGTTAAAATAAAACAGTCTTTGGTGGTTATTAGCGCGGTGGTTAAAATAAAACAGTTTTTGGTGGTTATTAGCTTGATGGTTAAAATAAAACATTTTTTTGATGGTTATTAGCCCAGTGGTTAAAATAAAACAGTGTTTGATGGTTAGTAGCTTGGTGGTTAAAATAAAACAGTTTTTGGTGGTTATTAGCTTGATGGTTAAAATAAAACAGTGTTTGGTGGTTATTAGCTTGATAGTTAAAATAAAACAGTTTTTGGTGGTTATTAGCCCGGTGGTTAAAATAAAACAGTTTTTGGTGGTTATTAGCTTGGTGGTAAAAATAAAACAGTTTTTGGTGGTTATTACCCCAGTGGTTAAAATAAAACAGTTTTTGGTGGTTATTAGCTCGGTGGTTAAAATAAAACAGTTTTAGGTGATTATTGGCTCGGTGGTTAAAATAAAACAGTTTTTGGTGCTTATTGTCTCGGTGGTTAAAATTAAACAGTCTTTGGTGGTTATTAGCTCGGTGGTTAAAATAAAACAGTTTTTGGTGATTATTGGCTCGGTGATTAAAATAAAACAGTTTTTGGTGATTGTTGGCTCGGTGGTCAAAATAAAACAGTTTTTGGTGGTTATTAGGTTGATCGTTAAAATAAAACAGTTTTTGGTGATTATTAGCCCAGTGGTTAAAATAAAACAGTTTTTGGTGGTTATTAGCTTGGTGGTTAAAATAAAACAGTTTTTGGTGGTTATTAGCTTTGTGGTTAAAATAAAACAGTTTTTGGTAGTTATTAGCCCAGTGGTTAAAATAAAACAGTTTTTGGTGGTTATTAGCCCGGTGGTTAAAATAAAACAGTTTTTGGTGGTTATTAGCCCAGTGGTTAAAATAAAACAGTTTTTGATGGTTATTAGCTTGGTGGTTAAAATAAAACAGTCTTTGGTGGTTATTAGCGCGGTGGTTAAAATAAAACAGTTTTTGGTGGTTATTAGCTTGATGGTTAAAATAAAACATTTTTTTGATGGTTATTAGCCCAGTGGTTAAAATAAAACAGTGTTTGATGGTTAGTAGCTTGGTGGTTAAAATAAAACAGTTTTTGGTGGTTATTAGCTTGATGGTTAAAATAAAACAGTTTTTGGTGGTTATTAGCTTGATAGTTAAAATAAAACAGTTTTTGGTGGTTATTAGCCCGGTGGTTAAAATAAAACAGTTTTTGGTGGTTATTAGCTTGGTGGTAAAAATAAAACAGTTTTTGGTGGTTATTACCCCAGTGGTTAAAATAAAACAGTTTTTGGTGGTTATTAGCTCGGTGGTTAAAATAAAACAGTTTTAGGTGATTATTGGCTCGGTGGTTAAAATAAAACAGTTTTTGGTGCTTATTGTCTCGGTGGTTAAAATTAAACAGTCTTTGGTGGTTATTAGCTCGGTGGTTAAAATAAAACAGTTTTTGGTGATTATTGGCTCGGTGATTAAAATAAAACAGTTTTTGGTGATTGTTGGCTCGGTGGTCAAAATAAAACAGTTTTTGGTGGTTATTAGGTTGATCGTTAAAATAAAACAGTTTTTGGTGATTATTAGCCCAGTGGTTAAAATAAAACAGTTTTTGGTGGTTATTAGGCCAGTGGTTAAAATAAAACAGTTTTTGGTGGTTATTAGCCCAGTGGTTAAAATAAAACAGTTTTTGGTGGTTATTAGCTTGGTGGTTAAAATAAAACAGTTTTTGGTGGTTATTAGCTTTGTGGTTAAAATAAAACAGTTTTTGGTAGTTATTAGCCCAGTGGTTAAAATAAAACAGTTTTTGGTGGTTATTAGCCCAGTGGTTAAAATAAAACAGTTTTTGATGGTTATTAGCTTGGTGGTTAAAATAAAACAGTTTTTGGTGGTTATTAGCCCGGTGGTTAAAATAAAACAGTTTTTGGTGCTTATTAGCTTGATGGTTAAAATAAAACATTTTTTGGTGGTTATTAGCCCAGTGGTTAAAATAAAACAGTGTTTGATGGTTATTCGCTTGGTGGTTAAAATAAAACAGTTTTTGGTGGTTATTAGCTTGATGGTTAAAATAAAACAGTTTTTGGTGGTTATTAGCCCGGTGGTTAAAATAAAACAGTTTTAGGTGGTTATTAGCTTGATAGTTAAAATAAAACAGTTTTTGGTGGTTATTAGCCCGGTGGTTAAAATAAAACAGTTTTTGGTGGTTATTAGCTTGGTGGTTAAAATAAAACAGTTTTTGGTGGTTATTAGCCCAGTGGTTAAAATAAAACAGTTTTTGGTGGTTATTAGCTCGGTGGTTAAAATAAAACAGTTTTTGGTGATTATTGGCTCGGTGGTTAAAATAAAACAGTTTTTGGTGGTTATTGGCTCAGTGGTTAAAATTAAACAGTCTTTGGTGATTATTGGCTCGGTGGTCAAAATAAAACAGTTTTTGGTGGTTATTAGCTCGGTGGTTAAAATAAAACAGTTTTTGGTGATTATTGGCTCGGTGGTTACAATAAAACAGTTTTTGGTGGTTATTAGCCCAGTGGTTAAAATAAAACAGTTTTTGGTGATTATTGGCTCGGTGGTTACAATAAAACAGTTTTTGGTGGTTATTAGCCCAGTGGTTAAAATAAAACAGTTTTTGGTGGTTATTAGCTTGGTGGTTAAAATAAAACAGTTTTTGGTGGTTATTAGCTTTGTGGTTAAAATAAAACAGTTTTTGGTGGTTATTAGCCCAGTGGTTAAAATAAAACAGTTTTTGATGGTTATTAGCTGGGTGGTTAAAATAAAACAGTTTTTGGTGGTTATTGGCCCGGTGGTTAAAATAAAACAGTTTTTGGTGGTTATTAGCTTGATGGTTAAAATAAAACAGTTTTTGGTGGTTATTAGCCCAGTGGTTAAAATAAAACAGTGTTTGATGGTTATTAGCTGGGTGGTTAAAATAAAACAGTTTTTGGTGGTTATTAGCTTGATGGTTAAAATAAAACAGTTTTTGGTGGTTATTAGCCCAGTGGTTAAAATAAAAAAGGTTTTTGGTGGTTATTAGCTCGGTGGTTAAAATAAAACTGTTTGTGGTGATTATTGGCTCGGTGGTTAAAATAAAACAGTTTTTGGTGGTTATTGGCGCGGTGGTTAAAATTAAACAGTCTTTGGTGGTTATTAGCTCGGTGGTTAAAATAAAACAGTTTTTGGTGATTATTGGCTCGGTGGTTAAAATAAAACAGTTTTTGGTGATTATTGGCTCGGTGGTCAAAATAAAACAGTTTTTGGTGGTTATTAGCTTGATGGTTAAAATAAAACAGTTTTTGGTGGTTATTAGCCCGGTGGTTAAAATAAAACAGTTTTTGGTGGTTATTAGCTTGATAGTTAAAATAAAACACTTTTTGATGGTTATTAGCCCGGTGGTTAAAATAAAACAGTTTTTGGTGGTTATTAGCTTGGTGGTTTAAATAAAACAGTTTTTGGTGGTTATTAGCCCAGTGGTTAAACTAAAACAGTTTTTTGTGGTTATAAGCCCGATGGTTAAAATAAAACAGTTTTTGGTGGTTATTAGCTTGGTGGTTAAAATAAAACAGTTTTTGGTGGTTATTAGCTTTGTGGTTAAAATAAAACAGTTTTTGGTGGTTATTAGCCCAGTGGTTAAAATAAAACAGTTTTTGGTGGTTATTAGCCCGGTGGTTAAAATAAAACAGTTTTTGGTGGTTATTAGCGCAGTGGTTAAAATAAAACAGTTTTTGATGGTTATTAGCTTGGTGGTTAAAATAAAACAGTTTTTGGTGGTTATTAGCTTGATGGTTAAAATATAACAGTTTTTGGTGGTTATTAGCCCAGTGGTTAAAATAAAACAGTTTTTGGTGGTTATTAGCTTGATGGTTAAAATAAAACAGTTTTTGGTGGTTATTAGCCCAGTGGTTAAAGTAAAACAGTGTTTGATGGTTATTAGCTTGGGGGTTAAAATAAAACAGTTTTTGGTGGTTATTAGCCCGGTGGTTAAAATAAAAGAGTTTTTGGTGGTTATTAGCCCAGTGGTTAAAATAAAACAGTTTTTGGTGGTTATTAGCTCAGTGGTTAAAATAAAACACTTTTTGGTGATTATTGGCTCGGTGGTTAAAATAAAACAGTTTTTGGTGGTTATTGGCTCGGTGGTTAAAATTAAACAGTTTTTGGTGGTTCTTAGCTCGGTGGTTAAAACAAAACAGTTTTTGGTGATTATTGGCTCGGTGGTTAAAATAAAACAGTTTTTGGTGATTATTGGCTCGGTGGTCAAAATAAAACAGGTTTTGGTGGTTATTAGCTCGGTGGTTAAAATAAAACAGTTTTTGGTAATTATTGGCTCGGTGGTTACAATAAAACAGTTTTTGGTGGTTATTAGCCCAGTGGTTAAAATAAAACAGTTTTTGATGGTTATTAGCTTTGTGGTTATAAAAAAACAGTTTTTGGTGGTTATTAGCTTGATGGTTAAACTAAAACAGTTTTTGGTGGTTATTAGCCCGGTGGTTAAAATAAAACAGTTTTTGGTGGTTATTAGCCCAGTGGTTAAAATAAAACAGTTTTTGATGGTTATTAGCTTGGTGGTTAAAATGAAACAGTTTTTGGTGGTTATTAGCTTGATGGTTAAAATAAAACAGTTTTTGGTGGTTATTAGCCCGGTGGTTAAAATAAAACAGTTTTTGGTGGTTATTAGCTTGATGGTTAAAATAAAACAGTTTTTGGTGGTTATTAGCCCAGTGGTTAAAATAAAACAGTCTTTGATGGTTATTAGCTTGGTGGTTAAAATAAAACAGTTTTTGGTAGTTATTAGCTTGATGGTTAAAATAAAACAGTTTTTGGTGGTTATTAGCCCACTGTTTAAAATAAAACAGTTTTTGGTGGTTATTAGCTTGATAGTTAAAATAAAACAGTTTTTGGTGGTTATTAGCTTGGTGGTTAAAATAAAACAGTTTTTGGTGGTTATTAGCCCAGTGGATAAAATAAAACAGTTTTTGGTGGTTATTAGCTCGGTGGTTAAAATAAAACAGTTTTTGGTGATTATTGGCTCGGTGGTTAAAATAAAACAGTTTTTGGTGATTATTGGCTCGGTGGTCAAAATAAAACAGTTTTTGGTGGTTATTAGCTTGATGGTTAAAATAAAACAGTTTTTGGTGATTATTAGCCCAGTGGTTAAAATAAAACAGTTTTTGGTGGTTATTAGGCCAGTGGTTAAAATAAAACAGTTTTTGGTGGTTATTAGCCCAGTGGTTAAAATAAAACAGTTTTTGGTGGTTATTAGCTTGGTGGTTAAAATAAAACAGTTTTTGGTGGTTATTAGCCCACTGGTTAAAATAAAACAGTTTTTGGTGGTTATTAGCTTGATAGTTAAAATAAAACAGTTTTTGGTGGTTATTAGCCCGGTGGTTAAAATAAAACAGTTTTTGGTCGTTATTAGCTTGGTGGTTAAAATAAAACAGTTTTTGGTGGTTATTAGCCCAGTGGTTAAAATAAAACAGTTTTTGGTGGTTATTAGCTCGGTGGTTAAAATAAAACAGTTTTTGGTGATTATTGGCTCGGTGGTTAAAATAAAACAGTTTTTGGTGGTTATTGGCTCGGTGGTTAAAATTAAACAGTCTTTGGTGGTTATTAGCTCGGTGGTTAAAATAAAACAGTTTTTGGTGATTATTGGCTCGGTGGTTAAAATAAAACAGTTTTTGGTGATTATTGGCTCGGTGGTCAAAATAAAACAGTTTTTGGTGGTTATTAGCTTGATGGTTAAAATAAAACAGTTTTTGGTGATTATTAGCCCAGTGGTTAAAATAAAACAGTTTTTGGTGGTTATTAGGCCAGTGGTTAAAATAAAACAGTTTTTGGTGGTTATTAGCCCAGTGGTTAAAATAAAACAGTTTTTGGTGGTTATTAGCTTGGTGGTTAAAATAAAACAGTTTTTGGTGGTTATTAGCTTTGTGGTTAAAATAAAACAGTTTTTGGTAGTTATTAGCCCAGTGGTTAAAATAAAACAGTTTTTGGTGGTTATTAGCCCGGTGGTTAAAATAAAACAGTTTTTGGTGGTTATTAGCCCAGTGGTTAAAATAAAACAGTTTTTGATGGTTATTAGCTTGGTGGTTAAAATAAAACAGTCTTTGGTGGTTATTAGCGCGGTGGTTAAAATAAAACAGTTTTTGGTGGTTATTAGCTTGATGGTTAAAATAAAACATTTTTTTGATGGTTATTAGCCCAGTGGTTAAAATAAAACAGTGTTTGATAGTTAGTAGCTTGGTGGTTAAAATAAAACAGTTTTTGGTGGTTATTAGGCCAGTGGTTAAAATAAAACAGTTTTTGGTGGTTATTAGCCCAGTGGTTAAAATAAAACAGTTTTTGGTGGTTATTAGCTTGGTGGTTAAAATAAAACAGTTTTTGGTGGTTATTAGCCCACTGGTTAAAATAAAACAGT
Source organism: Pavona decussata (assembly GCF_977016875.1). Taxonomy (NCBI): domain Eukaryota; kingdom Metazoa; phylum Cnidaria; class Anthozoa; order Scleractinia; family Agariciidae; genus Pavona; species Pavona decussata. The sequence goes on along the minus strand of NW_028145442.1, from coordinate 2,060,195 downwards.
TTTTGGTGGTTATTAGCTTGATAGTTAAAATAAAACAGTTTTTGGTGGTTATTAGCCCGGTGGTTAAAATAAAACAGTTTTTGGTCGTTATTAGCTTGGTGGTTAAAATAAAACAGTTTTTGGTGGTTATTAGCCCAGTGGTTAAAATAAAACAGTTTTTGGTGGTTATTAGCTCGGTGGTTAAAATAAAACAGTTTTTGGTGATTATTGGCTCGGTGGTTAAAATAAAACAGTTTTTGGTGGTTATTGGCTCGGTGGTTAAAATTAAACAGTCTTTGGTGGTTATTAGCTCGGTGGTTAAAATAAAACAGTTTTTGGTGATTATTGGCTCGGTGGTTAAAATAAAACAGTTTTTGGTGATTATTGGCTCGGTGGTCAAAATAAAACAGTTTTTGGTGGTTATTAGCTTGATGGTTAAAATAAAACAGTTTTTGGTGATTATTAGCCCAGTGGTTAAAATAAAACAGTTTTTGGTGGTTATTAGGCCAGTGGTTAAAATAAAACAGTTTTTGGTGGTTATTAGCCCAGTGGTTAAAATAAAACAGTTTTTGGTGGTTATTAGCTTGGTGGTTAAAATAAAACAGTTTTTGGTGGTTATTAGCTTTGTGGTTAAAATAAAACAGTTTTTGGTAGTTATTAGCCCAGTGGTTAAAATAAAACAGTTTTTGGTGGTTATTAGCCCGGTGGTTAAAATAAAACAGTTTTTGGTGGTTATTAGCCCAGTGGTTAAAATAAAACAGTTTTTGATGGTTATTAGCTTGGTGGTTAAAATAAAACAGTCTTTGGTGGTTATTAGCGCGGTGGTTAAAATAAAACAGTTTTTGGTGGTTATTAGCTTGATGGTTAAAATAAAACATTTTTTTGATGGTTATTAGCCCAGTGGTTAAAATAAAACAGTGTTTGATAGTTAGTAGCTTGGTGGTTAAAATAAAACAGTTTTTGGTGGTTATTAGCTTGATGGTTAAAATAAAACAGTTTTTAGTGGTTATTAGCTTGATAGTTAAAATAAAACAGTTTTTGGTGGTTATTAGCCCGATGGTTAAAATAAGACAGTTTTTGGTGGTTATTAGCTTGGTGGTTAAAATAAAACAGTTTTTGGTGGTTATTAGCCCAGTGGTTAAAATAAAACAGTTTTTGGTGGTTATTAGCTCGGTGGTTAAAATAAAACAGTTTTTGGTGATTATTGGCTCGGTGGTTAAAATAAAACAGTTTTTGGTGCTTATTGGCTCGGTGGTTAAAATTAAACAGTCTTTGGTGGTTATTAGCTCGGTGGTTAAAATAAAACAGTTTTTGGTGATTATTGGCTCGGTGGTTAAAATAAAACAGTTTTTGGTGATTGTTGGCTTGGTGGTCAAAATAAAACAGTTTTTGGTGGTTATTAGGTTGATGGTTAAAATAAAACAGTTTTTGGTGATTATTAGCCCAGTGGTTAAAATAAAACAGTTTTTGGTGGTTATTAAGCCAGTGGTTAAAATAAAACAGTTTTTGGTGGTTATTAGCCCAGTCGTTAAAATAAAACAGTTTTTGGTGGTTATTAGCCCAGTGGTTAAAATAAAACAGTTTTTGGTGGTTATTAGCTTTGTGGTTAAAATAAAACAGTTTTTGGTAGTTATTAGCCCAGTGGTTAAAATAAAACAGTTTTTGGTGGTTATTAGCCCAGTGGTTAGAATAAAACAGTTTTTGATGGTTATTAGCTTGGTGGTTAAAATAAAACAGTTTTTGGTGGTTATTAGCCCGGTGGTTAAAATAAAACAGTTTTTGGTGGTTATTAGCTTGATGGTTAAAATAAAACATTTTTTGGTGGTTATTAGCCCAGTGGTTAAAATAAAACAGTGTTTGATGGTTATTCGCTTGGTGGTTAAAATAAAACAGTTTTTGGTGGTTATTAGCTTGATGGTTAAAATAAAACAGTTTTTGGTGGTTATTAGCCCGGTGGTTAAAATAAAACAGTTTTAGGTGGTTATTAGCTTGATAGTTAAAATAAAACAGTTTTTGGTGGTTATTAGCCCGGTGGTTAAAATAAAACAGTTTTTGGTGGTTATTAGCTTGGTGGTTAAAATAAAACAGTTTTTGGTGGTTATTAGCCCAGTGGTTAAAATAAAACAGTTTTTGGTGGTTATTAGCTCGGTGGTTAAAATAAAACAGTTTTTGGTGATTATTGGCTCGGTGGTTAAAATAAAACAGTTTTTGGTGGTTATTGGCTCAGTGGTTAAAATTAAACAGTCGTTGGTGATTATTGGCTCGGTGGTTACAATAAAACAGTTTTTGGTGGTTATTAGCCCAGTGGTTAAAATAAAACAGTTTTTGGTGATTATTGGCTCGGTGGTTACAATAAAACAGTTTTTGGTGGTTATTAGCCCAGTGGTTAAAATAAAACAGTTTTTGGTGGTTATTAGCTTGGTGGTTAAAATAAAACAGTTTTTGGTGGTTATTAGCTTTGTGGTTAAAATAAAACAGTTTTTGGTGGTTATTAGCCCAGTGGTTAAAATAAAACAGTTTTTGATGATTATTAGCTTGTGGTTAAAATAAAACAGTTTTTGGTGGTTATTAGCCCGGTGGTTAAAATAAAACAGTTTTTGGTGGTTATTAGCTTGATGGTTAAAATAAAACAGTTTTTGGTGGTTATTAGCCCAGTGGTTAAAATAAAACAGTGTTTGATGGTTATTAGCTGGGTGGTTAAAATAAAACAGTTTTTGGTGGTTATTAGCTTGATGGTTAAAATAAAACAGTTTTTGGTGGTTATTAGCCCAGTGGTTAAAATAAAAAAGGTTTTTGGTGGTTATTAGCTCGGTGGTTAAAATAAAACAGTTTTTTGTGATTATTGGCTTGGTGGTTAAAATAAAACAGTTTTTGGTGGTTATTGGCGCGGTGGTTAAAATTAAACAGTTTTTGGTGATTATTGGCTCGGTGGTTAAGATAAAACACTTTTTGGTGATTATTGGCTCGGTGGTCAAAATAAAACAGTTTTTGGTGGTTATTAGCTTGATGGTTAAAATAAAACAGTTTTTGGTGGTTATTAGCCCGGTGGTTAAAATAAAACAGTTTTTGGTGGTTATTAGTTTGATAGTTAAAATAAAACAGTTTTTGATGGTTATTAGCCTGGTGGTTAAAATAAAACAGTTTTTGGTGGTTATTAGCTTGGTGATTAAAATAAAACAGTTTTTGGTGGTTATTAGCCCAGTGGTTAAAATAAAACAGTTTTTTGTGGTTATAAACCCGATGGTTAAAATAAAACAGTTTTTGGTGGTTATTAGCTTGGTGGTTAAAATAAAACAGTTTTTGGTGGTTATTAGCTTTGTGGTTAAAATAAAACAGTTTTTGGTGGTTATTAGCCAGGTGGTTAAAATAAAACAGTTTTTGGTTGTTATTAGCCCGGTGGTTAAAATAAAACAGTTTTTGGTGGTTATTAGCGCAGTGGTTAAAATAAAACAGTTTTTGATGGTTATTAGCTTGGTGGTTAAAATAAAACAGTTTTTGGTGGTTATTAGCTTGATGGTTAAAATAAAACAGTTTTTGGTGGTTATTAGCCCAGTGGTTAAAATAAAACAGTTTTTGGTGGTTATTAGCTTGATGGTTAAAATAAAACAGTTTTTGGTGGTTATTAGCCCAGTGGTTAAAGTAAAACAGTGTTTGATGGTTATTAGCTTGGGGGTTAAAATAAAACAGTTTTTGGTGGTTATTAGCTTGATGGTTAAAATAAAACAGTTTTTGGTGGTTATTAGCCTGGTGGTTAAAATAAAAGAGTTTTTGGTGGTTATTAGCCCAGTGGTTAAAATAAAACAGTTTTTGGTGGTTATTAGCTCAGTGGTTAAAATAAAACACTTTTTGGTGATTATTGGCTCGGTGGTTAAAATAAAACAGTTTTTGGTGGTTATTGGCTCAGTGGTTAAAATTAAACAGTCTTTGGTGGTTCTTAGCTCGGTGGTTAAAATAAAACAGTTTTTGGTGATTATTGGCTCGGTGGTTAAAATAAAACAGTTTTTGGTGATTATTGGCTCGGTGGTCAAAATAAAACAGTTTTTGGTGGTTATTAGCTCGGTGGTTAAAATAAAACAGTTTTTGGTAATTATTGGCTCGGTGGTTACAATAAAACAGTTTTTGGTGGTTATTAGCCCAGTGGTTAAAATAAAACAGTTTTTGATGGTTATTAGCTTTGTGGTTATAATAAAACAGTTTTTGGTGGTTATTAGCTTGATGGTTAAAATAAAACAGTTTTTGGTGGTTATTAGCCCAGTGGTTAAAATAAAACAGTTTTTGGTGGTTATTAGCTTGATGGTTAAAATAAAACAGTTTTTGGTGGTTATTAGCCCAGTGGTTAAAGTAAAACAGTGTTTGATGGTTATTAGCTTGGGGGTTAAAATAAAACAGTTTTTGGTGGTTATTAGCTTGATGGTTAAAATAAAACAGTTTTTGGTGGTTATTAGCCTGGTGGTTAAAATAAAAGAGTTTTTGGTGGTTATTAGCCCAGTGGTTAAAATAAAACAGTTTTTGGTGGTTATTAGCTCAGTGGTTAAAATAAAACACTTTTTGGTGATTATTGGCTCGGTGGTTAAAATAAAACAGTTTTTGGTGGTTATTGGCTCGGTGGATAAAATTAAACAGTCTTTGGTGGTTCTTAGCTCGGTGGTTAAAATAAAACAGTTTTTGGTGATTATTGGCTCGGTGGTTAAAATAAAACAGTTTTTGGTGATTATTGGCTCGGTGGTCAAAATAAAACAGTTTTTGGTGGTTATTAGCTCGGTGGTTAAAATAAAACAGTTTTTGGTAATTATTGGCTCGGTGGTTACAATAAAACAGTTTTTGGTGGTTATTAGCCCAGTGGTTAAAATAAAACAGTTTTTGATGGTTATTAGCTTTGTGGTTATAATAAAACAGTTTTTGGTGGTTATTAGCTTGATGGTTAAAATAAAACACTTTTTGGTGGTTATTAGCTTGATGGTTAAAATAAAACAGTTTTTGGTGGTTATTAGCTTGATGGTTAAAATAAAACAGTTTTTGGTGGTTATTAGCTTGATAGTTAAAATAAAACAGTTTTTGGTGGTTATTAGCCCGGTGGTTAAAATAAAACAGTTTTTGGTGGTTATTAGCTTGGTGGTTAAAATAAAACAGTTTTTGGTGGTTATTAGCCCAGTGGTTAAAATAAAACAGTTTTTGGTGGTTATTAGCTCGGTGGTTAAAATAAAACAGTTTTTGATGGTTATTAGCTTGGTGGTTAAAATAAAACAGTTTTTGGTGGTTATTAGCTTGGTGGTTAAAATAAAACAGTTTTTGGTGGTTATTAGCCCAGTAGTTAAAATAAAACAGTTTTTGGTGGTTATTAGCTCGGTGGTTAAAATAAAACAGTTTTTGGTGATTATTGGCTGGGTGGTTAAAATAAAACAGTTTTTGGTGGTTATTGGCTCGGTGGTTAAAATTAAACAGTCTTTGGTGGTTAGTAGCTCGGTGGTTAAAATAAAACAGTTTTTGGTGATTATTGGCTCGGTGGTTAAAATAAAACAGTTTTTGGTGATTGTTGGCTCAGTGGTCAAAATAAAACAGTTTTTGGTGGTTATTAGCTTGATGGTTAAAAAAAAACAGTTTTTGGTGGTTATTAGCCCGGTGGTTAAAATAAAACAGTTTTTGGTGGTTATTAGCTTGATAGTTAAAATAAAACAGTGTTTGATGGTTATTAGCTTGGTGGTTAAAATAAAACACTTTTTGGTGGTTATTAGCTTGATGGTTAAAATAAAACAGTTTTTGGTGGTTATTAGCTTGATGGTTAAAATAAAACAGTTTTTGGTGGTTATTAGCTTGATAGTTAAAATAAAACAGTTTTTGGTGGTTATTAGCCCGGTGGTTAAAATAAAACAGTTTTTGGTGGTTATTAGCTTGGTGGTTAAAATAAAACAGTTTTTGGTCGTTATTAGCCCAGTGGTTAAAATAAAACAGTTTTTGGTGGTTATTAGCTCGGTGGTTAAAATAAAACAGTTATTGGTGATTATTCGCTCGGTGGTTAAAATAAAACAGTTTTTGGTGGTTATTGGCTCGGTGGTTAAAATTAAAATGTCTTTTGTGGTTAGTAGCTCGGTGGTTAAAATAAAACAGTTTTTGGTGATTATTGGCTCGGTGGTTAAAATAAAACAGTTTTTGGTGATTGTTGGCTCAGTGGTCAAAATAAAACAGTTTTTGGTGGTTATTAGGTTGATGGTTAAAATAAAACAGTTTTTGGTGGTTATTAGGCCAGTGGTTAAAATAAAACAGTTTTTGGTGGTTATTAGCCCAGTGGTTAAAATAAAACAGTTTTTGGTGGTTATTAGCTTGGTGGTTAAAATAAAACAGTTTTTGGTGGTTATTAGCCCGGTGGTTAAAATAAAACAGTTTTTGGTGTTTATTAGCTTGATGGTTAAAATAAAACATTTTTTGGTGGTTATTAGCCCAGTGGTTAAAATAAAACAGTGTTTGATGGTTATTCGCATGGTGGTTAAAATAAAACAGTTTTTGGTGGTTATTAGCTTGATGGTTAAAATAAAACAGTTTTTGGTGGTTATTAGCCCGGTGGTTAAAATAAAACAGTTTTTGGTGGTTATTAGCTTGATAGTTAAAATAAAACAGTTTTTGGTGGTTATTAGCCCGGTGGTTAAAATAAAACAGTTTTTGGTGGTTATTAGCTTGGTGGTTAAAATAAAACAGTTTTTGGTGGTTATTAGCCCAGTGGTTAAAATAAAACAGTGTGTGATGGTTATTAGCTTGGTGGTTAAAATAAAACAGTTTTTGGTGGTTATTAGCCCGGTGGTTAAGATAAAACAGTTTTTGGTGGTTATTAGCCCGGTGGTTAAGATAAAACAGTTTTTGGTGGTTATTAGCCCGGTGGTTAAAATAAAACACTTTTTGGTGGTTATTAGCCCAGTGGTTAAGATAAAACAGTTTTTGGTGGTTATTAGCCCAGTGGTTAAAATAAAACACTTTTGGTGGTTATTACCTTGATGGTTAAAATAAAACAGTTTTTGGTGGTTATTAGCCCAGTGGTTAAAATAAAATAGTTTTTGGTGGATATTAGCCCAGTGGTTAAAATAAAACAGTTTTTGGTGGTTAATAGCTTGATGGTTAAAATAAAACAGTTTTTGATGGTTGTTAGCCCGGTGGTTCAAATACAACAGTTTTTCGTGGTTATTAGCTCGGCGGTTAAAATAAACCAGTTTTTGGCGGTTATTAGCTCAGGCGTAATAAAATAAAACAGTTTTTGGTGGTTATTAGCTCAGGGGTAATAAAATAAAAAAGGTTTTTGATGGTTATTAGCTCGGTGGTTACAATAAAACAGTTTTTGGTGGTTATTAGCTCGGTGGTTGAAATAAAACAGTTTTTGGTGATTATTAGCTTGGTGGTTAAAATAAAACAGTTTTTGATGGTTAATAGCTCGTTGTTTAAAATAAAACAGTTTTTGGTGGTTATTAGCTCGGTGGTTAAAATAAAACAGTTTTTCGTGGTTATTAGCCCAGTGGTTAAAATAAAACACTTTTTGGCGGTTATTAGCTTGATGTTTAAAATAAAACAGTTTTTGATGGTTGTTAGCTTATTAGTTAAAATAAAACAGTTTTTGGTGGTTATTAGCCTTAGTGGTTAAAATAAAACAGTTTTTGGTGGTTATTAGCCCAGTGGTTAAAATAAAACAGTTTTTGGTGGTTATTAGCCCAGTGGTTAAAATAAAACAGTTTTTGGTGGTTATTAGCCCAGTGGTTAAAATAAAACAGTGTGTGATGGTTATTAGCTTGGTGGTTAAAATAAAACAGTTTTTGGTGGTTATTAGCCCGGTGGTTAAGATAAAACAGTTTTTGGTGGTTATTAGCCCGGTGGTTAAGATAAAACAGTTTTTGGTGGTTATTAGCCCGGTGGTTAAAATAAAACACTTTTTGGTGGTTATTAGCCCAGTGGTTAAGATAAAACAGTTTTTGGTGGTTATTAGCCCAGTGGTTAAAATAAAACACTTTTGGTGGTTATTACCTTGATGGTTAAAATAAAACAGTTTTTGGTGGTTATTAGCCCAGTGGTTAAAATAAAATAGTTTTTGGTGGATATTAGCCCAGTGGTTAAAATAAAACAGTTTTTGGTGGTTAATAGCTCGATGGTTAAAATAAAACAGTTTTTGATGGTTGTTAGCCCGGTGGTTAAAATACAACAGTTTTTGGTGGTTATTAGCTCGGCGGTTAAAATAAACCAGTTTTTGGCGGTTATTAGCTCAGGCGTAATAAAATAAAACAGTTTTTGGTGGTTATTAGCTCAGGGGTAATAAAATAAAAAAGGTTTTTGATGGTTATTAGCTCGGTGGTTACAATAAAACAGTTTTTGGTGGTTATTAGCTCGGTGGTTGAAATAAAACAGTTTTTGGTGATTATTAGCTTGGTGGTTAAAATAAAACAGTTTTTGATGGTTAATAGCTCGTTGTTTAAAATAAAACAGTTTTTGGTGGTTATTAGCTCGGTGGTTAAAATAAAACAGTTTTTCGTGGTTATTAGCCCAGTGGTTAAAATAAAACACTTTTTGGCGGTTATTAGCTTGATGTTTAAAATAAAACAGTTTTTGATGGTTGTTAGCTTATTAGTTAAAATAAAACAGTTTTTGGTGGTTATTAGCCTAGTGGTTAAAATAAAACAGTTTTTGGTGGTTATTAGCCCAGTGGTTAAAATAAAACAGTTTTTGGTGGTTATTAGCCCAGTGGTTAAAATAAAACAGTTTTTGGTGGTTATTAGCCCAGTGGTTAAAATAAAACAGTTTTTGGTGGTTATTAGCCCGGTGGTTAAAATAAAACAGTTTTTGATGGTTATTAGCTTGGTGGTTAAAATAAAGCAGTTTTTGGTGGTTATTAGCTTGATGGTTAAAAAAAAACAGTTTTTGGTGGTTATTAGCCCGGTGGTTAAAATAAAACAGTTTTTGGTGGTTATTAGCTTGATAGTTAAAATAAAACAGTTTTTGGTGGTTATTAGCCCGGTGATTAAAATAAAACAGTTTTTGGTGGTTATTAGCTTGGTGGTTAAAATAAAACAGTTTTTGGTGGTTATTAGCCCAGTGGTTAAAATAAAACAGTTTTTGGTGGTTATTGGCTCGGTGGTTAAAATAAAACAGTTTTTGGTGATTATTGGCTCGGTGGTTAAAATAAAACAGTTTTTGGTGGTTATTGGTTCGGTGGTTAAAATTAAAAAGTTTTTGGTGGTTATTAGCCCAGTAATTAAAATAAAACAGTTTTGGTGGTTATTAGCCCAGTGGTTAAAATAAAACAGTGTTTGATGGTTATTAGCTTGGTGGTTAAAATAAAACAGTTTTTGATGGTTATTAGCTTGGTGGTTAAAAAAAATAGTTTTTGATGGTTATTAGCCCAGTGGTTAAAATAAAACAGTTTTTGGTGGTTATTATCCCAGTAATTAAAATAAAACAGTTTTGGTGGTTATTAGCCCAGTGGTTAAAATAAAACAGTGTTTGATGGTTATTAGCTTGGTGGTTAAAATAAAACAGTTTTTGGTGGTTATTAGCCCGGTGGTTAAGATAAAACAGTTTTTGGTGGTTTTTAGCCCGGTGGTTAAGATAAAACAGTTTTTGGTGGTTATTAGCCCGGTGGTTAAAATAAAACACTTTTTGGTGGTTATTAGCCCAGTGGTTAAGATAAAACAGTTTTTGGTGGTTATTAGCCCAGTGGTAAAAATAAAACACTTTTGGTGGTTATTAGCTTGATGGTTAAAATAAAACAGTTTTTGGTGGTTATTAGCCCAGTGGTTAAAATAAAACAGTTTTTGGTGGATATTAGCCCAGTGGTTAAAATAAAACAGTTTTTGGTGGTTAATAGCTTGATGGTTAAAATAAAACAGTTTTTGATGGTTGTTACCCCGGTGGTTAAAATACAACAGTTTTTGGTGGTTATTAGCTCGGCGGTTAAAATAAACCAGTTTTTGGCGGTTATTAGCTCAGGCGTAATAAAATAAAACAGTTTTTGGTGGTTATTAGCTTGATGGTTAAAATAAAACAGTTTTTGGTGATTATTAGCCCAGTGGTTAAAATAAAACAGTTTTTGGTGGTTATTAGGCCACTGGTTAAAATAAAACAGTTTTTGGTGGTTATTAGCCCAGTGGTTAAAATAAAACAGTTTTTGGTGGTTATTAGCTTGGTGGTTAAAATAAAACAGTTTTTGGTGGTTATTAGCCCACTGTTTAAAATAAAACAGTTTTTGGTGGTTATTAGCTTGATAGTTAAAATAAAACAGTTTTTGGTGGTTATTAGCCCGGTGGTTAAAATAAAACAGTTTTTGGTGGTTATTAGCCCGGTGGTTAAAATAAAACAGTTTTTGGTGGTTATTAGCTTGATGGTTAAAATAAAACAGTTTTTGGTGGCTATTAGCCCAGTGGTTAAAATAAAACAGTGTTTGATGGTTATTAGCTTGGTGGTTAAAATAAAACAGTTTTTGGTGGTTATTAGCTTCATGGTTAAAATAAAACAGTTTTTGGTGGTTATTAGCCCACTGGTTAAAATAAAACAGTTTTTGGTGGTTATTAGCTTGATAGTTAAAATAAAACAGTTTTTGGTGGTTATTAGCCCGGTGGTTAAAATAAAACAGTTTTTGGTGGTTATTAGCTTGGTGGTTAAAATAAAACAGTTTTTGGTGGTTATTAGCCCAGTGGTTAAAATAAAACAGTTTTTGGTGGTTATTAGCTCGGTGGTTAAAATAAAACAGTTTTTGGTGATTATTGGCTCGGTGGTTAAAATAAAACAGTTTTTGGTGGTTATTGGCTCGGTGGTTAAAATTAAACAGTCTTTGGTGGTTATTAGCTCGGTGGTTAAAATAAAACAGTTTTTGGTGATTATTGGCTCGGTGGTTAAAATAAAACAGTTTTTGGTGATTATTGGCTCGGTGGTCAAAATAAAACAGTTTTTGGTGGTTATTAGCTTGATGGTTAAAATAAAACAGTTTTTGGTGGTTATTAGGCCAGTGGTTAAAATAAAACAGTTTTTGGTGGTTATTAGCCCAGTGGTTAAAATAAAACAGTATTTGGTGGTTATTAGCTTGGTGGTTAAAATAAAACAGTTTTTGGTGGTTATTAGCCCACTGGTTAAAATAAAACAGTTTTTGGTGGTTATTAGCTTGATGGTTAAAATAAAACAGTTTTTGGTGATTATTGGCTCGGTGGTTAAAATAAAACAGTTTTTGGTGCTTATTGGCTCGGTGGTTAAAATTAAACAGTCTTTGGTGGTTATTAGCTCGGTGGTTAAAATAAAACAGTTTTTGGTGATTATTGGCTCGGTGATTAAAATAAAACAGTTTTTGGTGATTGTTGGCTCGGTGGTCAAAATAAAACAGTTTTTGGTGGTTATTAGGTTGATCGTTAAAATAAAACAGTTTTTGGTGATTATTAGCCCAGTGGTTAAAATAAAACAGTTTTTGGTGGTTATTAGGCCAGTGGTTAAAATAAAACAGTTTTTATTGGTTATTAGCCCAGTGGTTAAAATAAAACAGTTTTTGGTGGTTATTAGCTTGGTGGTAAAAATAAAACAGTTTTTGGTGGTTATTAGCTTTGTGGTTAAAATAAAACAGTTTTTGGTAGTTATTAGCCCAGTGGTTAAAATAAAACAGTTTTTGGTGGTTATTAGCCCAGTGGTTAAAATAAAACAGTTTTTGATGGTTATTAGCTTGGTGGTTAAAATAAAACAGTTTTTGGTGGTTATTAGCCCGGTGGTTAAAATAAAACAGTTTTTGGTGCTTATTAGCTTGATGGTTAAAATAAAACATTTTTTGGTGGTTATTAGCCCAGTGGTTAAAATAAAACAGTGTTTGATGGTTATTCGCTTGGTGGTTAAAATAAAACAGTTTTTGGTGGTTATTAGCTTGATGGTTAAAATAAAACAGTTTTTGGTGGTTATTAGCCCGGTGGTTAAAATAAAACAGTTTTAGGTGGTTATTAGCTTGATAGTTAAAATAAAACAGTTTTTGGTGGTTATTAGCCCGGTGGTTAAAATAAAACAGTTTTTGGTGGTTATTAGCTTGGTGGTTAAAATAAAACAGTTTTTGGTGGTTATTAGCCCAGTGGTTAAAATAAAACAGTTTTTGGTGGTTATTAGCTCGGTGGTTAAAATAAAACAGTTTTTGGTGATTATTGGCTCGGTGGTTAAAATAAAACAGTTTTTGGTGGTTATTGGCTCAGTGGTTAAAATTAAACAGTCTTTGGTGATTATTGGCTCGGTGGTCAAAATAAAACAGTTTTTGGTGGTTATTAGCTCGGTGGTTAAAATAAAACAGTTTTTGGTGATTATTGGCTCGGTGGTTAAAATAAAACAGTTTTTGGTGATTATTGGCTCGGTGGTTACAATAAAACAGTTTTTGGTGGTTATTAGCCCAGTGGTTAAAATAAAACAGTTTTTGGTGATTATTGGCTCGGTGGTTACAATAAAAAAGTTTTTGGTGGTTATTAGCCCAGTGGTTAAAATAAAACAGTTTTTGGTGGTTATTAGCTTGGTGGTTAAAATAAAACAGTTTTTGGTGGTTATTAGCTTTGTGGTTAAAATAAAACAGTTTTTGGTGGTTATTAGCCCAGTGGTTAAAATAAAACAGTTTTTGATGGTTATTAGCTTGGTGGTTAAAATAAAACAGTTTTTGGTGGTTATTGGCCCGGTGGTTAAAATAAAACAGTTTTTGGTGGTTATTAGCCCAGTGGTTAAAATAAAAAAGGTTTTTGGTGGCTATTAGCTCGGTGGTTAAAATAAAACTGTTTGTGGTGATTATTGGCTCGGTGGTTAAAATAAAACAGTTTTTGGTGGTTATTAGCGCGGTGGTTAAAATTAAACAGTCTTTGGTGGTTATTAGCTCGGTGGTTAACATAAAACAGATTTTGGTGATTATTGGCTCGGTGGTTAAAATAAAACAGTTTTTGGTGATTATTGGCTCGGTGGTCAAAATAAAACAGTTTTTGGTGGCTATTAGCTTGATGGTTAAAATAAAACAGTTTTTGGTGGTTATTAGCCCGGTGGTTAAAATAAAACAGTTTTTGGTGGTTATTAGCTTGATAGTTAAAATAAAACAGTTTTTGATGGTTATTAGCCCGGTGGTTAAAATAAAACAGTTTTTGGTGGTTATTAGCTTGGTGGTTTAAATAAAACAGTTTTTGGTGGTTATTAGCCCAGTGGTTAAAATAAAACACTTTTTTGTGGTTATAAGACCGATGGTTAAAATAAAACAGTTTTTGGTGGTTATTAGCTTGGTGGTTAAAATAAAACAGTTTTTGGTGGTTATTAGCTTTGTGGTAAAAATAAAACAGTTTTTGGTGGTTATTAGCCCAGTGGTTAAAATAAAACAGTTTTTGGTGGTTATTAGCCCGGTGGTTAAAATAAAACAGTTTTTGGTGGTTATTAGCGCAGTGGTTAAAATAAAACAGTTTTTGATGGTTATTAGCTTGGTGGTTAAAATAAAACAGTTTTTGGTGGTTATTAGCTTGATGGTTAAAATAAAACAGTTTTTGGTGGTTATTAGCCCAGTGGTTAAAATAAAACAGTTTTTGGTGGTTGTTAGCTTGATGGTTAAAATAAAACAGTTTTTGGTGGTTATTAGCCCAGTGGTTAAAGTAAAACAGTGTTTGATGGTTATTAGCTTGGGGGTTAAAATAAAACAGTTTTTGGTGGTTATTAGCTTGATGGTTAAAATAAAACAGTTTTTGGTGGTTATTAGCCCGGTGGTTAAAATAAAAGAGTTTTTGGTGGTTATTAGCCCAGTGGTTAAAATAAAACAGTTTTTGGTGGTTATTACCTCAGTGGTTAAAATAAAACACTTTTTGGTGATTATTGGCTCGGTGGTTAAAATAAAACAGTTTTTGGTGGTTATTGGCTCGGTGGTTAAAATTAAACAGTTTTTGGTGGTTCTTAGCTCGGTGGTTAAAATAAAACAGTTTTTGGTGATTATTGGCTCGGTGGTTAAAATAAAACAGTTTTTGGTGATTATTGGCTCGGTGGTCAAAATAAAACAGTTTTTGGTGGTTATTATCTCGGTGGTTAAAATAAAACAGTTTTTGGTAATTATTGGCTCGGTGGTTACAATAAAACAGTTTTTGGTGGTTATTAGCCCAGTGGTTAAAATAAAACAGTTTTTGATGGTTATTAGCTTTGTGGTTATAATAAAACAGTTTTTGGTGGTTATTAGCCTGATGGTTAAAATAAAACAGTTTTTGGTGGTTATTAGCCCGGTGGTTAAAATAAAACAGTTTTTGGTGGTTATTAGCCCAGTGGTTAAAATAAAACAGTTTTTGATGGTTATTAGCTTGGTGGTTAAAATGAAAAAGGTTTTGGTGGTTATTAGCTTGATGGTTAAAATAAAACAGTTTTTGGTGGTTATTAGCCCAGTGGTTAAAATAAAACAGTTTTTGGTGGTTATTAGCTTGATGGTTAAAATAAAACAGTTTTTGGTGGTTATTAGCCCAGTGGTTAAAATAAAACAGTGTTTGATGGTTATTAGCTTGGTGGTTAAAATAAAACAGTTTTTGGTGGTTATTAGCTTGATGGTTAAAATAAAACAGTTTTTGGTGGTTATTAGCCCACTGTTTAAAATAAAGCAGTTTTTGGTGGTTATTAGCCCAGTGGTTAAAATAAAAAAGGTTTTTGGTGGCTATTAGCCCAGTGGATAAAATAAAACAGTTTTTGGTGGTTATTAGCTCGGTGGTTAAAATAAAACAGTTTTTGGTGATTATTGGCTCGGTGGTTAAAATAAAACAGTTTTTGGTGGTTATTGGCTCGGTGGTTAAAATTAAACAGTCTTTGGTGGTTATTAGCTCGGTGGTTAAAATAAAACAGTTTTTGGTGATTATTGGCTCGGTGGTTAAAATAAAACAGTTTTTGGTGATTATTAGGCCAGTGGTCAAAATAAAACAGTTTTTTGTGGTTATTAGCTTGATGGTTAAAATAAAACAGTTTTTGGTGATTATTATCCCAGTGGTTAAAATAAAACAGTTTTTGGTGGTTATTAGGCCAGTGGTTAAAATAAAACAGTTTTTGGTGGTTATTAGCCCAGTGGTTAAAATAAAACAGTTTTTGGTGGTTATTAGCTTGGTGGTTAAAATAAAACAGTTTTTGGTGGTTATTAGCTTGATGGTTAAAATAAAACATTTTTTTGATGGTTATTAGCCCAGTGGTTAAAATAAAACAGTGTTTGATGGTTAGTAGCTTGGTGGTTAAAATAAAACAGTTTTTGGTGGTTATTAGCTTGATGGTTAAAATAAAACAGTTTTTGGTGGTTATTAGCTTGATAGTTAAAATAAAACAGTTTTTGGTGGTTATTAGCCCGGTGGTTAAAATAAAACAGTTTTTGGTGGTTATTAGCTTGGTGGTTAAAATAAAACAGTTTTTGGTGGCTATTAGCCCAGTGGTTAAAATAAAACAGTTTTTGGTGGTTATTAGCTCGGTGGTTAAAATAAAACAGTTTTTGGTGATTATTGGCTCGGTGGTTAAAATAAAACAGTTTTTGGTGCTTATTGGCTCGGTGGTTAAAATTAAACAGTCTTTGGTGGTTATTAGCTCGGTGGTTAAAATAAAACAGTTTTTGGTGATTATTGGCTCGGTGGTTAAAATAAAACAGTTTTTGGTGATTGTTGGCTCGGTGGTCAAAATAAAACAGTTTTTGGTGGTTATTAGGTTGATGGTTAAAATAAAACAGTTTTTGGTGATTATTAGCCCAGTGGTTAAAATAAAACAGTTTTTGGTGGTTATTAGGCCAGTGGTTAAAATAAAACAGTTTTTGGTGGTTATTAGCCCAGTGGTTAAAATAAAACAGTTTTTGGTGGTTATTAGCGTGGTGGTTAAAATAAAACAGTTTTTGGTGGTTATTAGCTTTGTGGTTAAAATAAAACAGTGTTTGGTAGTTATTAGCCCAGTGGTTAAAATAAAACAGTTTTTGGTGGTTATTAGCCCAGTGGTTAAAATAAAACAGTTTTTGATGGTTATTAGCTTGGTGGTTAAAATAAAACAGTTTTTGGTGGTTATTAGCCCGGTGGTTAAAATAAAACAGCTTTTGGTGGTTATTAGCTTGATGGTTAAAATAAAACATTTTTTGGTGGTTATTAGCCCAGTGGTTAAAATAAAACAGTGTTTGATGGTTATTCGCTTGGTGGTTAAAATAAAACAGTTTTTGGTGGTTATTAGCTTGATGGTTAAAATAAAACAGTTTTTGGTGGTTATTAGCCCGGTGGTTAAAATAAAACAGTTTTAGGTGGTTATTAGCTTGATACTTAAAATAAAACAGTTTTTGGTGGTTATTAGCCCGGTGGTTAAAATAAAACAGTTTTTGGTGGTTATTAGCTTGGTGGTTAAAATAAAACAGTTTTTGGTGGTTATTAGCCCAGTGGTTAAAATAAAACAGTTTTTGGTGGTTATTAGCTCGGTGGTTAAAATAAAACAGTTTTTGGTGATTATTGGCTCGGTGGTTAAAATAAAACAGTTTTTGGTGGTTATTGGCTCAGTGGTTAAAATTAAACAGTCTTTGGTGATTATTGGCTCGGTGGTCAAAATAAAACAGTTTTTGGTGGTTATTAGCTCGGTGGTTAAAATAAAACAGTTTTTGGTGATTATTGGCTCGGTGGTTACAATAAAACAGTTTTTGGTGGTTATTAGCCCAGTGGTTAAAATAAAACAGTTTTTGGTGGTTATTAGCTTGGTGGTTAAAATAAAACAGTTTTTGGTGGTTATTAGCTTTGTGGTTAAAATAAAACAGTTTTTGGTGGTTATTAGCCCAGTGGTTAAAATAAAACAGTTTTTGATGGTTATTAGCTTGTGGTTAAAATAAAACAGTTTTTGGTGGTTATTAGCCCGGTGGTTAAAATAAAACAGTTTTTGGTGGTTATTAGCTTGATGGTTAAAATAAAACAGTTTTTGGTGGTTATTAGCCCAGTGGTTAAAATAAAACAGTGTTTGATGGTTATTAGCTGGGTGGTTAAAATAAAACAGTTTTTGGTGGTTATTAGCTTGATGGTTAAAATAAAACAGTTTTTGGTGGTTATTAGCCCAGTGGTTAAAATAAAAAAGGTTTTTGGTGGTTATTAGCTCGGTGGTTAAAATAAAACAGTTTTTGGTGATTATTGGCTCGGTGGTTAAAATAAAACAGTTTTTGGTGGTTATTGGCGCGGTGGTTAAAATTAAACAGTCTTTGGTGGTTATTAGCTCGGTGGTTAAAATAAAACAGTTTTTGGTGATTATTGGCTCGGTGGTTAAAATAAAACAGTTTTTGGTGATTATTGGCTCGGTGGTCAAAATAAAACACTTTTTGGTGGTTATTAGCTTGATGGTTAAAATAAAACAGTTTTTGGTGGTTATTAGCCCGGTGGTTAAAATAAAACAGTTTTTGGTGGTTATTAGTTGGATAGTTAAAATAAAACAGTTTTTGATGGTTATTAGCCCGGTGGTTAAAATAAAACAGTTTTTGGTGGTTATTAGCTTAGTGATTAAAATAAAACAGTTTTTGGTGGTTATTAGCCCAGTGGTTAAAATAAAACAGTTTTTTGTGGTTATAAACCCGATGGTTAAAATAAAACAGTTTTTGGTGGTTATTAGCTTGGTGGTTAAAATAAAACAGTTTTTGGTGGTTATTAGCTTTGTGGTTAAAATAAAACAGTTTTTGGTGGTTATTAGCCCAGTGGTTAAAATAAAACAGTTTTTGGTGGTTATTAGCCCGGTGGTTAAAATAAAACAGTTTTTGGTGGTTATTAGCGCAGTGGTTAAAATAAAACAGTTTTTGATGGTTATTAGCTTGGTGGTTAAAATAAAACAGTTTTTGGTGGTTATTAGCTTGATGGTTAAAATAAAACAGTTTTTGGTGGTTATTAGCCCAGTGGTTAAAATAAAACAGTTTTTGGTGGTTATTAGCTTGATGGTTAAAATAAAACAGTTTTTGGTGGTTATTAGCCCAGTGGTTAAAATAAAACAGTTTTTGGTGGTTATTAGCTTGATGGTTAAAATAAAACAGTTTTTGGTGGTTATTAGCCCAGTGGTTAAAGTAAAACAGTGTTTGATGGTTATTAGCTTGGGGGTTAAAATAAAACAGTTTTTGGTGGTTATTAGCTTGATGGTTAAAATAAAACAGTTTTTGGTGGTTATTAGCCTGGTGGTTAAAATAAAAGAGTTTTTGGTGGTTATTAGCCCAGTGGTTAAAATAAAACAGTTTTTGGTGGTTATTAGCTCAGTGGTTAAAATAAAACACTTTTTGGTGATTATTGGCTCGGTGGTTAAAATAAAACAGTTTTTGGTGGTTATTGGCTCGGTGGTTAAAATTAAACAGTCTTTGGTGGTTCTTAGCTCGGTGGTTAAAATAAAACAGTTTTTGGTGATTATTGGCTCGGTGGTTAAAATAAAACAGTTTTTGGTGATTATTGGCTCGGTGGTCAAAATAAAACAGTTTTTGGTGGTTATTAGCTCGGTGGTTAAAATAAAACAGTTTTTGGTAATTATTGGCTCGGTGGTTACAATAAAACAGTTTTTGGTGGTTATTAGCCCAGTGGTTAAAATAAAACAGTTTTTGATGGTTATTAGCTTTGTGGTTATAATAAAACAGTTTTTGGTGGTTATTAGCTTGATGGTTAAAATAAAACAGTTTTTGGTGGTTATTAGCCCGGTGGTTAAAATAAAACAGTTTTCGGTGGTTATTAGCTTGATGGTTAAAATAAAACAGTTTTTGGTGGTTATTAGCCCAGTGGTTAAAATAAAACAGTGTTTGATGGTTATTAGCTTGGTGGTTAAAATAAAACACTTTTTGGTGGTTATTAGCTTGATGGTTAAAATAAAGCAGTTTTTGGTGGTTATTAGCTTGATGGTTAAAATAAAACAGTTTTTGGTGGTTATTAGCTTGATAGTTAAAATAAAACAGTTTTTGGTGGTTATTAGCCCGGTGGTTAAAATAAAACAGTTTTTGGTGGTTATTAGCTTGGTGGTTAAAATAAAACAGTTTTTGGTGGTTATTAGCCCAGTGGTTAAAATAAAACAGTTTTTGGTGGTTATTAGCTGGGTGGTTAAAATAAAACAGTTTTTGGTGATTATTGGCTCGGTGGTTAAAATAAAACAGTTTTTGGTGGTTATTGGCTCGGTGGTTAAAATTAAACAGTCTTTGGTGGTTAGTAGCTCGGTGGTTAAAATAAAACAGTTTTTGGTGATTATTGGCTCGGTGGTTAAAATAAAACAGTTTTTGGTGATTGTTGGCTCAGTGGTCAAAATAAAACAGTTTTTGGTGGTTATTAGGTTGATGGTTAAAATAAAACAGTTTTTGGTGATTATTAGCCCAGTGGTTAAAATAAAACAGTTTTTGGTGGTTATTAGGCCAGTGGTTAAAATAAAACAGTGTTTGATGGTTATTCGCTTGGTGGTTAAAATAAAACAGTTTTTGGTGGTTATTAGCTTGATGGTTAAAATAAAACAGTTTTTGGTGGTTATTAGCCCGGTGGTTAAAATAAAACAGTTTTTGGTGGTTATTAGCTTGATAGTTAAAATAAAACAGTTTTTGGTGGTTATTAGCCCGGTGGTTAAAATAAAACTGTTTTTGGTGGTTATTAGCTTGGTGGTTAAAATAAAACAGTTTTTGGTGGTTATTAGCCCAGTGGTTAAAATAAAACAGTTTTTGGTGGTTATTAGCTCGGTGGTTAAAATAAAACAGTTTTTGGTGATTATTGGCTCGGTGGTTAAAATAAAACAGTTTTTGGTGGTTATTGGCTCAGTGGTCAAAATTAGACAGTCTTTGGTGATTATTGGCTCGGTGGTCAAAATAAAACAGTTTTTGGTGGTTATTAGCTCGGTGGTTAAAATAAAACAGTTTTTGGTGATTATTGGCTCGGTGGTTACAATAAAACAGTTTTTGGTGGTTATTAGCCCAGTGGTTAAAATAAAACAGTTTTTGGTGATTATTAGCTTGGTGGTTAAAATAAAACAGTTTTTGGTGGTTATTAGCTTTGTGGTTAAAATAAAACAGTTTTTGGTGGTTATTAGCCCAGTGGTTAAAATAAAACAGTTTTTGGTGGTTATTGGCTCAGTGGTCAAAATTAAACAGTCTTTGGTGATTATTGGCTCGGTGGTCAAAATAAAACAGTTTTTGGTGGTTATTAGCTCGGTGGTTAAAATAAAACAGTTTTTGGTGGTTATTGGCTCGGTGGTTAAAATTAAACAGTCTTTGGTGGTTATTAGCTCGGTGGTTAAAATAAAACAGTTTTTGGTGATTATTGGCTCGGTGGTTAAAATAAAACAGTTTTTGGTGATTATTGGCTCGGTGGTCAAAATAAAACAGTTTTTGGTGGTTATTAGCTCGGTGGTTAAAATAAAACAGTTTTTGGTAATTATTGGCTCGGTGGTTACAATAAAACAGTTTTTGGTGGTTATTAGCCCAGTGGTTAAAATAAAACAGTTTTTGGTGATTATTGGCTCGGTGGTTACAATAAAACAGTTTTTGGTGGTTATTAGCTCGGTGGTTAAAATAAAACAGTTTTTGGTGACTATTGGCTCGGTGGTTACAATAAAACAGTTTTTGGTGGTTATTAGCCCAGTGGTTAAAATAAAACAGTTGTTGGTGGTTATTAACAGGATGGTTACAATAAAACAGTTTTTTGTGGTTATTAGCCCGGTGGTTAAAATAACAGTGTTTGGTGGTTATTTATACCGAGCCCGGGGTTAAAATTACACAGTTTTTGGTGGAAAAGTGGTTAGAAGTGATTGTTACATCACACTGCATTTATAATGAGCCCTTACAGAAAGGATGTTTGCTAGGAACAGAAGCTCAAGGAATCCTTTGGAAAGTCCTAATGTCATTAATTTTAGGTCACGGGAGAATCCAACATACTAATCATTACCAGTGTAAAACGGGACTAGTAAAATGTTTATTTCAATGGTCACAGTGGTTACAATAAAACAGTTTTTGGTGGTTATTAGCCCAGTGGTTAAAATAAAACAGTTTTTGGTGATTATTGGCTCGGTGGTTACAATAAAACAGTTTTTGGTGGTTATTAGCTCGGTGGTTAAAATAAAACAGTTTTTGGTGACTATTGGCTCGGTGGTTACAATAAAACAGTTTTTGGTGGTTATTAGCCCAGCGGTTAAAATAAAACAGTTGTTGGTGGTTATTAACAGGATGGTTACAATAAAACAGTTTTTTGTGGTTATTAGCCCGGTGGTTAAAATAACAGTGTTTGGTGGTTATTTATACCGAGCCCGGGGTTAAAATTACACAGTTTTTGGTGGAAAAGTGGTTAGAAGTGATTGTTACATCACACTGCATTTATAATAAGCCCTTACAGAAAGGATGTTTGCTAGGAACAGAAGCTCAAGGAATCCTTTGGAAAGTCCTAATGTCATTAATTTTAGGTCACGGGAGAATCCAACATACTAATCATTACCAGTGTAAAACGGGACTAGTAAAATGTTTATTTCAATGGTCACACTCTACCAGGATTCAGAATTCAAAAGGTAAAGACATCTCATAGAACTGCATTTATTTAAGATTTTTGCCAACACCATTAATTTATACATGAGGAAAAAAAATGTAGTACATGTAATAAAATTTATTACTATTATTAATTATTTATTAATATTAAAAGTAATTGGCACACAACTACCTGAAGCAAATTTTATAAAACAGATACCTCTAAAACTTTGTCAGCCAAATATACACAACCACAGTCAGTATGGGCAGCAATCTTATCATTTACCTTGTAAAGTAAAAGAACACAAAAAAGATCTCATTAAATTAAATTTTATACTTGTCTAGTTTCCCCTCAAGAGACCAAGTAGTAACAAAAGTCAACAGTAACATTTCAAACAAAACTGAATAACTGAAATTAATAAATTATAACAATTTATATGAAAATTTTTCAAAAAATATAAACGTGGTAGTTGATGCAATTTTTTCTTATACAGTAAGCAGCCACATTTAAGAACGTATATTTTTCAAGGTCAGCCTGAATAAGTCTTCATAGTTACATTTATATTTATTGTAAGGTTCTTAATATATAACAGGTGTCTAAAATGATGAATTTCAGCCTGGAGGTTCTTAATCTACTTGTTCTTTTATGCGGGTGTTTACTGTATTTGACAATGCTTGTACCTCTCTCAGAAAGGCTTTGCATTTGTCCTTGACAAATGATGAGGATGCTTGCACAACTTTTTCTAGGAAGAACCTGAAAAGAAACAACAAAACCATCATTTCTGCAAATAGATTTTTAAGGCCAGTCTGCATGTTATAGCAAAAAAAATCTTGTCTCGATTAAGTAAACTATATCAGCATCATGGTCATCTTTTTACCAGCAGAGGCATATGCATGGATAAAGGTTAGAAGAGCTTTCTTTACATCAGCTCAAGCATGTGATTGTCGTCAATGTTACACAACTCTTGTACAGAATGAATACATGAATGTGGTGCCCCAAAGGGTAGACTTCTAGAGCCCTTTTTGTCTGAAGAGAAGAGCTGTTTTCTACATAGGGTATGTTGGTTTGATGCATGACATAGACTTCGATGCTTGACCAGCTCCAAATTGAATTCAAAGGGCATCGCAACTTCAGTTTGCACATAAATGTATGTTCATTTACAGTGTAATATATTTCATCTCAGAGATGCCACGATACTGTCCAGAGATTTTTTCCTTGGAAAAAGTTCTTAAAATCAAAATTTGTATACCATCTGACTAATAAAGCAGATTGTTCGTTTGTTTGGTACCCTCTTCTCAGGTGACCAAATCATGTG